>NC_064629.1:780235157-780547215 GCF_023864275.1 Schistocerca cancellata
CAGCCTCCTCCTTACTCTCATCGAGTCGCCACTCCCATCATGCACTGGTGCTGCTGCTCGCAGTGTAGTTTCAGCTCTGTTACATTCCATCCTGGATTTTCCATTGTTTGATAGAGTTAGTAAAGCATATGAAGAATGAGGTAGTGGGTTTGGAGTCTGAAGGGCATTAAATCTCCCAATATTCAATGGTGGTAAGGCCATGCACATGAGTGAAGTTGCATCAACAGTGATGATTAAGGCTCCAGGAGGTAAAGGGGGCGGTGGGGGGGGGGGGGGGGGGGGAGGGTTGGTGGAGAGTCAGTAAAGGACGGGGTTGGTATCTCTGATGTGGGAGGCTAGATTTTTGGAAATTGGTTGGAGGTGTTGGTCAATAAGGGCCAAAGTTTTTCCCTCTTTGCTCTACTCTTTCTTCCCTCCTCCCCTCTCCAGACTCCCAACCCTGCACCTGGCAGCATTGTCCTGCCACCTTCTAGTCACTGCACACAGTGCTAGACAATGCTCTTCCCCCCCTTTTTTTTTTTGCTGCCCACTCTAGATTGCTCCTTTAGTTCACCAGAAGAGCTGCAGTTTGTCCAGACAGGCTAGATAAGGTGATCATGTGTGTGTGAGGTGTGCCTGCTTCTGAGAGTGTATGTTTTCCTTCCTTGTCTGATGAACACTTTGTCCAAAAGCTTAGTGGGTAACAATCTATTTGTTGGGCCTGTTTGCAACTCAACATGTCATCTCTACAATGAGTCACAATCCTTTCATAACTTTATATTCCAACCTGGACTCTCCATTTATAACAAATACTACACTTGCTACAACATAGTTTCAGAGAAGGGAAGTAAACATTGATGACAACATATTCAGTTGAACTCGTCCAGTTCACTTGACAAGCAACATAAGACTGACAGGATCTTCATGGACATTGCTACAGCATTTGGCTGCACAAATCATCCCAAGCTAATGGAGAAACTATGAGTATGGTATTCGAGGGAAACACTGCAATGTAATTAAATTTTACATTTCTAATAGGAAACTGTGCATAGAAATGAGACCTAATAGCGAGGAAAACAATCACAGATCTTAGTTACAAACAAGCAGACATGGTGTGTCACAGTTGTACTGTTTATTCTCTATGTAAATGACTTTGCAGACTGTAAATCAGAAACTTACGATGTATGATAGTTATCTGTGCAATTGGGACAAACGATCAGCTGGAAAAGGTAGCACTCCTGAATGCTGAAAATGCAAGCAAGTATCTAAAACAATCTTTTTATAAATCAGTCTAAAGCAATGTCTGTAGTGTTTCAAACAAAAACAGTGAAATGTTTAATGTAAGGATTACAATAAAGAAGCAATTGAAGAAATGAGCAGCACAAAATTTTTTAGGCACTGTTACAGATAAGCATTTGACATGGGGAAAAAGGGGGGGGGGGGGAGGATGATGGCACACAGATATACAGTGGAGAAAAAAAGCATTTAGCAGTATCTCAAAAATGTTTTATACAGTATGACAGTATTAAAAAGGAAACTAAATACTGCTGTTGTAACAAACATTAAAGATCTTGTGTATTTTTTTCTTTATTGTGCCTTTGTCTATACATTGTATTTTAAGTAACATGGTAAATGCAGTAACAACATTCAGCCTATCCGTATAAATTTTTATGACATGCTCAGTAATCCCAGCTGAAAAATCATCAGCTAGTGTCAATGGGTAAAAACTAAAAAAATATACAATTAACTGCTTTGTGCACCAATTGAAGGAAACAAGTTAACTTAATAATAAAGTGGAGATGTCCAGTCCCTGTACAGACTTACACACTTGCTTTACAATGCTCACAGTTCAGAATGGTTGTTTCCCTTTCAGATGATAGGAAACTTTGGCCCACTTATTCTACAGATAATTTTCTGTGCAGGAAATCTTGTGGCCAACTGATTCTCCTCCTTCCCCCCCCCCCCCTTTGTGTTACTTTTTTTTCCGTTTTGTAAATCAAACTACTTTCTTCTGGGATTTTGGTCTCATATTAGACAATTCCAAATCATTGTCAGTTATGTTTTCAACTAACATGACAAAGATGTACAGATATCAGATTCTACCTGGTACAATGAATGTAGAGGGTGGTTGTTATTAAATATTCACTACTTGAGAGGGCTCCTCATGAAAGACATCACAATGAAACTTTGTGGAAACATTTGTAAGGACATGCGGAAGAGGAATGACAAATCGTTGAAAGAAACATTTTAATTGCCACATGAAAGTGTAACATTTCAAATAGTAAAGGGCAGAGCAATTAGTCAAATAATGTTTATTGTATATCCAGATTTCAGCCACTGTGACCAAAATATGGGTATGCAATTGACATTTGTTACAGATTGCTAAACCTTTTATTACTTGAAATAAAGACACCAGGCGCATCTGCTTTCCAATGGTAACATCTTAATTGCGTACAATGTTTACACTCCAGGTCACAAAGGTTGCTTAATGTGACAACCATCTGCACTATAGATACCACTCCACAATTCTCTCCCCCCCCCCCTCCCCCCTTCTTCGAAGTGTGTACCATGGAATGTTAAGCTGTCTTGACAACTCACACACTGCTTGAAGACTGCACATTGTGTCCAGCATTCTGAACCATGGCAACAGTAGCTCCAAAAATTTGTTTACCAATTGGGCATTGGACTCTCCCAGGAGGAATACCCAAATCACCAGTTAATTTGAACTTCCAGATCATATTGGCCCTGGTGCAGGAGAAGGACCTCTGTATTCCTGTAACACTTCAATACCAGTGAGCAGTTTAACTATTATTGCTGTTTAGATAAAACTGCTTTATGAGTAAATCCCCACTCACCTGACTGACTGCAGCTGTGATGCAGACTTATGATTTTGTTTCAATCCTACATAGCCATACCACTACCAACACTTGGAGGCAAGTCATGAAACAAATTCTGCAGCACACAGTCTGAACATCATTTGTAAAAAGTCAGGTATCCATACATTAAATAGTTTTCCATCTACACTGGCTCAAGTAGTGAAAGTTTAATTATAACCACCCTGTACTTCAACCATTAGACATCAGTGGAAGTCATATTCCCACACAAGATAGTGTGATGAAAATTAATTGGGAAGAGGGGGGCAGCTCCTTTGCATTGTACCATTTCACAGTCACATAACAGCTGATCATAAAAGAATTCAAGCCTGTTTTAGTGCAGATTCCAACAGTGGTAAGTCTCAATTTGATTCAAGTCCAATTTGCAAAATGAGCAACAGCAATCATTTGTTTTTCACACAGAACAACACTTGCTATTCCAACAAGGAAAGCAACATGGGACAGACAATATTACATTAACTTTTTATCTAAGTCTTTGTTGCATTGGACATAATAATGGCTCCTATGATAAAAACATCCAACTGAATTGTGGTGATAATTATTCAAAGAAATAATAATGGCTTTCAGAAACAATGGGTTGAGTTCAGTGAAAGTAGCTCATAATTTCTTTCGTCTCCAGGTAATTTGAAACTATTTTCCTTTAAAATGGGGAGCCAGGGTAGTTACCTGGAAATGCTATTTCAATCCCTAAAACTAATTTTAATTAAGCACTTAACCTGCAATAGAAACATTATTTTACAGTCTACCATGCGGATGTAAGAGAGACCTTTGAGATAATCATTGCAATCAGTGACCAAAGGGATATCTTCTAAAACTTTAAAAAGAGTTAAGGAATTATCTGATTACAGAACATTTGTTTTTCTGACAAAACAAACATTTTTCTCTGTATCCAACGCAAACTTTTCAGTTACCTTAGCTCTAAGTGGTTATGGCAGTTTTTGCTTGTTTAATTTCAGTAGTTAGTATTCTGTGCCCTCACTTTTGTAATGATCATGCTGGGAAGCAAAGATTACATCATTCCTGACATGACTGTAGCCTTACATTTGTAAGAATAGAGCACTGCATTATTGTGCCACATGATGAAAGCCAAAGTGGAGGAAAATTCAAATTTGGAATCCCATGAGGTCTGGTGTTTGGCAAATCATTACTAGACAAAGACAATTTAATTACTCTAAAGGTTTGTGATTAACTTCCACAAATACACCTCAACTACAAACTAATTTATTTGTGTGTCCCAAAAAATAATTATGGGCATTCATAATCTGATGAGAAACCTAAGTTGAATTGGCCTTACATTATGAATTTTTTTATTGTTTTGGCCACTGAACTGCTACATTAGTTCACACACTTTCACTCCCTTCTGTCTCAGAATAATTAGGAAAAATTTATCTACAGCAAACACTGTAGAAATGGAAACCTTATAAAATCCTTATTCTTTCACTGCTCTGATAGGATATTTGCTTTCAGCATTGTTCAGGGTAAAGATTACACAGTTCCAAATGAACTGAGGTAAGATAATTTTGATTCTGCAGCATTAGGATACAAAGATAACATTTCTATACACAACAGGAAATCTGGAATAAAACCCACACCTTACTAATGAAACCCTTTAAGCCATCTAATTACAGGGAGTTGTTTGCAGATCGTTATTGGAACTGTGAGAAACCAGTCAACTTACAATGGATACACAGTATATGACCTGCTCTAGTCACTTTATACATACACTTTCAGTAATCTTGAATGAAAATGTTTGGTACTTCGGGAACAGTTAGTCATTTAAATTTTAAAATTGTGTAGAATTTGCGATACATGTCAGCTGAATGTGATTGTACCTGCATTATCAACATGAAACAAGTTAATTCTTACAGCTAGTTATGTTGCAGTGCTGTCCTTAAGTGATTGCTTCAGAAACACCTTGACAGATAGCTCCCTTTATCAACAAGAAAATATTAAGGCATGGTTATGTGAAATTTAAATTAATTTTTGAAGTTATTGGAATGAAACTGCAAATGCAATGAAATGTTAACATCTCACATGAATCATTCTTGTAGAGAAATTTCTATTTAACTTATTACCATTGTGTGTGTGTGTGTGTGTGTGTGTGTGTGTGTGTGTGTGTGTAGAAAGATTTAACAGCACTTTCTGCAGTACTACTAAGTTTTCTGAGAATACACAACCCCCAAAGAGACCCATTATGTGATTTCCACACAACTTTTTCAGTTTCAAAGTATGTACTTTATATTCTTCACATTGCACCATTTCTATTTTTTTGGCTGTTTATTCTTTTGTAACTAGAAACACATGAACACTTAAATTGATCTGCAATTATTCATATCCAACCTTGCATAATACCAGACAAGTTCCTCAAACACAACGTTTTAAGCTCATCAGTGTAATTACTGCTGTGTTTGGTGAAGTTAGCTTGGATGTAACAATGCGTTTTACAACAAGACCAATATTGCATTGAGCACAGGTGCCCAACTCTCATTTGGTTTAATTTATTGAGGTTAAGAAAGATCCAATCAAATATCTTCCAGAACAATAGGGAGTAGTGGGACATTCAGGAAATTCATACATTTGGACAAAGTTCCAACTTTTATTCACACAAAATTTATTGGCAGCTGACATAACTGCTCATGAAGTGCAAAAGTATGCATCGCACCACATTTGAATACTGCCACATTCCCACAAAAAGAAAGACTTCATGATTAAAAGCCAAAAGTTTTCAACACATTCACACAGTTAGCACATGATTAAAGCAACAAATCTGTCTTGCACAATTCTGTGGAAAAACATTTGAAATTTGCTATCATGAATGGTGGAATGTATAAAGAAATACTGGAAAAATTTAACAAAGATAGTTCCTTTCAAAATAAATTCTTACAAAATTGAGCAATTCTGTATTTCATCACTATCCCACTACATTTTAGTTTCAGGGGATAGTGTTGCACATAACCTTCTGGATATCGCTTTTATACAAATGAATAGTAAGTATTCTACATTTGAAATGTTCTATATTCCAAAAGTCGTATAAAGCATTTACTGTTGATTATAAAAAAACTTAGGTGTATGTTTACAAAACAAGACATACATTATATAATATCACTGATTATCATTAGTACCACTGCATCCCAGTTTTACAAACTAAAGGCCTATTTTTTAAACATCACAATCTCATTACAGTTCTGACCAGCTTCAGCATTAGGACATTACATTAAGACATCACAAACTGCTGTCATGACTTCTTTAAAGTCTTAGTTGAAGTCTCCTTTACTATTGTACCAGCAATTTAAGTGGAAGCACATAATACAAAATTTTCGTTGTTTAATGGCCGGACAATAAAAAAATTCTATAAATAGTGAAGTGTAGCAAAAAACGATAAAAATGTGATCCCAATTGAGCCGAGTCTGTAACAGCTCAGTCTTTGTTACACAGTTTCATGTTTATGCCTTCTTTTCTTCATCAATAGCTGCAAATAAACATAACATTGCATTAAGGTTATGAACACCAGTGGGTTAGACACTGAATAATCTAAGTTTGAATCCATGTCCTACCTTCTTTTGTTGGCAGTGGATTTTTCTCCTGAGTTTCGGTATGTTTCAGTTTGCTTGTATCAAAGTTCTCAATTCCAGCGATCAGATTTTGCTTTCCTTTCTCTTGTTGGATTGCTTTAAAAGATAATTTTCATCATTAAATTCAACAATTTTAATGTGATTCCACACAAATTTTGGAGCACAACAGCCATCTACTCATATGTACTTGTTTCATTTCAAATTACTGGCAACTTTTATGAAGCACTGCTGATTTTAAATATAGCAGGATGGGTTATGAAGTCAAGCAATGTTTTCAGGAATCATCATTTACATTTTACAGCAGAAGAGAACCTGTTTATTGCTACTACTTAAATAATTATAAGAAAATCCTGCTCAAAGCAGAAGCACAATACAATGAGAAATTGTCTCAGTTTAGCTGAGAAACAATTAACATTTACATACTCATTTATCTTCTGTGAAAAGAAAGTTACGAGTGTCTGCCGCCTGTTGCGAAGAATGTATATTCTGCAATCTAAATATTATTTGAGATGTTAGTGACCAAGCACATTAAGAACTTACCTACAATACTGTGAAAAAGATATACTTTTAACAAATATATTCATTGATAAATGAATTTTATACCACATGGTGAAAGTTAATCTATCTACAGCCTGTGAAAGTAACAATTTAAGATAACATTACATGCAGCTTCATACCTTAAAAAATTTGAATTGCTGAATGCAAAATCATGCATTTATTAAAAGCCTCACAGATGCCATGCAAAACTTTAGATATTCAATACTCCAAATTAAAGCAGCAATATGTATGTTTTGACCAACAAGGCAAAAGCTATAGTGGAGAACACTAAGAAATTTGTGGTGTAGTGTGAAGAACCACAAGATGATCTGAAGCCCAACTCTTAAATGTGGAGAAGAGCTGAAGTAGTGTACAATCTCCAAACTTTTCTGTTGCAGCAGATCACCACCACCAACAATTTTTTTCCTACAGGTGAGCAAGAAAACATCCATGGGGACATTGAAATCCAGACAGCACCGAAGTAACTCCATCGAAGGACGAGTATGCTCAGAACTTCACATGTTCTTGGAAGGAAAGCTACTTCATGTTTACACAGAGTAAGATTTACATGATACTATTCAATTCTTGGGTGCAAATACAAATATCTATGCAAGATTTTGTGCTTTACAGTACAATCACAATTTTGTTCCTATGGTCATGGCACTGCAGGAAACCTATTTCTGCACTGACATATGGGCAGCAGTCTGAGGACTGTTACTGCTGCTATGAGCAACAATAATTGCATGAAGCTGCATCCATACCAAAATCATGGAGGAGAAAAAAGGTTACAGCTACACGTATCAACACAGTTGATTAGAGTTTAGGTAGTTTACTTTCACCGTGCAGATTACTGGCAACTGCATACCCATCACAACTACTAAAGAAAGCAAAAAATAAAATACTTATTTCCATTAACTGTAGTATCTAATCTTATAGGCCCATTTATAGTCAAGTATACAGAGAAACATAGTTATCCAATTGCCCAACAATATTCCTTTACAATTAAAATGTGTCCACATGAAAGAACATTTTTCCATAAAATTTTTGTGCTTATCTAGAGGTTTTTGGGGAGATATCTTAGTGTATGCAGCACCAAGCACATAACCTAGCCACTCCACTTCACAACAAAATTAATGGGTCACTAGTTTTGAAACCCCATAACTGCACACCCTCTCCCCCATTGTGGTGTGTAAGTTTGAAATTTGACTCAAAAGTGCCAACAACCTCTTGTAATGGTGCAAAATTACTTTACCCTGCAACTTAACCCTAGCACTCTGACTGACATGTAACAGCAAGGTCATGTCAGCGTAAGATGGTATAATGTCACCACATTGTCACCAAATATCCTCTCCTACTGTGTCTGCAACAGAGGTCAGAACTAGGACACCCAGCATTACACTTTTCTTACAGGCAGCCAATGAAAACATTTTAAACAAACCACCACCCAGAACCTCCACAAAAAGTCCTCTGACAATACATTTCTAACATGCTCAACAAAGGCAAAGGGGTGCACCAAAGGTTTTGCCAAACTGGAGGCTATTAGAGACACTTTGCCATTTTATTCATGCATGTGTTAATATTGCATTCCTGCATCACCACGCCACAGTAGGGCTGAAAAAGCACATGTATCTTTACTGGTTCAGATCACGTTCAATTTTTGTTGAATGGTTTTGAACGGTCCCTACTGGTTTCACCCTGAATACAAAAGCAAAAATTGTAGTTTCACTGCACTCTAAAGGGGTGCAAACACATTCAATGGGGATCCAGCCCCACAGTGTCATCAGAAGGGTTGTAACATCAGAAGGTGTCAGCAGTGTTTAAGGTTGTCAACATCTTTTTCATCGCACTACACACACCTTTTCAACTGAAATGTGTGGCAAACAACTCCTCAGGGAAAGGGATGGTTTCATTGACACCCTTCATGCCACCCCCGAGGCCTTTTGTGGCAACTGAGTGGCAGTGTGCCCGACATTTTTCCTCATCCACCTGTAAGAGAACCAAGAGTTTTCAAGCCTGGGTGTTGCAGTTATGACTTTCATCACACAGACGTCAAAAAGAAAGGTGAAATGTGGATATTGGGCTGTGATAAACTTATAAATGTCCACAGTGACACTGGGCAGAATTGTGGTGAAATTTGGTGATAATGTGACACCAACCTACCCTACAGCTCACATGAGCTCTTGAGCTGTAGACACCTTGCTGTTTGACATGTCGCCAAGCCCAAGGGTGATGTCACTGGGTGCCACACTTTCGCACCATCACAGAGGAAGGTTGTAGGTACCTTCGAGCCAAATTTCAAACTTATGCACCACAATTAGGAGACAATTACAGGGTTTTGAAAAGCTATCCTGTAATTCTGTTGCACAGTGATTACCACATTAAGGAATGACACAGGAATTGTACCCTGGTGACATCAGTGCATTGCAAAGCCTTATCCCAAAACCAGTAAGTAATGGCACAGGTAAGAGTTTTTACCTGTAACATAAATAACTACCCACCTTCTGGATCTGGCAGAAGATTCTTTTCTTGTGTTTGTGTGTGTTTCATCGAAGATTTATCAAAATGTTCCACACCTTCCAGTAAATTCTGGTGAACTTTCTCCTGTCTAACAACTGCCAGAAGTTTCAAAGCCAATGTTAAACATGCAGAAAAAACAAGCTTGCAAAACACTGCAAATTATCTGTTAATAGCTTGAAGCAAGATTCCCTTGTTGTTTATGAATACTTAAAAGCTCTGAGAAATTGTTCTTATTTAACTACAAAACAAGCATGAATTTAAACACACACAGCCATGGCATTCATAGATAGTGGCAATTAATGTAAAAGGCTTTCCTTTATATTCTTGTTACAAATAGAGCTTTATTGCTAAGCTTTCTACAGCAGAAATTTAATTTTAAAAAAATTTCATGCACATTGTTCAAGACCATATAAACATGCTAAGAAACTTTTAAGACGTACCATCTTTATCAGGAAGGGGATTTTTCTCTTGGGTTTCTGTGTGTTTTAGTTTTCCTGTGTCAAATTTTTCAACACCCTGCAACAAAGCCTTCTGTGTTTTCTCAGTGGCCACATCTGAAAAAATTTATAGTAAACATTAGAGCATTAAGACCCAATTTTAAATACTGAAAATTATTCTATTTGCAGTTACATTGCGAGTTTTTGGGGTATTCTGTATTAAAATAGACAATTGTAAATGGTGTGAAAAGCAGTTTATTTTTAGAACTTCATAATCCACAAAATATTACAATTCTGATGGTGTCTGAAATTTAAAGTTATATTAATTTTTATATTCACAGTTTTGAAATGTGATTGACTTCAGGAGCATTGAAGTTATTGACTGTTTCAGTAGAATCTGCTTTAGTATTTCAGAAAGCATACACAATATGTACATTTCAAAACACAGCAAGGATTCTTGTCTATAACAGCAATAGTTAAACCTATTTAAGCACACTGACACTCCATCTTCACAGTGTTTTACAGGCAAGCACCACCAGTTATGCCAGAATTAGCATATAAGCAGTCAAATACCCCACATGGTTAACTTAAATAGTGGCAGGGTTAGATACCAACAGCAACACACTTGTGTATAAAGTTATGTGCAGTGTGACTGCCATTTTCATATTAATGGCAGTATGAGGCAACCATCAACCACACTGCTAAAGGGGAAACAATACTGGCTCTATATGCATTGTGTCTGTGGTACTGAATGATGCTAACAATGTTCATTAGTTATTGATGAAGTTCTTTTACCAGAGTAAAATGACATTTTGTAACAGTTTCTATTAAATCGCCTTTCAGAAAAAGTGACAGACTGAACAAACCACAAAATTTCTCAACACTAGTATTAATATTTTAATTGCTGTTTATGGATACTTGTTAGGCAGTTTTGTAACTAAGTACTTTATTTTGCTGACCACAAACATTTCCTTCAATATTCAGGTAATTTTACAATACAAGCTTATGTATTGTGAAAGTCTGTACTTTCACTACTTTATGCAAGTTTTGAAACACTGTCACACCTCTTGGGTACGAGTAAGCTGGTATCTTTTCATGGAGCTAGCCTTTATTTCTACAATGAGAAATAGGGGAAGCCAGTTTTTCAAGAACATTTCATTAAGAGCATAAAACACACCTTTGCTACAACAGAAAAAATTTTCATATTAACTGTTTTAGACCAAAGGAAATACTAGCAGATGCCATTAACATATAAGTGAATATTTCAATGGCAGGTACCTTCAAAGTACTGCTGCACAGTCACAATGTTGTCTAACATAACTTGAGTTTATGAAAAAGGTACCAAATTTGTGTGAATTAACCAACCAAACTCTTAGAATGTTATATCCCCAGATGGGTACTTACCTTTACAATCTCTAGTACCTTGCAGTCAAAATAAGCTGTTCAGCATTTATGTTAGCTATGCAAAACATGCATTAATTAGCTTTACCTGTTACATCCCATATAAATAACCAAATATTTCACCTTCCAACACTTCTTCCACATATCTTAATGGAATGTGTTATTCTGTGGGAGAAACAGGTGGAACTCCAAGAAAGCAGACAAGTTCTTTCTATGGAAAGTAGTACCAAGTCCCATGTTCAGAGGTATACTGAACCTCCAGTTAAAGTAGTACCACTGAACTTTCTTAGTACACTATAATTTTAACCGTAGTAGCACAGGATTAACATAGTGAGTAACATTTTGACTTGCTTGTCAATCTTCCTCCAATATTAAAAAGAAAATTTTGAATCACTGTATTAGAGCAGTCTTCTCCAGGGCAGTGCTTAAGCAGAGACGTAATGGGCTCTAAGCATGGAAGCAAAATGGCTGCCTGTGAATCCAACAACTTACCTTCAGCATTAGGAAGGACTATTTTTTCCTGAGTATTTGTCCTCTTTAACCTCTCAGGTTTAAAGTTCTCGACTCCCTGAATAAGTTCCGAGTGTTGCTTCTCCTGTTTCACATCTAATTCATAAACAAGTATTGAAAAACATTCCTCGAATCTCTTGTTTGAATACACTGGACTGACACACACACACACACACACACACACACACACACACACACACACACACACACACACACTAAAAACCAGAAGCATCAGTAATACTCATTTTTTAACTGAAGTGTTATCCAATTTGCAGTACCTTCCATATAACAAATGTATACAATACCTCTAACTACAGAATAATGCCTCCAATTTCTTAGCCTAATCAAGTGATATCTTACCTTCAGCAGTAGGCAGAACATTTTTTTCATGAGTCTCTGCCTTTTTCATCTTGTCTGGCTTGAAACCTTCCAGTTCACTTTTAAAGTCTGGAGCAACTTTTGGGAGATCCTTCAAGGATGGACTTGCTGGGTTGGCCATCACTCAAATGCTGCAGGTTTCAAAGTATTTAATGTTTTCACACAAATCTTAATAGTGAAACAAAACAAAAAATGATGAAATAATCAAATTCAGAAAGGCAACATTCTGTTCAAATGAAGGAGTGAAAAATCAATGAAGTGGCAATTTTTGATGTATTTGTGTATTAAACTTAAGTGATGCATAGCCTGGGAACAAATACTCCTAATGACAACTTATCAATGACTACTAATATAGACAAGGCATGTTTTAACAAGACCACCTAGTGTTAACAGTTTATAACAGTGTTACACATTTATTTATTTCTATTCTCTAGGCAGAAGCAACGATAGCCCCCAACTTTTCAGTGTCATTTATTTGCAAAGGAATTAGATTCCTGCAACCTGCTGTAGCATTTTGTGCACTAGTGATCACCTTTTCCTTTATGAAAGGCACAGCTTATCTACTTACAGTTAATAGTTCCATCATTTTGTCATTTATGAAAGTGACAAAGTTGCTTTGGGTTAAGTCCTAAGCTAATATTTAATAATGTCCACAGAACTGCCAATGAACCAGTGAGCTACAAACATTTCAACCACCTTCAAAGAGTACAGTAAATAACAAATTTGTGTAAACTGCAGCTCTTCCATCTCCCAATGTCATTGCAAACAATGTCCTAAACTGCATTACTGTAATATTCAGCTTACAGCATTACTAGGCCCGCCCCCCATAAAAAAAAATCTAGCTTGAATGACTCAATCTGTGTATCTTAATGGCACACTTCCTTTAACAAAAATATTTATTAGTCTAAACCTAAGTGTTCAGTGCATTACATCATCCTTATAGTTCTTTCGATTTCTGGGAGCGAGTTCCTCTAATGTGGATAGTAATAACCAGTTTGCGCACTCTACTACAATTGATACCTTCCATTGTCCACATTCGAGGGAGTTCGAATTTCACAAGTATGGAATTTATACGCATTCTGAATGAACGCAAGCTTCTTAAACGCTACAGTGTCCTGAGCGATAAACCATAGTATTGCTTCTGACACCTAGTCATTTATATACGAAAGCTTGCACCTCAAATTATTTTCCACGTCCTTGCTAAACCCGGTACAGCCCCATAGGTTTCATAGGTTGCGCGGGCCATGCCGGCAGCTGGCGCCACGGGCATAGCTTGCGAAGGCCACGCCACACAATCGTTACTGCGGCCGTTGACTTTGCGGGAAGTGCACAGGGCCCGCTGCGATCAATAGGCAAGAGCCGACACCCGCCTTCATTTCATCCCCACCGAGTTTAATTTCGGTAACTACTACTGAAGTAACCACATATAAAAGATACTACGAAGTGGTAAAAAAACGCATACGAACTTCACAACCCAGTAAAAATCTGTTGGTATGCACTGCTACTAGAAAAGCCAGTGTTACCGACTCCGCAAAAATCGCTTCGAAACAGACAAAGCGCTCGGACCTAATTTGAGCGCTATCTTCATAACACTTTCCCTGTCCATACGGAAGAGGTTCACTAATGTGCACTCCGATGGTCTCAGGATATTTCAACTTCATAGCGCATGACCTGCAGTCAGCTGGATAAGTGAGGTACAAGGGATTTGATGATTAATCATTTTCACGCTTCACTGTCAAGACAGCAATGAAGTTGGAAACGGCTTTCTGAAGGGTCAAGGATGGAAGCACCGCGCCGAGCAGTTCTTACTGATGCCGTATGTTGTGCCACTGTGACGTCACCAGTATTTATACAACCGGATCCCACACTAGCCGTTCGGTTGGAGCGCAGCTACATGTGTGATCCTAACTTTTTCGAAACTTCCGACCAGCCGCGTTTGCTGTTGAGCACACAGAAAAAAGGAAGCAGCGAAACATTGCTAAAGGTTACGTTCTTGACTGACGCCAAACTACAGAAGTACTGCGCATCCAAAGCAGATGACTGCTTAGCTCTACCTATTGAATATAGAGTACAACGTTATACAAAGATACTAATACCTCCGCACGCACATTCCGTATCATTCCTTACATAAATGGACGGCTTGCCCCGTAGCGAAAACCTACGTGACCCCACGACATGCAGCGTACATTATGTTTTTCTCCGATGCCATCATGATCGGGAGAAGGGATTGCGATAGTTTCTAAAGGTGCCACATGTTAGGAGAATATTCTGGAAACGTAAAATGACATTCCGAGTACTGGAACTTCGAAACTGCTGGGGCAATCGTTGATTATTCGGCAGACTGGACCTGTAGGCAAAGTGCTTCGGTAATCTAGAACCACAAGACTTGTCCTTTGCCTAGTGCGTATGGCGCCGCTGTTGGAAAGGAGGACCCAACAGAGCGTTAACTCATCCTCTGATCACCTGTTCCATCTGCATGTCCGCGCGCCACAGCGCCTGCCTTTCAGCGCTCGCTGCTATATTAGGGCGCGACGGCTCAGCAGCTGCCGTTTATGGCAACCAGCCTGCACGCCTACGTAGTGGCAGCTGCTCCCGTTTCCATATGCGCCAAGCAATCTCCATGCAACCACCTGGCTACCCCACACACCTTTACCGCCTTCACAGTTCCATGTCAGTTATGGCCCTGCACCTTTTCTGTATCTCTAGAATCTGCCCAAACAAATCATCTTAATAGCTCCTGTGGCAGTTCAGGCACATGGCGGTTCAATAAAGTGCTGAACATCAGTTGTAAATTGAGGTGCTTTACAACCTTACAGTGTGGTAAAACACGAACAAAAGGGGAAACAGAACCCGGAAATCAGCAGGCACACCGTTACCGTCAGCATTCCACGGTGTCTTATCGAATGGGAATACTGGCAACATAGTCGTGGAACATTTAACGAGATTACTTCCCAACGCCAATTACCATCTTAAATTTAGGCCGATAACAAGCGGGAATGGTAGAAGTGATTTTTTTTACACACACACACACACACACACACACACACACACACACACACACACAGAGAGAGAGAGAGAGAGAGAGAGAGAGAGAGAGTTGCACTTGAGGAGCACGAGGTCGTGAGACCAAAGATATTCATGCGAATATGAGGAACTTATAAACACGACTGTAGAACACTACCTGAATCTGATTGAGGGTGCGAAAGAATTAAGCGCAGACGCCCACAGAAATGACAAGTCTTGTCACAGAGTCACTAAAACAGTAGGCGGAGTGAATGCCCTAAAGGTGGCGATATGAACAAAAATGCGCAGCTGAGTTCAAGTTTCCCCAAGGTCGATGACGCCGGCCGGGTCGCGCTTGCTGCAATTACACGGACGCACCGCCACACGACCCGTTACAATAGCAATTTGTTACGCTACAGCAAAAATTTCGGACCTAGCCCTTCGAAAGAATTAAGAGGAGCAGATTGCACCTAGCAGAGGTCACGAATGTTAGATTGCGAAAAGGAAATGTTACAAATACAAATTTTCCCAACGCGATTTCCATGCTGCTTCAGAGTGCCATGCTACTACTGTATACCTCCATGGTATACGTTGCGCACTGCAACAATTTCGTATTGCATAGCAGGCCCTCCGGTGCTGCATTGACACGTCTGCTTACAGTCACACTGCGAAGTTACAGCCGTCGCAGAAAAATGTATTCCACCTTTACGATCTCATTCCCATATTAATTTAGTGAATCTTGACTACAAGACCTATCTTCATCACCAGCCTCAGTTCCCCCTACTTCATATAGCACGCGGAGCAATTCTAATACAATTACTCACGAAAGCACCAGTCTGCATCAAAGTAACTCCCCGGTATTTTACTGAATTTGAAGGTTAGGAATAGTAAACAGGACGCAAGCCACTACGCCCCATAAACCGCCATGTAATATCTGGAAAACACTATTCATTTGCTGTGTAAAGAAGAGAAGTACGACCTCGTTGCATTATAAACAATCTTGGGTTACGTAGACATTCAAGTACACCTTTACGTCAAAATATATGCGATCTCTGCTACTATAAAGCAAAACCAGTTACACCTCTCAACAACACACAATCTGATCCTAAACAGCAAATGATCACATTCTTTGTCTTCTCTTTTGAGGGGGCCTTACTACCATCCATCCTTCCACGTACAACGAAAGCTGCTCACTGTATGAACTGTCTATTTCATCCCCGACTAAACTACGTAATTAACCTCTACTATCGTTCCGCAGAGCCAACTAACCAGTAGTCTTGATGGCTTTACTATAGTAAACTTTCACTACTGCCAACAGCCCATTCGATCGCCAGTTAGGAAACCTTACGAACTAAAGTGTGATGTCCGTGTGCTGACCGAAGGGGAGGCAGACTTCACAGCTGCCTCCGCCATTATCCCGTTTCTTAACGTTCATCGTACACCGGAAACACTTCCTGTTTTCTTAATGCAGTATCTTTTTAGGAGGCAGAGGAGGAGGGGGGGGGGGGGGGGTGAAGGCAAGAAGTCAAGTTTCTTTGCATCATGCGTAGTAATTACAAACAGCTAAACGCACTATCCTTCACGACACTAACAGTCAGGGACAAGATTTTTCTAACTCTTACTCTGTTCAAACTACACTTAAGTTGCCCAGTGCTTCGACTGGTGAGTTCCTCAGCAACATTCGAACTAGTGGACTTTTAATAAATTATCACTTAAGAGCTATAACGCTTCATATTTATACCTATAAAAAGTAAAACTGCAATACAAGTTCTGCACAGCTATATATAAACTTGTAGTTACAAACTAAAATAAAAGATTTTAAATTTTAATTCCATCTGCTTTAATATATGGATTTAGTTCTCACGGGTGTACCATATATTTTATTACACCACAGTAAGAAGTCACTTTTTGTGCGTCTAGCCACTCCAACAAGCATGGAAAAACCACACCCTAAAATTGGTAGCCAGACGTTTCCCTTCATCAAAATGAAAAATTCTACGCTTTTTCATATACAAATGTACAAAACTAACATTTTAAATGCTCAAGTACTCACCAAACTGAATTACTAAAGCAGCAAAGCGAAGACAAAGTCTAAACGTGGCTAGGACGTGTATAGCTTGACTAGAGCTTCCAAAGCGCTCCTTCTCCGACAACTGGCTGCAGCGGACTGACAACTAAGCGGCAGGCAGTAGGCACAGAGACCTGTGACTCACACAGCCTGGAGGGGGGGACAGGAGGAGGTGGAAGGGGAGGGATGGAATGGCAGCGTCGTGGAGGGGGCTGCAGCAGCTCTCTTCACCAACCGACAAAGCCAGCTCATATAAGCTTCGAATGAGAATCCAAACGTTTTAGCTATTAATAAAATCATCGCAAACGTCATTTTTGGTGTTATCGTTTATTTGCATCGTGTAACTAGTTTCCAGTGGGTAACCACTTATCTTCAGATGGCCAAGAACATGTGCTTTTACATAGGTTTGTTCAATAGCCCGTGCTGTCAGTCATCCCAGTGTCGTCGTTTAGCGCAATTGTGCAGATAGAACACTGCAGTACGACACTTGGCGGTTTGAGTCTGCTTAAAACAAAAAATGATAATTTGAAATAAAGAAATATTAAAAAATATGTGTTTCACAATTACACGAATTCATCTTTTACATTACGGAATTGCGGATAGGGTATCTGTAATCAACTATTTGTTTTTAATTTATAATAGTTTGCTTAGGAAGCCCCTAATATTCAATCGGCGTGATACTGACATTACTGCTGTGCAGCCTGTTACCCAACACTATCCAGCTACCTGTTGAAATAAAACTGTCTCTTGGTTAGGATAGAACACAAGCTGATACGGCTTTCAGAATACACTGGTAAGGGCGTAGAGAGTTAACAGAGCCCTTCGATTCATAGTGTCTTGGATTATTTTATAAACAGGGACAAGCAACGCAATGATTTAATCGAAAGAGGCCACATTTAGAACGACATATAGTTAACGTACCAAAGATGTCTGTCGCAAGTAGAAAAAACAAGGAAAATGATACAAAAAGAATGGAAATTGTATGTTGTCACATCCTCCTCCGTCATTGTTTCATCGCATACCATGTAAATTTTATTTTTACGACGACTGACTAAAAACGAATTACCATCCGTCGTTTATCACGCATTGTATGTATTTATGATACGTAGTAATAAGGAGCTGAAGCTGCCTAATATGCAACTGTAGAGTAGGAATTTCAAGGGCAGAGCGCCAGTTTATTGTGTTAACTGCACAGATAACATATAATCTACATAAAGAGTGATAACTATATTGTCTGTAGATACAATCTGAACACACCTTGGGTACCGGCTCGGAGGCCGTTGGGAAGAGGCCACTGACCTGAGTGAAAGTTATCAACTACTCCGCGAGGCGATCTGAGGAAGCTGTCCACACAATCGCGGAGTTCGAACAACCGTCTGTACCGTGTGCAGGTCGTATTCACAGCGTTTTAAGAGCAGTCGAGAGACTAGAAGCAATTCTGTGACCACTCCATACCGCCTAACGCCCAGTTCTGATATTTAACGTCGGCGGAACTACAGATGCTGACGGAAAAAAATGCGTTTATGTACGAATGGATGGACATTTCAAACAGTCGATCGACTATATCACTTCTCGTTCCGTTTTGTTAACGATCAGCTGCCAAGCAGCAGTTAACAGAATAATGAGGCAAAATTTCGATACCAGGATCAGTGTGTTTGGCGGAGAGAGACTTTTGAGCAGGCCTAGCACTTCTGTAAGCAAAGGGATTCCAGAATGAAAATATCTTAGCCCGCGTTGAGTATTTGATTGCTTTCAATCTAAGGAACTGTACTGCCCTTGAAAGGTCCAGTTTCGGTTTTTGAGTCCCAGTTCGGCACAAAGTTTGAATGTTCGCTGATAATCAGCCCAGCGATTTCTCAGCAGAGACTAAGACGATTCAGAGTCTTACCGTGCGTTTAGGGACTTAATTACCGTCGGAGTCATTATCGAACTGCATCCCACACGAATTTGACTGAAAAGGTGTATTTGACGCGCGCTACCAAACCTGTCATTCAGTTTTGCCTCACGAGATTCGTGTGCGAAGGTCAGTTAGCTCTCTCTGTGGGCGTTTGAGCAGGGAACTTTGCGTGAGACGAGGGGAAAGCCGGCATGACGCAGAGGAAGCACGGCAGGGGTGAGTTCGTATTGACTAGAAGCGCGTCCCCCCCATAAGCACACATCGGCCGTGGACGTTGGAAAGGAGGGAGGGAGTTACTCTGCGTGACCAATAAATCCGACTATTGCCTCGCCTTACAGCGAAACTGCTGCTTTTCATATGAATCTAATAAGATGGCACCAAAATCTTACTCACAGTACACCATTTTTCTTTTCATATTTGACGGAGTACACAATCTTCGTTGCTGCGCACGAATCATCCAAGTGACATATTTTCCTTATTAAGACACAAAAGGAGTAACAGACCTTGGCTTCGAGCGGTCATTGATTGAAATCAGTGAGGAAAGTTGAAAATTTGCGCCGGACCGGAATCAGAACCCGGACCTCCTGCTTACTAGGCAGATGCTCTTAACACTGAGCCATCCAGATACAATGATCTGCTGTGCAGTTGCAATGACCACTGTATCTGGATAGCCCAGGGTTCAGAGCATCTGCCTTAGTAAGCGGAAGACTCGGGTTCGAATCCCGGTCCGGCACAGATTCTCAATTTTCTGCATTGATTTCAATCACTGTCCGTTCCCAGCCAAGGTCTGCAATTCCTTTGTGTCTTAATTTCATAATGTCTGCTGGATCAAGAATGGTATAATGTAATTAAGGCGAGACGGCCCATGACCTCTTCAGTACAGTTGCACACCAGGCTTACAGGAATCGGCGAAATGCGGCGAGTAATGAGGACAATGGGCATGGGCACTACATTTATAGTGTGTGGATAAGTTGAGAATTTGGGTCTGACAGGGGGAGCGTTAGGGTATCCGTGCAGTTGCAATGACCACTGTGTCTGGATGACTCAGTGATGAGAGCATCTGCCTAGTAAGCAGGAGACAGCGTTTGAATCCCAGTCCGGCACAAATATAAAACTTTTCTCCATCGATTTCAATCGATGCCCACTCGCAGCCAAGGTCTATAATGCCTTTGTGTCTTAATTCTTAACAGCTATTGGATCAAAAGTGTGTGTGTGTGTACACACACACACACACACACACACATATATATATATATATATATATATATATATATATATATATATATATGTGTGTGTGTGTGTGTGTGTGTGTGTGTGGGTGTGGGTGTGACGTATATATATATATATATATATATATATATATATATATATATATATAGGGTGTTTCAAAAATGACCGGTATATTTGAAACGGCAATAAAAACTAAACGAGCAGCGATAGAAATACACCGTTTGCTGCAATATGCTTGGAACAACAGTACATTTTCAGCCAGACAAACTTTCGAAATTACAGTAGTTACAATTTTCAACAACAGATGGCGCTGCGGTCTGGGAAACTCTATAGTACGATATTTTCCACATATCCACCATGCGTAGCAATAATATGGCGTAGTCTCTGAATGAAATTACCCGAAACCTTTGACAACGTGTCTGGCGGAATGGCTTCACATGCAGATGAGATGTACTGCTTCAGCTGTTCAATTGTTTCTGGATTCTGGCGGTACATCTGGTCTTTCAAGTGTCCCCACAGAAAGAAGTCACAGGGGTTCATGTCTGGCGAATATGGAGGCCAATCCACGCCGCCTCCTGTATGTTTCGGATAGCCCAAAGCAATCACACGATCATCGAAATATTCATTCAGGAAATTAAAGACGTCGGCCGTGCGATGTGGCCGGGCACCATCTTGCATAAACCACGAGGTGTTCGCAGTGTCGTCTAAGGCAGTTTGTACCGCCACAAATTCACGAAGAATGTCCAGATAGCGTGATGCAGTAATCGTTTCGGATCTGAAAAATGGGCCAATGATTCCTTTGGAAGAAATGGCGGCCCAGACCAGTACTTTTTGAGGATGCAGGGACGATGGGACTGCAACATGGGGCTTTTCGGTTCCCCATAAACGCCAGTTCTGTTTATTGACGAAGCCGTCCAGGTAAAAATAGGCTTCGTCAGTAAACCAAATGCTGCCCACATGCATATCGCCGTCATCAATCCTGTGCACTATATCGTTAGCGAATGTCTCTCGTGCAGCAATGGTAGCGGCGCTGAGGGGTTGCCGCGTTTGAATTTTGTATGGATAGAGGTGTAAACTCTGGCGCATGAGACGATACGTGGACGTTGGCGTCATTTGGACCGCAGCTGCAACACGGCGAACGGAAACCCGAGGCCGCTGTTGGATCACCTGCTGCACTAGCTGCGCGTTGCCCTCTGTGGTTGCCGTACGCGGTCGCCCTACCTTTCCAGCACGTTCATCCGTCACGTTCCCAGTCCGTTGAAATTTTTCAAACAGATCCTTTATTGTATCGCTTTTCGGTCCTTTGGTTACATTAAACCTCCGTTGAAAACTTCGTCTTGTTGCAACAACACTGTGTTCTAGGCGGTGGAATTCCAACACCAGAAAAATCCTCTGTTCTAAGGAATAAACCATGTTGTCTACAGCACACTTGCACGTTGTGAACAGCACACGCTTACAGCAGAAAGACGACGTACAGAATGGCGCACTCACAGACTACGTTGTCTTCTATATCTTTCACATCACTTGCAGCGAGATCTGTTGTTGAAAATTGTAACTACTGTAATTTCGAAAGTTTGTCCGCCTGAAAATGTACTGTTGTCCCAAGCATATTGCAACAAACGGTGTATTTCTATCGCTGCTCGTTTAGTTTTTATTGCCGTTTCAAATATACCGGTCATTTTTGAAACACCCTGTAAAATTGCCGGCCGTTGTGGCCGAGCAGCGGTTCTAGGCGCTTCAGTCCGGAACGCGCGACAGCTACGGTCGCAGGTTCGAATCCTGCCTCGGGCATGGATGTGTGTGATGTCCTTAGGTTAGTTAGGGTTAAGTAGTTCTAAGTTCTAGGGGACTGATGACCCCCAGCTGTTAAGTCCCATAGTGCTCAGAGTTCATTTGAACCATTCCGTAGTCTACTGACGGGTCAAAGGGCCTGTAAACTCTACGGCAACACTCTTACATTATGCTTGTCATTGACGTTTTTAGTAGCTGCTGACAGTTTGAAATCAGGAGAACGTTAGGCGAATAAAACACCGCCAGAAACCTGACTTTAAGTACCATATGTTGAGCCAGAAGTGAATAGAGGAAGAGAAAAATCAAAAAGATATGCTACAAAACTTTGATCAGATAAAATGTCTGTGAAGGTGACCACTATATTTATGTCTTTCTACTTGTAGCATCACCCCCGTTATGTCAGAAGCGGATCCAGAGTTCGATTCTGAAGGGAGGGGGTCCCACTCCCGTCTTCCCCCTTCACCCCTCCCCCTCCCTTTCCAAATATAGCCGCAGCCACATTTACGTGCCACGTGTCTTGGATTCTACATTTAATAAAAACAAAATATATAAAATGTTTTAATATAATCGTAATAACTTGTTTACGTCAGTGATTAGTACAGTGCTATTGCTTTTTTGGAAGAGAGGGAACATGACCCGCATGATTCTTCCCCCTCCCCCTTTGGATCAGCGCCTACCGTTATCTCATCATGGAATTAGCGACGTTGGTCGTACTCCAAATAGGCCCTGTTCTTTCTTTTTAATTTTGATACTTCTGCCTTTTTCACTACTGCTCCATATGTGAGACGTGTTTGCTCTGTTGCAGTATACCGCTATGAGGTTTAATTTTGGTGCCACGTGGAGTTGTTGTTCCTTTCTTTTATAGCTCTTCCAACAAAAACTGCTGTACATATCGATTTTAGGTTTGAGGATGATATAAAGGAAATGCAGTTTAACGCGCTATAATGTAGAGAACGAGCGTGATAACATACGTCTATACTCTTCAAAGTCCGCAGCTCGTGGTCGTGCGGTAGCGTTGTCGCTTCCCACGCCCGGGTTCCCGGGTTCGATTCCCGGCGGGGTCAGGGATCTTCTCTGCCTCGTGATGACTGGGTGTTGTGTGCTGTCCTTAGGTTAGTTGGGTTTAAGTAGTTCTAAGTTCTAGGGGACTGATGACCATAGATGTTAAGTCCCATAGTGCTCAGAGCCATTTGAGCCATACTCTTCAAACCACTGTGAATTGCACTACGGCGAGTCCCTCCCCTTGCAACAGTTATCAGGGCTTTCTCCCGTTCCACTCACGCATGCACCGCGGAAGAATGATTGCTGCAACGCCTGTGTACGTGCTGTAATTAGTCCAACGTTTCATCATGATATGTAGAGGGTTGAGGTATATTCCTTGATTCCTCACTTAAAGTTGGCTCTAGAAGTTTCAAAAATGGCTCTGAGCACTATGGGACTTAACATCTGTGGTCATCAGTCCCCTAGAACTTAGAACTACTTAAACCGAACTAACCTAAGGACATCACACACATCCATGCCCGAGGCAGGATTCGAACCTGCGACCGTAGCAGTCGCGCGGTTCCCGACTGCGCGCCTAGAACCGCTAGACCGCCGCGGCCGGCGGCTCTAGAAGGTTTCTAATATACAGGGTGATTACAATTAAAGTTAAACTTCCAAATGCTGTATATATAACACTACTGGTCAAAATGACGTCAAATTGCAATGGAATATTATCGGAGAAGGGGGAAAAACGTATGGCAGGAACAAAAATATTGTGAAAATTCATCAATAAATAGCGCTGTACGTGTGAGAATGCGTAAATGAAAACACCTGTCATGCGCACGGCCCATTGAAGTTTCTATAAACACGCCGGGTACACGGCTTTTTCTCCTTTCGCGTCTGCGACGTTCGCCATGACTGTCTCTCATGCAGGATCGCGCTGTGCTTGTAAAATTGTATTACAAGAATGATGACTGCACACGTCGCTCTGCAGAAGTTCCGGACACTGAACGGTTTGAAAAAAAGGCGTTGGTCCGATGACTGCCGTGGGCCCGGAGAAAATGATTTGGAAATTCGAAAAAACGAGTTCTTTTGGTGTGCAACCTGTTAGAGGGAGGAAACGAATTTATTCGAGTCAGGGGAAGCAGTGGCCACAGCAATGCAGGAGGCAACGAGTGGTGGTGTGCAAACGTGTAGTGCACGGAGAACTGCCAGAACATTGGACATAACCGTGAGAACGGTGCAGAAAATCCTACGAGACAGCCTTCTTTGCTATCCTTTCGAAATTACACATGTGCACGAGTTGCTTTCTGTTGACCCGCCAGCAACAGAGACCTTTGCTTTAGAATTTCTTGCTCGCATGGAAGTGGACAATGACTGGCCGTGGAAGATTATGTGGACAGACGAAGCCCACTTCCAACTGACAGGATATGTAAATACACAGAATAGTCGAATATGGGAAATGGAAAATCCACACCCAAATCAACCAGTACCACTTCATCCTGAAAAGGTCACTGTGTGGTGTGGATTTATCATAGGGCCATATGTTTTCGAAGAGACAGATATTACCGGTCCTATTACCTGTACCGTCACTGGTAAGCGCTAAGAGTGTCTTTTGCGCAGCCACGTCATTCCAGCTCTCGAACAGCGTGGATGTGTGGATGGGATCATTTTTATGTAAGATGGCACACCTCTGCACATTGCAAATCCAGTTAAGCAGCTGCTGAAGCGCCATTTTCGAAACGCTAAAATTATCAGCCGCCATTTCCCTGCAGCCTGGCCATCCCTATCACCTGATGTTAATCCGTGTGACTTCTGGCTGTGGGGCTATCTGAAAGAGGTGTTCAGATTGCGAACTTAATGCATTGAAGGCACGCATTGCGCAATACATTCTGAACGTAACCCCGGAAACACTTCGATCAGTTGTTGAACATGATCTTTCTCAATTCCAACTTGTTGCAGAAAATGATGTACAGCATATTGAACATGTTTTGCGCCAGACACACGGAAATTAATAATCCGATTTCATTTTGATTGATGCTTTTGTGCGGTTTTTGGTCTCAGGACAATTAAAAACCGATGTGATTGATGCATTTGTGGCCTCAGGATGATTAAAAACCGATGTGAGTGATGTTTTTTATGCGGTTTTTGGCCTCGGGACAGTTAAAAACCGATGTGATTGATGCTTTTGTGGCCTCAGGATGATTAAAAACCGATGTGAGTGATGCTTTTTATGCGGTTTTTGGCCTCAGAACAGTTAAAAACCGATTTTTCCCATCCGATGTGATATGACCTTGACGTGGTGGATGGTCTTACGTAACTAACAGTATCATACCTCTACACCCATGCACACTGAGTAACACAGTTCGTTTAATGTGAAACGTACACCTTAGGTAATGTTGTATGATTCATTTGTCATTTGTAGTCGACCACTATTAAATTATGATGCATACAGCGCCATCTATTGCTACATTTTGTAACTATTTATTTTTCTTCTACCACACATTTTCCCCCTTCTCCGATAATATTCCGTTGCAATTTGACGTCTTTCTGACCAGTGGTGTTATTTCTACGGCGGTTTGAAAGTTTAACTTTAATTGTAATCACCCTGTAGTTTTCGTGGGATGTCTGAGAGTTGAAAAGGTCTCTGAAACCATATAGTTTCATTTGATTTCATAGGATAGTTTGTGGCTATCTTCAAGCGCCTGCCAGACCAATATTCTTCCAGCATCTCTGTGACACTCTCCCATGGTGAAGCGTGCAGTATAGCAAACGAGCCTTGTAACACTTCTTCCTGAAGATGACAGGTTTCAACTAACACACAAATTGCACTGTTGCACTGAAGTTTTGCTTAGGCGGTCACCCACCCAAGTACTGGGGGTTTAAAACTGAAGTGCAGCTACGATCAGAGGTCCAGTTATTATCGTATGGTAGCAAAATTTGGTAGATATAATAATGCGTTCTAGGGGGGGGGGGGGGGGGGGGACTGACGACCATAGATGTCAAGTCCCATAGTGCTCAGAGCCATTTGAACCATATAATGCGTTAGTGTGAAACCGATTTACGCTGGAAAAAAATGTCCCAATTTTGGCCACTAGGTGTAAATCTGGCGCTGTGAATGCAAGAACGACTTACACGAGGTCTTTTCAGAAAATTCCGGAGCATTCGTAATTTCACGCCAATGGTGTGATGGAGCGAAATGCGGTTGTCATCCCTGCACACTTCTGTGTTTAATGTGTAACTGCTGGAAGTTTCTTTGTTATGTGTCTGTTAATTATTGTTCATTTCTGTATTGAGTAGAACGTTGTGTCGTACAGTTTGCGAATTTCGAGACGGCAGAGCTAGAACAGCAAGGCGTCTGCATTAAATTTTGGATGAAACTCAGGAAAACCTTTACAGAGACATAACAAAGGATGCAGGAAGCCTACGGTGATGAGTGCTTAAAGCCGTACTTGGTGTTAAGAATGTTTCACATGGTTCAAAAATGACCGGGCGGAAGTTAAAGATGACCCACGTTCAGGACCACCTCCGACGTCTACCGACGACGCTCATTTCAGGAACGTCAACAAAATTGTGGGTGCCAATCAAGACAGACTGTCCGAGAGAATGCAGAAGAATGTAACATTTCAGCTGGATCACGTCATGAAATCTTGACACAGCATTTTGAAACGCATTGTGTTGCCGCCAAGTTTATCCCACGGCTCATGAGTCAAGACCAGAAAGACTTTCGCCTCGCAATCTGTGAAGAGCTTTTGGATCGCGCAAGTGGGAATGCAGCTTCACTGCAAGTTTAAACGCAGCCAGAACCTCTCAGACAAACAGAAGCTAAACGATGTCAAAGTTAGCGTAAGGAGGGCTATGCGTGAAGCGTTCAGTGAATTCGAAAGTAAAATTCTGTGTACCGACTTGACAGAAAATCCTAGGAAGTTCTGGTCTTACGTTAAATCAGTAAGTGGATCGAAACAGCATATCCAGACACTCTGGGATGATGATGGCATTGAAACAGAGGATGACACGCGTAAAGCTGAAATACTAAACACCTTTTTCCAAAGCTGTTTCACAGAGGAAGACCGCACTGCAGTTCCTTCTCTAAATCCTCGCACCAACGAAAAAATGGCTGACATCGAAATAAGTGTCCAAGGAATAGAAAAGTAACTGAAATCACGCAACAGAGGAAAGTCCACTGGACCTGACGGGATACCAATTCGATTCTACACAGAGTACGCGAAAGAACTTGCCCCCTTTCTAACAGCCGTGTACCGCAAGTCTCTAGAGGAACGGAAGGTTCCAAATGATTGGAAAAGAGCACAGGTAGTCCCAGTTTTCAAGAAGAGTCGTCGAGCAGATGCGCAAAACTATAGGCCTATATCTCTGACATCGATCTGTTGTAGAACATGTTTTTTGCTTGCGTATCATGTCATTTCTGGAAACCCAGGATCTACTCTGTAGGAATCAACGTGGATTCCGGAAACAGCGATCGTGAGAGATCCAACTCGCTTTATTAGTTCACGAGACCCAGAAAATATTAGATACAGGCTCCCAGGTATGTGCCATTTTCCTTGACTTCCGGAAGGCGTTCGATACAGTTCCGCACTGTCGCCTGATAAACAAAGTAAGAGCCTACGGAATATCGGACCAGCTGTGTGGCTGGATTGAAGAGTTTTTAGCAAACAGAACACAGCATGTTGTTCTCAATGGAGAGACGTCTACAGACGTTAAAGTAACCTCTGGCGTGCCACAGGGGAGTGTTATGGGACCATTGCTTTTCACAATATACATAAATGACCTAGTAGATAGTGTCGGAAGTTCCATGCGGCTTTTCGCGGATGATGCTGTAGTATACAGAGAAGTTGCAGCATTAGAAAATTGCAGCGAAATCCAGGAAGATCTGCAGCGGATAGGCACTTGGTGCAGGGAGTGGCAACCGACCCTTAACATAGACAAATGTAATGTATTGCGAATACATATTGTATGATTATATGATAGAGGAACAAACACTGGTAGCAGTTACTTCTGTAAAATATCTGGGAGTATGCGTACGGAACGATTTGAAGTGGAATGATCATATAAAATTAATTGTTGGTAAGGCCGGTGCCAGGTTGAGATTCATTGGGAGAGTCCTTAGAAAATGTAGTCCATCAACAAAGGAGGTGGCTTACAAAACACTCGTTCTGCCTATACTTGAGTATTGCTCATCATTGTGGGATCCGTACCAGGTCGGGTTGAAAGAGGAGATAGAGAAGATCCAAAGAAGAGCGGCGCGTTTCGTCACAGGGTTATTTGGTAAGCGTGATAGCGTTACGGAGATGTTTAGCAAGCTCAAGTGGCAGACTCTGCAAGAGAGGCGCTCTGCATCGCGGTGTAGCTTGCTGTCCAGGTTTCGAGAGGGTCCGTTTCTGGATGAGGTATCGAATATATTGCTTCCCCCTACTTATACCTCCCGAGGAGATCACGAATGTAAAATTAGAGAGATTTGAGCGCGCACGGAGGCTTTCCGGCAGTCGTTCTTCCCGCGAACCATACGCGACTGGAACAGGAAAAGGAGATAATGACAGTGGCACGTAAAGTGCCCTCCGCCACACACCGTTGGGTAGCTTGCGGAGTATAAATGTAGATGTAGTAGATGTAGACGTAGATGTTCCGTAAGAGAATCATAACTTATGGTGAGATGTAGGTCTACGGTTACGATGTTTAGACCAAGGTTCAGTCTCCACAATGGGTCGGGAAAGGTTCTCCAAGATCAAAAGTTGCTCGTCAGGTCAGGTCAAATGTCAAAGCCATGCTGATGGTTTTCTTTGACTTTGAAGGATAGTCCATCATGAATGCGTGCCACAGGGGCAATCTGTTAATCGATGGTATTATCGGGGCGTGTTGCGACGCCTGCTAGAAAATGTGAGAACGAAACGACCTGAAAAGTGCCGAGACAATTCATGGCTCTTGCATCACGATTACGTGCCCGCACATTAATCCCTGTTGGTGCGTGACTATTGCACTAAAAACGAATTCACTGTGCTGCCTCGCCCACCGCACTCTCCAGACCTGGTTCCTACGGCCTTTTTTATTTTTTTTTATTTTCCAGAGTTAAAAACCCCGTTGAAAGGACGAAGATTTGCAACGATAGACGAGATAAAAGAAAATCCGCAGATGGCGCTCCGCCGGATCCAGCAAGAGGCGTACCAAGACTGCTTCCGGGTGTGGAAAGGGCGTTGGGAGCGGTGTATCAATTGTAGAGGAGGGTAGTTCCAAGGAGTAGCCAGCTCTTTATTCGCACGAAGTAATGGCCGCTATCGACAGGGGATCTCAAGTTGATTCCGTATTTCTAGATTTCCGGAAAGCTTTTGACACCGTTCCTCACAAGCGACTTCTAATCAAGCTGCGGGCCTATGGGGTATCGTCTCAGTTGTGCGACTGGATTCGTGATTTCCCGTCAGGAAGGTCGCAGTTCGTAGTAATAGACGGCAAATCATCGAGTAAAACTGAAGTGATATCGGGTGTTCCCCAGGGAAGCGTCCTGGGACCTCTGCTGTTCCTGATCTATATAAATGACCTGGGTGACAATCTGAGTAGCTCTCTTAGGTTGTTCGCAGATGATGCTGTAATTTACCGTCTAGTAAGGACATCCGAAGACCAGTATCAGTTGCAAAGCGATTTAGAAAAGATTGCTGTATGGTGTGGCAGGTGGCAGTTGACGCTAAATAACGAAAAGTGTGAGGTGATCCACATGAATCCCAAAATAAATCCGCTGGAATTCGATTACTCGATAAATAGTACAATTCTCAAGGCTGTCAATTCAACTAAGTACCTGCGTGTTTAGCCGGCCGAAGTGGCCGTGCGGTTAAAGGCGCTGCAGTCTGGAACCGCAAGACCGCTACGGTCGCAGGTTCGAATCCTGCCTCGGGCATGGATGTTTGTGATGTCCTTAGGTTAGTTAGGTTTAACTAGTTCTAAGTTCTAGGGGACTTATGACCTCAGCAGTTGAGTCCCATAGTGCTCAGAGCCATTTGAACCATTTGAACCTGCGTGTTAAAATTACGAACAACTTCAGTTGGAAAGATCACATAGATAAAATTGTGGGGAAGGCGAGCCAAAGGTTGCGTTTCATTGGTAGGACGTTTAGAAGATGCAACAAGTCCACTAAAGAGACAGCTTACACTACACTCGTTCGTCCTCAGTTAGAATATTGCTGCGCGGTGTGGGATCCTTACCAGGTGGGATTGACGGAGGTCATCGAAAGGGTGCAAAAAAGGGCAGCTCGTTTTGTATTATCACGTAATAGGGGAGAGAGTGTGACAGATATGATACGCGAGTTGGGATGGAAGTCATTAAAGCAAAGACGTTTTTCGTTGCGGCGAGATCTGTTTACGAAATTTCAGTCACCAACTTTCTCTTCCGAATGCGAAAATATTTTGTTGAGCCCAATCTACATAGGTAGGAATGATCATCAAAATAAAATAAGAGAAATCAGAGCTCGAACAGAAAGGTTTATGTGTTCGTTTTTCCCGCGCGCTGTTCGGGAGTGGAATGGTAGAGAGATGGTATGATTGTGGTTCGATGAATCCTCTGCCAAGTACTTAAATGTGAATTGCAGAGTAGTCATGTAGATGTAGATGTAGAGTCTATGCACAGTAAGTAAAAGGTAAGGTAGAAAAATTTTGTGGGCGAAGTTTCGGAATTTTTTGAACAGACCTCGTAGAAATGTTTCAATATGTAACTGATTAGGAAAGGGACGTGGGCGGGAAAGGTCAAGCAAGTGAGAAAGGCATTATGTTGATTTTATCACTGATCGCCACTCGCACATTTTGTTCAATAAGATGGCTCTGAGCACTATGGGACTTAACATATCGCTACGGTCGCAGTTTCGAATCCTGCCTCGGGCATGGATGTGTGTGATGTCCTTAGGTTAGCTAGGTTTAAGTAGTTCTTAGTTCTAGGGCACTGATGACCTTAGATGTTAAGTCCCATAGTGCTCAGAGCCATTTTGAACTTTGAGGTCATCAGTCCCCTAGAACTTAAAACTACTTAAACCTAACTAACCTAAGGACATCACACACATCCATGCCCGAGGCAGGATTCGAACCTTCGACCGTAGCGGTCGCGCGGTTCCAGACTGAAGCGCCTAGAACCGCTCGTCCAAACCGGCTAGTGCTAAGAGCCATTTGAACCATTTGTAAAATGAGCTTCGTCACTCCATCGAGTATAGTCCGGCCCCGTGTCATCAACTTCGATCCGAGCCAGAAACCGAAGAGCAAATTCAGAACATTGCTGCGGATCATAAGATTTCGGTTGCTGCACCGTGTGGATCTTGTACAGGTGCAAATGTAAAATAGACCGCAAAACTTTCCATACTGTTGACCATGGAATGGACAATTTTCGTGACACTGCACGAACTGTAGCACTATCCGGGGAAGATGCCACATGGTCAGTTACAGCAACAGCAACCTTGTCAATAACTTCAACCGGTATAGGACGCCTTCCTCCTCCAAGCGCTACACCAAGCTCACCCGTGTTTTCGAATTTCATTAACATCTTCTTTAAACCACTTAATGTCATCGGGACCCTCCCAGACCTTTCAGTCGGCAGGCAGTACTCTCTCAGTGCAGCACTATATTTGCTGCCGCCCACATAAAACAGTTTAAATAACAGCGCACGGTCTCTCTTCGAGATAGCCATTCTAAATACTCACGTTATGGCTTGTCAAACGACAGCGTGGATGACATGCCGTCATACAAACAGTATACAGCGCTAAATATGCACCTGGTAGCCACAACTGGAACTAATTTGTTTTCCATCTTAAATCGGGTCCACATTAACTCATTAGCATATCTATTGAGTTTCGCTGTCATACGATAATTACAGCCTAAAATGGATCTCTGTGAGTAGCTGCACTTTAATTGCAACCACCTGGCAGTAAGTAACTGTGCCCAGATCATTCATTGGTGAATTTCTTAGCAAAACCAATAGCTTCATGTATTACAAACTATAGTACATAAAGTGAATGATATTTAATTCCTGAATTCTGGCACGCTATTGAAAATGTTTGTTCCTGAATAATGGACACCTTGCTGCACCAAAGTGATGGAGTTATAGTCTTCGTGAAGATTGTTCTTATACCTGGTATGATTCTGACCATTAAGTTGTTGATTTGAAAGTCACGTACGTTATCGACGGTGGCATTTAATTCAGGAAGCAAGATACTCAGAAGCAGTAGTTAATAGCCTTCCGCAAGACGTTGAGTTCACTGCAAAATAATTCGTTTTACACATCTTTTGAACGTTAAGACTTTAGGTTTGCTTGATGAGATATCCCAAAATATGACACACGTAATGCAGTTAAAATATGCAAATGATGCCTGATTTTTATTTTTACCTAGCCTATCTATGACAATATTTGGATTGTAAACAAATATTTGTTTGGGCAGTTCAGCAGTTCTATTGTATGGTCCTCCTATCTGAATTTACTGTCGAGTTTTAGTACCAAGAATTGAATACTATCAACCTCTTTTATCTGCATGTCCTTGTATTTTATGGGTATGTTCGGTGGAAATCTCTCGCTGGTTTTCAACTGCATTCAGTGAACTGGCTAGAGACCGTGGACAGGAGCAAACTCTGCACTCATAATGCCGTTGCTCCAGGTATGACAAAACAACCCCTACTTGTGCACTGCACTTTACTACTGTATCTGAATCAAGTTGAATGACCTCTGATCTTCCGTTCAGGAAGATGGTGTAGTGATTACGACAGTGGATTCAGCTTCAGAAAGAACGAATTTCACGCATCCGTAAAGTCAGTCAGGTTTAGGTTTTCTGTAATTTTTTTTTCTTAACTACTTCAGAAAAATTCTGTGTCCCTTTGGCAAATTCACACGCTATTTGTCTTACCAAGCTTCTGCGATTGCGCTTGTGCTACGCTCTAACGACCTCACTGTCTATGGGACGTTGAATTCTAACTTCCTCTCCCTTGTTTTTAACGTTAAAGGTTGGAAAAAGCCAGACAGAATCATCAAATCATAGTCGGTGATTTGCGAAATATTCATAAAAATGTAACAACTTGTATCTTCAGCGACCAAACCGAGACAGTGCTCCTGGGCAGTATCGAACTTGGGTTATCTGTGAACTCACTGTCAAAGCTTTACACAAACGACCCATCCCGAGAATGGTATAAGTTTATAATGACGTGAAAAGCCGTTTAAATACATCTGTTTTGTTGTCGTTCCCAGAGATAAGGTCAGTTCTACGTAGCAGCGGATAGTAGTAGTAGGCATTTACGTCGAACTCAATTCCTGTATGACTAACTGACAAATGGTGGCTTTTTCAGTTACTGTGGTCTGAAAAGCACGAGGCCAGATAGTCCTCTGAGTCACGAAGTTGTGTAGCTGTTATCAGGAGCAATCGCCAAGCGCGGCATCGACGGCGGTTAGGACGGCCAGAAGTGACTCAACGAAGTGCTGTCATAGCTGCGGAGAATGCGGGGCAAATGACTCACCGAGGTGGTCCCACAGATATGCAAATGGCTTCACGTTAGGGTAATTACAGGGTCAGGAGTTAACTGTCCTCTTCCAATAGCTGTCGAATACTTATAGCCGTGCGCATGTCACGTTGTTTTCCTGGAAGTGCACGTTCTCTGTGATAGAGTCAGTAGTATGAGGATGTGTGCGACGGCGAGGAGGGAATTACTAGGTCCCGCATCGAAAGTCGTTGCTTTTAGGGTCAAAAATGCACTTACTTTTCCATGTAATCCCCTTAGATCAATTAATTTTGTTCAACCTATATTCAACGAGTGTGTTCCATCCTTGAAGTTTAATTCTGGTAGGTCAGGTAAAAATTCATCTGCGGCAGCCATAATTTTTCATTGGACTCAGAAAGTTTTCCAGTCTCCAAATTCTTGACGTATGGGAACAAGTGGAAGACAGAGGGGGGTCTAAATGTGGTGGATGGGGCACATATTGCCGGCCGCCGAGGCCGAGCGGTTCTAGGCGCTTCGGTCCGGAACCGCGCTGCTGCTACGGTTGCAGGTTCGAATCCTGCCTCGGGCATGGATGTGTATGATGTCCTTCGGTTGATTAGGTTAAAGTAGTTCTAAATCTAGGGGACTGATGACCTCAGATGGTAAGTCCCATAGTGCTCAGAACCATTTGGGGCACATATTCGAACAGTTTATATCTTAAGCTATCAGTTTTCACTTTACTAAATCACCGTTGTAGGCAGGTGCACTATCCTGAAGAAAGATGATTTTTTCTTTTACTATTCCTGCCTCTTTTCACGTATTTTTATATCTTACTAGTTAAGAGAACTTCCGTTGTAGCCACTAGTAGTAGTTTTACATTTTTTGCAAATTAAAAAAAAAGTGTGTGAAATCTTATGGGACTCAACTGCTAAGGTCATCAGTCCCTAAGCTTACGCACTACTTAACCTAAATTATCCTAAGGACAAACACACACACCCATGCCCGAGGGAGGACTCGAACCTCCACCGGGACCAGCCGCAAGGTCCATGACTGCAGCGCCTGAGACCGCTCGGCTAATCCCGCGCGGCTTTGCAAATTAATATAAGAAGAATGCCTTTTATATCACAGCAAACTCCACCTACCCAGGCACGCCTCACGACCCCTCCCCTCCCCCACCTCCACCATCACAGCTTCATTGCTGACAGTAAGTCACTCCTACTTTCCAAGCTACACAGCAACTCTTCTGCTTACCGTACTGGAATAGCACTCCTAGAAGAAAGGATATTGTGGAGGAACAGTTTAGCCAAAGCTTAGGGGATTCATTCTACAAAGGAGTGTGCACAGGAGTGGTCAAATGGTAAACGCATAGCCCTCCAAAGATAAGATTACGGGCGCGAGCCTCGATCTGGTACACAATTATAATCTGCCAGGAAGCTTCGAAATCAATGTACCCTTCTTTGGATCAGTCCAGCTACCAATCGCTGCATTGACTTTGGATAGTTGCTTTGTGCTAGTTGAACTGCTGGTAGCAATGATATGTAAACTTCCTGGCAGATTAAAACTGTGTGCCGGACCGACACTCGAACTCGCTACCTTTGCCTTTCGTGGGCAAGTGCTCTGCCACCTGAGCTACCCAAGCTCAACTCACGATTCGTCATCACAGCTTCAGTTCTACCTGTACCTCGTCTCCTACCTTCCAAACTTCACAGAAGCTCTCCTGCGAACCTTGCAGAACTAGCTCTCCCGGAAGAAAGGATATTGCGGAGACATGGCTTAGCCACAGCACGGGGGATGTTTCCAGAGTGAGATTTTCACTCTGCAGAGGAGTGTGCGCTGATATGAAACTTCCTGGCGGACTAAAAATGTGTGCCGGACCGAGACTCGAACTCGGGACCTTTGCCTTCCACGGCAGGTGCTCTACCATCTGCAGAGTGAAAATCTCATTTTGCTGGTAGCACTTTGGAACTCACAAGTGATTCAGTCTGCTGATTTATTGCAATTTGCACAACCATCTTCCGTAATGTTTGACAATCCCTGTCTGTCAGTACATGAGGCCTATCTGGTCTTAGTTTAGCTGTGGTTGTTCCTTCGCGTTTTCACGTCACAGTCACATTACCATCAGTAGACTTGGGCAGCTTTAGAAGGGTTGGAATGACCATGATGGACTTGTTGCTCAGGTGACATCCAACGACTAGTCCAGATTCGTAGTCACTGACCTCTCCTCACCGACCCATTCTGGTGTTACTGCTTGGCGGCCGGAGTGGCCGAGCGGTTCTAGGCGCTACAGTCTGGAACCGCGCGACCGCTACGGACGCAGGTTCGAATCCTGCCTCGGGCATGGATGTGTGTGATGTCGTTAGGTTAGTTAGGTTTAAGTAGTTCTAAGGTCTAGGGGACTGATGACCTTAGAAGTTAAGTCCCATAGTGCTCAGAGCCACTTGAACCATCTGTTACCGCTTCTCTGCGAACAACACGGTACTTCCCACCTACTTTTATAACGGTGCGTCCTCCTCCCATGACTATTATTGGTCAATTCCGCAATACGTAATGGGTCGGCATACTCTTGATCAGACAGTGTAGTTCATTGGGTTGTTTTGGGGAAGGAGACCAGACAGCGAGGTCATCGGTCTCATCGGATTAGGGAAGGACAGGGAAGGAAGTCGGCCGTGCCCTTTGAAAGGAACCATCCCGGCATTTGCCTGGAGCGATTTAGGGAAATCACGGAAAACCTAAATCAGGATGGCCGGACGCGGGATTGAACCGTCGTCCTCCCGAATGCGAGTCCAGTGTCTAACCACTGCGCCACCTCGCTCGGTAGTGTAGTTCATTCTTCACACAGAGTGTATCGTTCTCGCTATTCTAGTCTGCCTACTACGTCATCTACTTCATATCCTTTTAATCACCGATGGATAACATTGGTCGGCGTTTACTTCTGTGGTTTGCAATTTCCCGTTTTTCCTCGTAAATGATTAGAAAAAAAAAAGGCTCTAAGCACTAAGGGACTTAAGATCTGAGGTCATCAGTCCCCTAGACTTAGAACTACTTAAACCTAACTAACCTAAGGACACCACACACCTCCATGCCCGAGGCAGGATTCCAACCTGCGACCGTAGCAGCAATGCGGTTCCGGACTGAAGCGCCTAGAACCGCTCGACCACAGCGGCCGGCTAATTGATTCGGAAAGATGGATTCATAAACAAAGGAAACGCGAAATCCTGCAGCATACATGATTGACCTAAGAGTATTTTACATAATTTCCCCCTTCTATAATTTTCTAAACACGAGGTTTCTATTGAATTCCACTGGGGCTCAGTTTTAGGTTAGCCCAAAAGTGAAGTGTACAGCACTCCGGCAAAGAACTGGATCAGCGAACTCTGCAGTCTTGTCAACACTTACGGCGTGGTTTGGGGAAGTTCGAAAGAATTCGTAGATCACTGCAGAGACTGCATCAAAATGCGAGGAGGATTTGTGGAATACTTTGTTCAACAGATTCGAGTAAACAGTAAATTGTCACACGTAACATGCTGAGCAGTGTTGTATTTCATGTTAAGGTAGGCTATGGTTGAAATTAGATGTGGAATTAATCGAAATGTTTGCTTTTGAAATAGGTTTATACTAACTAGGAGAATACACTCTATGACAAAAAAAGGACGCAGCGCGAAGGAGTTATGCAAATTGGTCTCTAAGGCACTGCAGTCATGGACTGTGCGGCTGGTCCCGGCGGAGGTTCGAGTCTTACCTCGGGCATGGGTGTGTGTGTTTGTCCTTAGGATAATTTAGGTTAAGTAGTGTGAAAGCTTAGGGACTGATGACCTTAGCAGTCAAGTCCCAGAAGATTTCACACACATTTGAACATTTTTGAAATTTGTTACAAAGTGATATTCATACAGGTATCGACGAAAAATGCAAAACTGTAAACTTTGGCGGCCTGTGACGCTGCAGCGCAGTTCCACAGTGCAGCTGACAAGGATAGTAAACAGGGGACATGTGGATACCATGGCATAAAGTCTTCGCGAATTTCATTCCGTGTACTCAGTTGGACACTGACTATGCTTCGCAGACAGGCGCATGAACAGTATATGCAGATGTCGACGTTTCAGAGAGGGCTTGTAGTTCGGCTCAAAGAAGCCGGTTGGAGTAATCGGAGAATCGTCCGACATTTGAATAGGAACGATTCCGCTATTCGACGGTGTTGGTAGGAATGGGTGATCCATGGCCGAACAGAACGTCAAGAAGGAAGCAGTCGTTCCAGAGAGATGACAGAACATGAGGACCAGCCAGTTGTCCGAGGGGCGCTCAGAGCCCCGGAATTAACTTTATTATCGATCCGACGTGCAACTGGAGTTTCAATGACCACAAGGAACATTAACCCATTAGCGCCGGAATTAATTTTTTCGTGATTTTTTTTTTTAAATTTGCGTTATTATGTCCGTAAAAGGCATAAATTACACATAATTGTTTCGACGAAAGTCATTACCGCCATTAGCGAGATATTTGATGTTGCCAAATGGCAACGCTAGGCGCTTTCACTACCTAAATTTATATGGATTACAACTTCAATTAAAATAAGTAGGTTATTGAAATTTCTTATTACATATACAAGTTTTGTGCAAATTCATTATTCAGTCTTCATCATACAATTGATACTTTGTAACACAGTACAATTAATAATCAAAAATCAAACCTTGAACTCAGCATTATTTTACATGAAATGGAATAAAACAGTCAATACACAATCCCACATTACACTTTGAACACATTGTTCTCACAATAGATTTACAGTCCTTGTGTGCACACCTTTTCTTCTTCTTTCCTTCTTTGTGCTGGACGAGGTGGTCAGTCTTATCAAACCTAATTGAATCGCCGGCCAGGGTGGCCGAGCGGTTCTAGGCGCTACAGTCTGGAACCGCGCGACCGCTACGGTCGCAGGTTCGAATCCTGCCTCGGGCATGGATGTGTGTGATGTCCTTAGGTTAGTTAGGTTTAAGTAGTTCTAAGTTCTAGGGGACTGATGACCTTAGGAGTTAAGTCCCATAGTGCTCAGAGCCATTTGACCCATTTGAACCTAATTGAATCTGATATGCGGCTGTCGGAACATGGCCTTGATGCAGATGGTTTCCCGGCTCCTTTTGGTAAAGCTTGGTGTCTTTGCAAGTACACTGTTGCTACTTCTCTCTTGAAATGAAGCTGAGAAATAGTTCGGTTTCTCGCTTTGTTATACAAAATCCAACTGTTGTGTATGGCGACGTCTAACATTCATGTAAAGAGACACCAGTACCATTTCTTGCTTCTTATTGCAATGCGATAGCATGCTGGATTCTGATCCATCTGATCAGTACCTCCCATATATGTACTATATTTGGCTACCAGTTTTGGTCTGGGAATCATTATATTTCGCTTTTTTGGTTGCGAGAATCTCTTGACTTGGCCAACTTCTTATGTACCACATGAAGAAGAGATCATTGTGACAACTGAGTTGTCCAGCCACCGCACATACAATAATCCATCATTCTTCTCTATTGCTGGGGGCTCAGTAAACACATCACCTTCAATATCGTCATTATAAAGAATCTCCAGTGCCTCAGCAAGCGAGGAAACTCTTCTAAAACAAAAAAGAGAAAATTCGTCCTTTTACTGAGTACAAGCGCCTAGCGTTGCCATAATGCAACACCGACGTTCGGACGTCCTAAATGAACGTAATTTATTTCACAACAAGCAGTAACCTCCAAAGAATATATATTTGAATATTTAAAGCACAACCATATTAAAAAACCAAATTATATAAGTTACTGTGTAAAACATACTTACTCGAACTTATTCTCCATTTTTCTTCGTCATTCAGCAAACAACGACTTCCAACACTGCTTACGCCGCAGAATTCAAATGAATTGTTAAAACTGTTGCATTGTAGTAATCTTTACAGTCTTGCGGAACGGAATCCAGTGCTGCCAACACTCTCGCTTCGTTGATGTCATGGAATCAACGATTTAAAAAAAAGTGTTACAAACGTGGCCATATGGCAACGCACTGCGCTAATGGGCCGGAATTAACTTTATTATCGATCCGACGTGCAACAGGTGCTTCAGTGACCACAAGGAACATTAATAGGCGGCTCACAGAAAGTGGGCTGAGCTCACGGCGGCCCTTGCGCCGACTGACATTGACCTCTGTACACCAACAAGCCCGTTCGCGGTGGTGCCGGGCACAATGGGCCTGGAATCTCATTCACTGGAGAAGAACCATCTCCAGTGATGAGTCCCGCTTCGATCTGAGCCCCGATGACCAGCGAAGACGTGTCTGAAGACGCCACTCACAGCGGTTGGATACCAGCCTAACTGTCGGCCGCCAAACAGTCAGGAGTGATGGTCTGGAGCGCCAATCATTTCATAGCAGGACCTCTTTCGTTGTCATCCGAGGCACCCTTACAGCGTAGCAGTACGTTGACGGTACTCTACGTCCAGTATTTCAGCAAGATAATGCCCGCCCGCACGCGGCTAGAGTTTCTACAGCTTGTCTTCGTGCTTGCCAAACCCTAACTTGGCCGGAAAGGTCGCCGGAGCTCTCTCTAGTTACGAACGTTTGGAGCATTATGGGTAGATCCCTCCAACCAGCTGGAGATACATCTACATCTACATTTATACTCCGCAAGCCACCCAGCGGTGTGTGGCGGAGGGCACTTTACGTGCCACTGTCATTACCTCCCTTTCCTGTTCCAGCCGCGTATGGTTCGCGGGAAGAACGACTGCCGGAAAGCCTCCGTGCGCGCTCGAATCTCTCTAATTTTACATTCGTGATTTCCTCGGGAAGTATAAGTAGGGGAAACCAATATATTCGATACCTCATCCAGAAACGCACCCTCTCGAAACCTGGACAGCAAGCTACACCGCGATGCAGAGCGCCTCTCTTGCAGAGTCTGCCACCTGAGCTTGCTAAACATCTCCGTAACGCTATCACGCTTACCAAATAACCCCGCGACGAAACGCGCCGCTCTTCTTTGGATCTTCTCTATCTCCTCTTTCAACCCGACCTGGTACGGATCCCACACTGATGAGCAATACTCAAGTATAGGTCGAACGAGTGTTTTGTAAGCCACCTCCTTTGTTGATGGACTACATTTTCTAAGGACTCTCCCAATGAATCTCAACCTGGCACCCGCCTTACCAACAATTAATTTTATATGATCATTCCACTTCAAATCGTTCCGTACGCATACTCCCAGATATTTTACGGAAGTAACTGCTACCAGTGTTTATTCCGCTACCATGTAATCATACAATATGTATTCGCAATACATTACATTTGTCTATGTTAAGGGTCAGTTGCCACTCCCTGCACCAAGTGCCTATCCACTGCAGATCTTCCTGCATTTCGCTGCAATTTTCTAATGCTACAACTTCTCTGTATACTACAGCATCATTCGCGAAAAGCCGCATGGAATTTCCGACACTATCTGCTAGGTCATTTATATATATTGTGAAAAGCAATGGTCCCATAACACTCCCCTGTGGCACGCCAGAGGTTACTTTAACGTCTGTAGACGTCTCTCCATTGAGAACAATATGCTGTGTTCTGTTTGCTAAAAACTCTTTAATCCAGCCACACAGCTGGTCCGATATTCCGTAGGCTCTTACTTTGTTTATCAGGCGACAGTGCGGAACTGTATCGAACGCCTTCCGGAAGTCAAGGAAAATGGCATCTACCATGGTGCCTGTATATAATATTTTCTGACGATCTAACGCGTCAGTTGAACAGAATTTGGCATGATATCCACCAGGGGGACATTCCACAACTCTGCCAAGCAATGCCAAGCCGAAAAACTGCTTGTGAAGGGGCCAGAGGTGGACAACTTGCTCAATTTGTGCTCTTTCTCTTGAACAAATTTTCAATTTTTTCTGAAATTCTGTACATGTACAGCACAGTTACCGATTTCTGTCCCATTCGGATGATTTCTTTGTGGTGCGTCGTTTTTTTTTGTCTCAGAGTATATTTGATATCTACATCTACATATATACTCCGCTAGCCACCAAGCGGTGTGTGGCGGGGGGCAAAATTCGCGCCCAAGTCATATTTCCCCCTCTCTGTTCCACTCGCGGATCGCGCGAGGGAAAAACGACTGTCTGAACGCCTCAATACGAGCTTTTATTTCCCTTATCTTTGAACCGTGATCATTGCTTGGTTTGAAAGTTAGTGGTAATAATATATGCTCTACACCCTCGGTGAAGATCGGATTTCGGAATCTAGTGAGCAACCCCTTCTGTTTAGCGCGCCGTCTATCTTCAAGTCTGTCCCACTTCAAACTTTCTATGAGATTTGTAACGCTCTCGCCACGAATCTTTCCGCTCTTCTTTGGACCTTCTCAATCTCTTGAATCAGATCAAACTGGTAAGGGTCCCATATAGACGAACAATACTCCAAGACTGGACGAACTAACGTATTGTAAGCTATTTCCTTTGTTGAAGGACTGCATCGCTTCAGGATTCTACCAATAAACCGCAATCTAGAGTTCGCCTTACCCGTTACTTGTGTAATCTGATCATTCCATTTGAGATTGTGGGGTCGTAACGACTCATTTGCGGACCCATATTTACTTGAACATTTTACTTTTACTGTCGTATATTTTACCCCTGTCAGTTTCCGCAATTAATTGTGATGCATCCAGTAAATAAGTGGCATTTCCTTAGCACTGTGTTCCTGGAACAACCACTTCTATATTCATGAGGACGACTTGCAGGTTCACTCATGTGCAAAATCTGAGGATAGTAGTACTGCCTTCGCTCGCAGTAATGTCGAGCTGTGTTCACTGTACAGATGGACAAAGTAGCTGGGACTGATAATGAATGCGAAGAAGTTCCAGATATCGGTCCTGTTCCAACTGATACTGATCAGTCCTAAATTTGCGAAAACTTTTTTCCTATCCTTATTGGTCGCACGGAAAATTCGTATCAAATCACAGTGAGAAATGTGGTCAATTTTGGATGGACCCCTCAAAAAAGCAGATAACGGTAAGTTTAGTTTTCTCGAGGGATCTTAATATTTTTAGACTCAGAATATATTCTAGAATATGGCAAAAACGCACACTGTGTATGTGTGTCCGGTATTTTACCCTTTTTATCAATAGTAGTGACGACGTACGCCCTTTTTCAGTCACTGGACGTACCTATGCTTGAAATTCTCTGTAACTATGAGTTAGCAAAAGTACTAACTCCACAGACCATTTAATGTGACATCCAGCGACTAGCGGGATCTGGCACCTTGCTCGTTTTGAACAATTCCAGCCATGATTGTCTGCAAAAATTTTTCCAGGAGGGGGAATGATTCAAAACTTTCTAGTTTTTGCGTAACTGGCTTTAAAAACTCGTAGTTCTCCTGAAACTAAATTTAACAGGAAAGACACAAAAATTATTGTATGTCAAAATATTGAGAGTTATCTAGCTAGTATTTTTAAAGTAGATTACTTTGGCACCTAAACGGTAAGCACATTTCAATCGTATATGCAAAGTACATCTTTTTGTGTTATTAACATGAACACGGATGCCACATTTTTGATTCAAAGATTACATCCTTATATGATTAAATTCAGGATAATCAGAGTTCCGAAATAAACATACAAAATATTCACAGAAATAATCTAGTTATACTCCAATAATGTTAGGATGAAACTAAAAATTAAAAATCCGAAATTCGAAAAAAACGTCATAATGACAGAAAAATCCTGCTGGATATCAACAAGAATGCTCCATTAATACCCGTCAGAGTGAAGGAGCAGGAAATAAACTTTAAACAATGTCTATTAAATTGTGATCCCATCTATAACACTTTATTTGCATATAAAACTTCACATCTGTTCATATTAATTGATTTTTCATTAATTTCAATATTTATGTTCTTTAGTGCCGACAGGCATAACATACGACTAGATGAATGTGAGAAATCTCCCAAAACCATCCTCAAAGTGGCCAGTAAAATCTTTTAGCAGCATGGGACTGCACCAAGGTAATCATCGTCTCTCCAGTTTGTCACATTATGACGCAGCATGCCAAATGGAATGCAGAATTCTGTGACTGCATATGGTGCCATGTTGTACCCATAGACTTTAACGCCCGCAGCTCGTGGTCTCGCGGTCGCGTTCTCGCTTCCCAAGCACGGGGTCCCGCGATCGATTCCCGGCGGGGTCAGGAATTTTACCTGCCTCGAGATGAGTGGGTGTTTGTGTTGTCCTCATCATTTCATCATCATTCATGAAAGTGGCGAGATTCGACTGACCAAAGGTTGGCCATTTGTACGGGCGCTGATAACCGCGCAGGTGAGCGCCCCACAAACCAAACGTCATCATCATCATAGACCTTTGACATGGTCCCCATCCTGGAGAGTACATTTTTGTCGACCTTGAAACTTCACAGTTTTTCCATGTTTTCTAGCGCAGAAAATGACATTTTGTTTTTTTCGAATAGTGTATTTAGGATTAAGTTTAGATATACACACCTACAAAAGGCATGGCTGTGTTCTTTCGAGTGCACGACAATAGCTCTGGCGTGTAAAACTAATTGCAGAATCAGTGAGCCATCACAGGTTTTCTCTTTCCACAGCAAATGTTAAACTAATGTTGTGGTTCCGTTGTGGGTCGAAGGGAGAATTGGGGACGAACTACCGGCATCTATACTGCCGCCATATTGTGTGTCGGCGACGGAATCCACGCGCTAGTGTTGGACCAGTTCCTTTCTGCGGATGGGTAAGGCATCAACGGGGAAGCGATACAAAGATATTGAAGACACTATTTCGGCACGATTGTACAAAGTTCCTATTCATCTTGACTGCATATGAGCGCCGAAACCGCAGCCGCACGAAGGAATCGTCATAATTTTTCGTGAACAGGATGCCAACTAAGAAAACCAAAGATACGAGGGTAAGTCAATTATCATCCATACAGTAGTTATAAAATTTTATTGTAATCAAATAGGAAACTTACAAGAGCATCATTTTTCGACAAAGTCTCCTTGCGTTTAACGCACTTGGTCCATCGTTGTACAAGCTTCCTGATGCCCTCATAAAAGAAGGTTCTCGGTTCGAGTTGCGATCCAGGGGTGCACCACTTCTTTCACTGCTTCGTCCGAGGCAAATAGACGGCCCCTTAACGCCTTTTTGAGTGGACCAAACAAGTGATAGTCAGAAGGGGCAAGATCGGGACTATATGGAGGATGATCCAGTACTTAAAATTTGAGTTTCTGGAGCGTTTCAGCAGTGTGGGCAGCAGTATGCGGACGGGCACTGTCGTGCAACAACACAACACCTTTTGACAGAAATCCTCGGCGTTTGCTTCGAATTGCAGGCTTTAGCCTGGCAGTAAGCATCTCACTGTAACGTACACTGTTTATTGTCATGCTCCTTTCCCCATAATGTTCCAGTACTGGACCTTGTGCGTCCCAAAAAACCGTAAGCATCAGTTTTCCTGCGGACGGTTGGGTCTTGAACTTTCTCTTGCACAGTGAAATTAGATGTTTCCATTCCCTACTCTGCCGTTTACTCTCCGACTCGTGGTGATGGATCCATGTTTGGTCACCAGTAATGATCCTGTCCCATTCGTTACCATAGCGATCCTCATGTTTTTTGCAGATGTCCAAACACGTTTGTTTATGCAACTGTGTGAGTTTTGGGACCCATCTTGCACAAACTTTATGAAACCCAAGTCTGTTGGGGATGATTTCGTAGGCAGAACCGTGACTAATTTGCAGACGATGTGCCACTTCGTCAACAGTTAATCGTCTGTCTAAGAGAATCATTTCACGTGAACGTTCAATGGTTTCTTCATTTGTGGGGGTAAACGGTCGTCCGGCTCCTTCATTGTGCGTAACACTTATGCGACCATTTCGGGTTTTTCAATCCATTCGTAGACACTCCGTTGTGGCAAAACACTGTTTCTGTACTGTACCGAAAGTCTTTGATGAATTTAGGCCCCTGATACGCCTTCCGATCACATAAAACGGATCACTGAACTTTGCTCTTCTTTGGTGCAAATAGGCAGCGGAGCAGCCATGATTAACAGCACATCAGCGATAACGAAACTAACCTAGCCGCTTTAAAATTGCAAAGATATAACAACAAATACACGAAGTATGCGTCATCAACGTAAAACGACAGTACTATCAAAATAAACAAAAATAAAACTAAATTGCGGATAATAATTGACTTACCCTCGTATAAATAGTGACTGATAAAGCGGCAATGTCAAATTTGCTGTTTAGTGGAGAAGCAGGCAATGACTGCTAGAAATTCGAGGGGATGCTGAGATGAATAAAACTGCTGTATCGAGATTCCAAGAGGGGAAGTCACCCCCCCCCTCCCCCCAACTTGCGGATGCCTTTGTTTCCAACAGTTTTTCATATCATTTGGAAGTTGAGAGTGTGTATGACGTATTAACCGTGTTACGTTAGTAGGATCATTACACATGAATATATTTTAAATTGAGCATTTAATATTTAGGTTTATGTCTGTAACCTTCGTTTTTGACACTATGACACTAGACTGATCTAAAAGACACTGTATCGAAAGTTTCGCTTGCCATGTCACTCAAGGATTTTTTTCTAAGTAGGAAGATTGTCAGCACTAAGAATCGGTAGAACAGCAGAGGAAAAACTTCATATCGAATGGTTCAAATGGCTCTGAGCGGAATGGGACTCAACATCTGAGGTCATTAGTCCCCTAGAACTTAGAACTACTTAAACCCAACTAACCTAACGACATCACACACAACCATGCCCGATGCAGGATTCGAACCTGCGACCGTAGCGGTCGCGCGGTTCCAGACTGAAGCGCCTAGAACCGCTCATCCATTCCGGCCGGCCTTTTATAACACTAACTGTGATTCTGAAAACAGCGAGAGTGGAGTGTTGATCACGTGACCCACTAATAATAGGCCTATGTGCTAAATTAACGATATCCCATCGAAAATTATTTTCTTTGCATTATGGGCCCTATCTCTGGGGCGAAGAGACATCATAAACCGCTTTGCTTCTCTACCACATTACACGACAGGAAATAAGAGAGAGCATGGATTCCTTAAAACATGCAGACAACACCCTGCGTTACCATTTAGTCCACATCCTCGTTTACATCGATGTCGACAGAACTTTCAACTCTAATACCCACTCCTTCAAATTTTGGGTGACTTTTTCGTAATACAGCGTGAAAAAGCCGAGCAGGCACTTTCATTTTCTACTTTGTGAGGCACGCAAATGGGAGAACCGCAGTTCGAATTCAGATCTCTTGCACTGCTGTAAGTTTCTTACCATGTTTCTTGGTCTGAACTATTACTGAGATCAGATTAAGATTTTTTTCCAGTCCTTGGGAAGCGTGTCTATGTGTTTTGCTCATAATGATCACAGTTTCGTGGTGAGGCATTAGAAATGATGCAGTCATAACCTTTAACGTGGAATGTCTTTCTTTGTGATGAAATAAAAGTTGTGAATACACTATCGTTCTCTGTATCAAGGCCTTAAAATTTAGCAGCGCTGATAATGGTTCACTAGTCATTCAAATAACAAAGGAATAATCGGTGTTCGGCGTAATGTTCACTTCGATAAGAGCAAACTCGGTACAAAGTCTCAGCAACGTAAACAATGGTAATCTATGGCGTAACTAGTCATTTGTATCTTAGATGCTGCTCTCGTAGCAGCAGATGCTAATGGAGAGCTCCCAAGTGTAATTTTATGACTTTCAAACAACAGGAGGTATTTGGAGAAGATCAATGCAAATTTAGCCACGAGGTGCTACGGCCAGAAAAGATCGTTAGTTCTTTGTCATAGCCGACCACAATAGGCAGCACAATGCAACTCAACATCGAGTCTTGCGAACTACATCGGAAGGTAAAATATCGCATCAACCAGTCTGCGCTTGTTTCCATGAAGATGAGATTTAGGCACGTAGGTCCATCGTGTGTGCTTTATTAAAAGCACAAGAGTGGGACATGGAACAACGCCACATCTGTACACGACAAATCTAACGTTACGGTTACATGGTGGGCCTATGTCGTAGTGACGTGGACAAATCACAGACATCCTGAACGATTCTCCGACGGTTTTTTAAAGTGGAGAGACGAGATCCTTCGACACTGGTCGTGTGACAAGCTGATGCCGTTGGAGATATTTTCCTTTTTGCGGGCGACAGTTCTCGTTCTCACACAGTGGAACAGGAGAATATTTTGCTAAACGGTGATGATATTAACCGAAATGCCCTGGTTAGTGTGATTTTTGGACTTGACTAGTATTGAAATGTCTGTATAAGGCATATTGCAGCTGCAATAGCGTCACTCATGACAGTTCCAGAGATGAAGATTTGCGTTTTTGACAAACGATTATGTGTCCCTCAGAAGTTCGCCAATAACCTTATTTAATCCGTCACACAAGTGCGAAGGAATATTGACCATTCGCGGTGGTCACATTTTGTAACTGATTGTATATTAGCTATTCGATTCTACTGCTACATGTACATTCATACCCGACAAGTTACCTCGCAATTAGTTGGCTAGTTTCGTGTTCCATGAATTATTTGCTCTATGTATCATAATGATATGGAATGAGTCATCTTACATTCCCACATAAATTTATAAACATGGCTACATGATGAAGATGAATAAGTTTTATTGTTGTTATTAAATATACAGATGTGAGTTAGTAATTCCTGTCCATCACCTTTTACCTGCTACAATAGCGGTAATTCTTCTACAGGATTTGTCATCGAGAAACTTTTACAGTTTGTTTTCAAATTTTACTTTGCTGTCTGTCAGACTGTTTATATTGTTGGGTAAGTGATCACAAAGCTTAGTTGCAGCATTTTGCACCAGTTTTTGTGCTAAAGACAACCTTAATGTGGAATAATGAATGTCATTTCTCTTCTAGTATTGTAATTATGTACATCATTGTCCCCTTTGAACTGCAGTGAGTTATTTACAACAAAGTTCATGAGGGAATAAACGTACTGTGAAGCAGCAGTCAGAATGCTCAACTTCTTAAAAAGAGGTCTACAAGATGATCGTGGGTGAGCATCACATATTATTCTTACGGCACGTTTATGAGCAGTGAAGACATAGGTTCTTAAAGAAGATGAGCTACCTCAGAACATTATTCCATACGACATTATTGAATGAAAACATAAGAAATAAGTCAATTTACTGACTTGTCTCTCCACAAGACATGAAATGATTCAAAGTGCAGACGTGACTGAGCTAAGTTGTTTTAGGAGTTCTAAAATGTACTTTTTTCCAGTTTAAGCTCTCAACAATATGGATATCTAAAATTTTTGAAGTTTCCACCCTATGCTTGGCGGAGGTTACCTTGTACCTCTTCTAATCATTCCCTTTACTGTTCCATTAGTAAACAGAGCGATACTGAAAAATGATCGTCTTGTATTCACGGTCTTATGCGACATGTGCGTTGGTGGGAGCAGAAACCATCTAGTCTGCTGCAAATGCCAGTTCTCTAAACTTTCTAAAAAGAACGTATTCTTTCCTCCAGGGATTCCCATTTGAGTTCACGGAGCTTCTGCATAATACTTGCGTGTTGATCGAACCTACCAGTAACAAATTTAGCAACTCACCTATGAATTGCTTCAATGTTTTCCTGTAATGTGAGCTGGTGGGGCTCGCAAACATTCGAGCAGTGCTCAAGAATGAGTCGGACAAGCTCTCTGTACACGATCTCCTTTATAGATGGGCTACAATTTTCTTGAATTCTCCCAATAAATCTAAGTCGGCCATTCACCTTCCCTACAACTGACCTTACGTGCTCGCACAATTTCATGAGGCTTCGCAACGTTACGACTAGATTGAGGCGAGTGAGCCCAGCAACAAGCCACTGATACTGTATTCAAACATTAAAGGATTGTTTTGGATACTCATCTGCATTAACTTATATTTATCGACATTTGGGCAAGCTGGCATTCGTCAGAGAAAATAGAAATGCCCTTCAAGTCATCCTGCATCCTCGCAGTGTGACTCAACGATGGAACTTTACCGTAAACTACAGAGTCATCACCAAATAGTCGCCAGCAGTGAGCCAGAGCGATCTGATGCCAATGGTTTATGACTTTTATGTAAATAATCCCCACCTGTCATCGCTATCTCCCCTCCCCCTCCCCCTTTCCTCTCTCCCTGTGGACTATTTGAGCCGTTATCTACATTTAATATAGATCTAATTTATGGTCCTGTCGCGTATCCTATTGGTTGTAGGATAGATATTGGTGTTTAATTAGGATTTAATTTATTACCCAATCATTTAATCTTATTTCTATAGTTTATTAGTAAATATGGCTGCCTCTATGTTTATGTCACTCCTATATTTACCTCTATAATTTATAACCCAGCGTGGCTGCTGGATGTTACTTGAAGAGAGAATCATCTTAATTATTATAACTGATGATCAAATATGGCCATCACAATTAAAAATGACCGCCCGAGATTTTTCTGATCTCCTCCAGTCCAAAATAGTTCCAATTCCAGTTGTGCCGCAGTCGCCTTTCTCCGCCTCTCATCCATAGCTTCTGGGCATACTACCCACAAGATGAACTTGGCAATCATGCTCCATATGTCATAATAAAAGGTCAGTATCATCACGACAGCAGAGGTCTGCCACCTCCAGATAGGGTAAAAAATCTGACTCACACAGCTACCTGTAAGTAATATGAACCCTTTTCTCTCTCTGTATTATTGTTCATTGTGCACATGTGTTTTCATTTATTATCGCTATTTCTCCCTCACTGCAGCAGCACCCTGCACTGGAGCAGAAGTCGGTACTACCTGTGATATCAGAGCAGGACACACAAATTTTCCCACTCATTGAGTTTCCATTGTCTGCTTCACCCCTTGTCGAGCCATTGTCAAGCGTATTCAATATACTGCTCTTCATCACTGCTTATCAACTGACCGTAAGTGGATCAAAACGTGTGAATGTTGGCATAGCACCAGATAGTGAGTATGAAGTCATAATTAAAACCGAGAATGTTCAATGCGGTACTGAAGTGCAGTTGAAATAGATGGAGTGGGAGCATCCATGCAACATGATGGAATACATTGATGATCAGATGATGACAGAGTATGAACTGTCTCATCCTCCTTCAGTCATCTACATATTTGCCAAGAAGGTATTCATCGTCGACATGTATGGAGCTCCAATACTGTAGTTAACACCAGGAGACTTTTTGCAGAGCATTTACAGTATATATATGATTCAAGTTTTGTCAATTTGCGTATCCTAAATAGTGAATTATGGACTGTGATAGGCAGGCTGAGTTTGTAGCAGCTGTCTGTTGAATCATTATTTTGTGAGCTATGTGTACAAACATAGTGTTCATGATGAGGAGTTAGACCCATGCATAAATTCATGTGTTCATGCAGTAATGTAGTCTACTACTATTACTCCAACACATATTAAATCCACACAAGGAAAATTTGTACTTTTAAGATCTAAGAACATTGTTGCTCCCGTCAGTTTGACGGTGAATATAAAGTGTATAAAAACTATTATTCACAAAATATTGCTGTGGATAATGACTTGTACAGATAATAATAACTGTACCAAAAATATGTAATAAAATGATAATGTGCCATGTGTTTTCATATTATATTTCCTATTATACTCCCAGTGACTATGATATAATGACTTTGAATTTTTTGGTAAGGATTTTAGAAAGAAAAACGCATATACCACACTGACAAAATTATTACATTTGTCCCCTTTTACAACCCTGACAGTGCAGTTTAATTGGACGAGGTCCATCAATTTGATATTCACCACTAAAATAAAAATAATTATGACAATAATCATACTGAGAAATAAACCTATCACTCTAAGACACTTTAATAACTTATCAAATCCATATTAAATATTACATGAAAAGGGCGTCACTTGTTTAGGAAACAAATAATAGGTGCGATCAAATTATGGCGCTCTTCTGTACTTTTTTTTATTAATTTTAAGAAGCAACTTGGACACAGTGTTAGATTTAAGCACCTCGAACAAATAATAAGCATTAACACTCTCCTCCTCCTCATCGAATCCACAGTCTTCCAGCTGCAGCATTGTGACGAATTCGGAAAGAATTTGTTCCAGAACATTCAGGACGACTTGGCTTAGTCATCATTCTCTATTAGCAGTGACTTAATGGATGACTTCGAAATACAGAAAGCTGATTCACTGTTCAGAATCTGCAGATTACACTCGTTACCACCACTTATATTAACAAATAATGTTACTGCTCTGCGGTTATAAGATTTAGCATCAACTATCATAACCTTATTAATTTTTTTCGATGGTATCTATGGAGATGGCACAAGCGATATCTATAAACTGTCTTTATACCCGATGCAGATATGGTATAACTGCCCATTTTAGAGTTTTCAAGTAGCATACACTCTGAAAATGTTGTATATTAACAATAGCTGAAAAAGCGTTCTCCCAGCAACATAAGAACTCTCAAAAGGTGAATATATCGAAACGTGCAGGAGCAATGCAGCTCGCCTTCTCAATGCAGACACCATGTAGGTACATGGCTCTGCAAAATTTAAGGATGAGCTAGATCAAGTACTATAACATATAAACTACTTGGTGAAATGAATGAAAGTGCGGGAGCACGATGTCAGAGGTCTCCCATTTGTGAACAGAAAGCTGGACGTCTCATGGGTTGACTATAGCGCCAAATGGGTCTAGTCCTGCAGCACGAGGAACGTGAAAAGACAGTGTGTTTCAATCAGCAAACAGTTACGGTACAGGGTGGTCGTGTTCTTCATGAAAAAAAGCCTGGAGACAACATTTGGATGTCTTCGCATGAGGAAGAATCAGCAGGAAACTGGAAGAAGGACAAAGTGTGACGAGCGTAATACAGGAGTTTGGTAGCGCTCACAGCATTGTTTCTCATGGGGTCGTGTTCTTCATTAAAGCATGGCCTGCAGACAACATTTAGATGTCTTCGCATGAGGAAGAATCAGCAGGAAACTGGAAGAAGGACAAAGTGTGACGATCGTAGACCAGGAGTTTGGTAGCGCTCACAGCATTGTTTCCCATGCATGGGGAGTGTTCTGAACCACAGGCACTGCTGCCCGAAGAAGAGGGGGTGGCCGACAATGGTCAACTACAGCAGCAGCGCTGCATAGCGCAATAATCAAAAAGCGACTCACACCTAACATCAGGTGCAGTTGCAACCACTTTTAACAGGGCTGCAAGCCACACGATCTCACACTCTACAGTGGTATGGTGGCTGCATGTGGGTGGTCTCTTTGACAACCAGTACCTTGTGTTCACAGATCACCTGCACAGCCGGCCGGAGTGGCCGTGCGGTTCTAGGCGCTACAGTCTGGAACCGAGCGACCGCTACGGTCGCAGGTTCGAATCCTGCCTCGGGCATGGATGTGTGTGATGTCCTTAGGTTAGTTAGGTTTAATTAGTACCAAGTTCTATGCTTCTGATGACCTCAGAAGTTACGTCGCTTAGTGCTCAGAGCCATTTGAACCGTCACCTGTACATTGGTGGTACCATCGTTGATGGTGCCAAGAGCATAAGGTTCAAATGGTTCAAATGGCTCTGAGCACTATGGGACTTAACATCTGAGGTCATCAGTCCGCTAGACTTAGAACTACTTAAACCTAACTAACCGGCCGGCCGGTGTGGCCCAGAGGTTCTGGGCGCTTCAGTCCAGAACCACGCTGCTGCTACGGTCGCAGATTCGAATCCTGCCTCGGGCGTGGATGTGTGTAGTGTCCTTAGGTTAGTTAGGTTTAAGTAGTTCTAAGTCTAGGGGACTAGTGACCTCAAATGTTAAGTCCCATAGTGCTTAGAGCCATTTGAACCATTTTGAACCTAACTCACCTAAGGATATCACACACATCCATGCCCGAGGCAGGATTCGAACCTACAACCGTAGCAGCCGCGCGGTTCCGGACTGAAGCGCCTAGAACCGCTTGGTCACAGCGGTCGGCGAGCATAAGAACTGGACCAACAAGGGGTAGGGTCGCATGCTCTTCTCGGATGAGAGGAGATTCAGTATGAGTAGTGATTCTAGACGTCACTTCGTATGAGAAGAGGTGGGAACACATAATTCACCCAGGAACACTTTGGTGATCCATGTCTTATGGTGTGAGGAGACATGATGTTGCATGGTTGTACTGACCTCCAAATCTTTGGACACGATCTCAACACTGGGCAACGTTACTGTATCACTGTACTCCTTCCCCATGTGCGCCTTTTCAGGGCTGCATTCGGCCCTGACTTCATTTTTATCAATGACAGGTGCGACCGTGCAGAACAGCACAGTGGAGGAATTCTTGGAACGTGAGGCTATGTGGTGAATGGACTGACCTGCCCATTCTCCCCCCCCCCTCCCCCCCCACGTGTTACATACTGTCGAGCAACGTGTGAACGTGTGGGATGCATTGGGGAGACTATTTCTTCATGTTCACATAGCGTCAGCCACACTGCTCGAGGAATGGACTGTCCTACCCCAAGGAAATTTTACCAATCTTGTGGTCAGCATGTGAACACATTGCAGAGCATACTTTGAAGTCTGCGGTGATCGCATACACTATTAAGAACCATGTCTTACCTATTGTAATGTCCAGAGACCATCGTAAATCGCTGTGACGTCACTGTAATTATTGTTTTTGAATAAAAGTATCGTTTCTGTTCGTCCCTTTGTGTATTTCTTCCAGTTACCATTTGTACCATAGTGTAGCAGTTCTTTATATATGTAGTCCAAGTTTCATCGAGCTAAGGTACTTGGCAGTGACACATTATGAAAAATTACTTTCGTCCTTAAGTTTTGCACACCAGTATATTAGCGGAGATGATGAGTGTAGCAGAACGTAATCATATATTTTTGTTACTCATTATCGATATTTTTTTCGTGCAGGTGAGGCAAACCATTCTTTCTCAAACGACCGTAAAGAAACCATTCGTTCAAAAATATTATTTTCGCACATCTTATAACTTTATTCGTCAGCTTCATGATGAACTGCCATTAATTTCCTTAATGGTCATATTTATTGTGTTTTTTTAGGATTAAGTAAACTACGGCAAGAATTTCGGAAAGTTTGCAGTGAGAAATAGAGGTCGCTATGAATTTTCGTTCAGTGCATGTTAGGTCACATGTTGCTACGTATGAAATGTACCTAAGATATTGAATTTTTCTTTAAATTTTGAAGGATATTGCTATATATTTCCAGTCTTGAGAAAATGGATCATATATAAAGCGCTTCGTCCTGAACTCGCGCTCCAGCGAAAAAGTCAGAACAAAATATTCACAGAAGTCCTCGTATCTCGTAAACCGTTTCATATACCGAAACAAGATCTTGACAAACGATAGCACGCAAAAAAGAGAGTATATTGTCATATCTTTAATGTGCGAAGCTTGCATATATATTGTGATATTCAACCGACTACAGATTTTTTCAGTGAAATGATGTGATATTAAAGCACCGTCGATAGCTGATGAAACGAGAATTACTGTGGGCTTGGAACAACAAGTGTGAAGAAATTTCATTTTATTGGTATAGTGAGAGTGGACATGTTCATAAACTATTGACTTTTCTTTCCATCAGTTACTGCATTAGAATGTTAGTGACATGAATATTTACAAACTCTGCTGTGCTTTTGCGAAAGAAGCAGATCTGAACGTGGCAACAAGGGTACTTAACGTATTACTCAAAAGTCGGCACTGATAACGTTTCTCTGAAGAAAATTAAAGGGAATAAGAAGTCTGTCGAAAATAAATCGATGCTTCTGTTGAAACTTTAATGGAATCCTGCAACACAAAGTGTGTTTAATAATGAGAGATGTGAACTGATACTGATCAAAGAATTTCAAAACTGTAAACAGGTTACCAATATCTTTGTCAAACTAAGAATGTTTGGTGAAAAAGTACAATCTTTAATTCTCTACAGGTATAGGAAAGTAAAGATAGCTTAATATGTGCTGTCAGTTGTTTTCATATTTCTCAAATTATTGAAAAATAGAAATAAAATCCGTTTCCCAGTTCCAGTTCATATCATTCGTTATTAAAAATACACTGGGGTATCGGATTTCGCTGAAATTTCAACAGAATTAGAGATTTATTTTCCCCTAATTTTAACACCACATTTATTTCTCTTCAGTGAAACGTTGTTAGTGACAAGTTCTGAGTAATATGTAGGACTCCTTGTTGCCATATTAATCGGCTTCTTTCGCGAAAGTACAGCAGAATCTCTAAATAGCCTTCCGCTCCCTGTATTTTACCCCTGATACCTCAGAATGTAAAAGAGAATACTCCAGTTAACATTGTCAAAAACTTTCTCTAAGTCTACAAATGCTATAAATGTAGGATTGCATTTCCGTAACGTACTCGTATCTTCTAAGAGAAGTCGTAGGCTCAGTATTCCTCGCATGCTCCTACATTTTTCTGTAATCCAAACCGGTCTTCCCAGAGGTCGGGATCTACCAATTTTTCCATTCTTCTGTAAGGAATTTGTGTTAGTATTTTGCAACCGTGATTTATTAAACTGATAGTTCGGTAAATTCACGCTTTTCAGCATCTACTTTCTAGGGAATTGGAATTGTTACATTTTTCTTTAAGTCTGAGGGTATTCCGCCTTTCTCATACGTCTTCCTCACCAGATGGAAGAGTTTTATCATAGCTGACTCTCCTAAGGCTATCAGTAAATCTAGCGGAATGTTGTGGACTCCCGGATCCTTGTTTTGACTTAGGTCTTTCACCGCTCTGTCGAATTCTTCTCACAGTATCATATCTCCTCTCTCAGCTTCATTTACGTCCTCTTCAATTTCTATAATATTTCCCTCAAGTTACTTTCATCTACGTACGTCCTCTTCCATTTCTATTATACTGCCCTCAAATACGTCTCCCTTGTATAAACCCTCTATATACTCCTTCCACCTTTCATCTTTCCCTTCCTTGCTTAAGACCGGTTCTCCGTCTCAGCTCTTGATACTCATGCAGCTGTTTCTCTCTTCTCCAAAGGCCTCTTTAATTTTCCTGTAAGCAGTATCAATCTTTCCTCGAGTTATATATGCTTTTTAAGCAATACATTTGTCTTCTAGCCATTCCTGTTTAGCCATTTTGCACTTCTTGTCAATCTCATTTTTTTTAGACGTTTGTGTTACCTTTCGTCTTTTTCATTTACCGCATGTTTATATTTTCCCCTTTCATCAGTTGAATTCAGTACCTTTTGTGTTACCCAAGGATTTCTACTAGATCTCGCCTTTTTATCTATTTGATCCCCTGCTTATCGATTCGGGGAATAACAGGATAAGATTAGAAAATGAGATAGAGAGAAAGAACCAGAAATAGGTAGGTATGACGAAAACTGGAATTTTGTTGACTATGTGTCAGATGGGCTGATAACTTGAGTCGTCTGGAGAGTTCGCTGTTTTGTGTTCTGCTGTATTACATCACAGTAGAAAAGATTCGGCATGACTAATGAATGGACTAGGCTTTGTTTTATTTAAGTTGGAAATATCTTTTATGCTGGCACTGGCCGCTACTACCTTTCTATGTGCAGAACTACTCCTTCCTCTTCAACACAGCTGTCACGGTTGTACACACCTGTCAGCTGCAGGGGTCACCGAACACAGCAGTTTATGTCCTTGCAAACAGTTTCCATTCCACTTGGGGCGTGCTTGACCTGCAGAGAGATAACATATTTCCGTTTTCGTTGACATTTGGCTTTAGGACGAAATAGCGCCCGAGTGAAAGGCATCTGGCGCGCACATCGGCGTGTACCGTTTCTCCAATGCAAGTGTCCTAGTTTCTCTTATAAGGCGCTAGATTGCTCCTTTGGCGCCACATCTGTCTAGTTTCTCTGCGGCAAGTGCAGTCTGCTTCATATAGTTCCGCAAAACGCGAGTAAAACTGCTCCACAAACGGTAGACTTTGCTCTACACGGCAGCAGAAGACGTTTTCCACTCTAACTAGCTGTCCTTGTAATCTTCGCGTTGGCATCAGAACCGGTTTAGGAAATTGGCACGCACTCTATTCTAAGGACGTGACTCACACAGTTGAGGCGTGCGCTACAGAAGCACGTGTGCAATTATTCGTTCATTAATGACGATTATCCTTCATGTATCTCGAAACAACGGGATGTTTCCTTCAGGCGTGGAGTTCAGCCACCTCGGACGTGTAAACACAGCGTGTAAAGGTTTCGCGTAGGTTGAGATGTCGACAAAAATTGGCCTGTTAAGTTTATTGAAATTTACTTTATTTTGTTTTGACAGGACCTCTGTAAATTAAGAAGATAATCGCTATATGATAACAACTGTTATTTCTACAAAAAATCTTTCTATGCTACCGTGAAAGGATTTACAGTAACCAGCCATTATTTCGGCTATCAAATGTTCCTGTATCGGAGGCTCCGGGCCCATCTACGGAAAATACTCATTTGTGAAATGAATTAAATGCACAGAAATGAAGTGAGTGGAACGATGAGGATGAAATCACAGAAGATGCAGTGACATGAAATGTCACCAGTACAAACCTTCCAGATATGCTGAATATGCATCGTAATAAACTATAGGGACAACTGAAAACCTGGCATTATATCGTGCTTATTGCGAGCAGCCACCTTAATCAATGCGATAGCTAGCTTTTCGGGTTCGAGTCCCAGTCACGTTGTCAACAGCGCGTATACTTCTTTCTTGTCACAAGTGTAGCTACCGAAACTTTAACAAAACGCACTGCAAACACATTCTGCATTTGCCTATATTTACCGAGGAGAGGGTTGCAACATTACAAGTCAGGACTTATAATCTACGGAACAATCTTTTAACATAAGGGATATCGACAACCAAGTTAAGTTCCAGAAGGCGACAATTAGCATTCATTCATGTTCTAACTATTCGTTACAATTTTTCTAATGCTCTACGACGTTTTTCTTAAGGTAGTATGTGACACAAATCTATTACTGAAGTACACATCCAACAACCATTGACAGATACATCCTAACGTCTCCTAGAGTACTCCTCTCTGAGTGTAACTTTGAGTCTAGTGAAAACTTTTCCGTGGAGACTTTTAGTTGCCAAACAGCCTAATAAATGCATTTAAACGTTAATCTATTCTGTCTGCCTATTCAATGTAAAAAAAAAAAAACAGAATTTTAAGTAAGGTTGACTGACGATAACGTGAGCGAAATTGTTTTCTATATATGCGCGAGAATGATGCAAAAAAGGGAATGATAGAAAATTAATCGAATTACTTAGGGCCAAATTTTTTAAGTGGATTGTGTTGAGTATCATCATGTATACGTAGGCTGCCTGAAATATTAGAAAGAGAAGTAAAGAGTTAGTATGTTATCCGAGGTATAGTATCGGACCACCTGCAGGGTATACTACGAACACAAATACAGAAAATTTTTCACGAAGCAGACCGTAGGGAGGATATAGAACGTAAGGAGTGCACGTAGATTATGGCAGCTGCTGAGCCACGAAAACTTCGAGAAGAACTAAAAAGAAAGCACCTGGTGAAAAACCCACGGTTAGGACGGCACAAATAATACATGCAGCTGACACGTACAGGGGAGTAAAAGTATTAATGAGTAGTTACGTAATGTACGTCTTGTAGTGTACCCGCCTCGTTGAATATTTCATGAGATTTCTGGACTGAAGTCTAATTTACGTTTACCTATGTATCCTGCAAGCCACTGTGCAGCGCATGACGGGGAGTAGTTGCTAGCAATATTAACGACTATCAGTTATCCTATTCACATATGAAGGGAGGGAAAATGTCTGTTCTATATGCTTCAATATCCTAACTTATTCTCATGATCCCTACCTACGAAATGCGACATAAGTATCAGATGTTTCAGGCTCTTCCCCCTACACCTTCCGTCCAAAAAGTTCCGAGTCTGATTTTATTTATCAGCGTATGTCAGTGCACTAAACTACAGTGGCAGATTGAACTCAGAGCTGTAAATAACAGATGTTCATTCGAACAGTCCTTTGTGAGCAATTACTGTTAACCCTCCGATAGGTGGACCCGTTTTTCTGCTATCCACAGTCGCGCTGCACCTGTGAGATGCTTTATCAATTTTAAGCTCTAAAAATAATTTCGAAGAATATGGGGTACCGAAAATTTTAGAACTGTCGTGGAAACTCCATTGCACGACGAGAAAGTCACGGTATGGGGTGGATTTACCACATCTACCGTTATCGGGACTTTTTTTCTTCGAGGAAATGCGTGATTCTGGTTTTGTAACTGCTACCGTGACGGGTGAGAGGTACGCCCATATGTTACAGAATCGCATCATCCCCAGCCTGGCTGATAAACACCTGGTGGAACGTACGATGTTTATGCAGGATGGCGCTCCACCCCATATTGCTAGACGCATGAAAGATCTGTTGCGCGCGTCGTTTGGTGATGAACGTGTGCTCAGCCGCCACTTTCGTCATGCCTGGCCTCCCAGGTCCCCAGACCTCAGTCCGTGCTATTGTTGGCTTTGGGGTTACCGGAAGTCGCAAGTGTATCGTGATCGACCAACATCTCTAGGGATGCTGAAAGACAACATCCGACGCCAATAACTCACCATAAGTCCGGACATGCTTTACAGTGCTGTTCACAACATTATTCCTCGACTACAGCTATTGTTGAGGAATAATGGTGGACATATTGAGCATTTCCTGTTAAGAACATCATCTTTGCTCTGTCTTACTTTGTTATGCTAATTATTGCTATTCTGATCAGCTGAAGCGCCATCTGTCGGACATTTTTTGAACGTTTGTATCTTTTTGGTTCTAATAAAACCCTATGTCATTCCAAGCATGTGTGTCAATTTGTACCTCTCTATCTACATTATTCCGTGATTTATTCAGTTTCCAAATTTATACTGACTTTTTGATCAAATGGCTCTGAGCACTATGGGACTTAACATCTGAGGTCATCAGTCCCCTAGAACTTAGAACTACTTAAACCTAACTAACCTAAGGACGTCACACACACACACACACATGCCCCGGACAGGATTCGAACCTGCGACCGTAGCGGTCACGCGATTCCAGACTGAAGCGCCTAGAACCTCACGGCCACACCGGCCGGCACTTTTTGATCACCCGGTACGTAAAATCATATATGTACGAGACCATTAAAGTCTCTAAAATTGTGCTATTTCATTGTTATCTGCTAATTAAACAGTGGGCGTTGTAGATCCGAGAGCGAGCACGTAACGAACATTCGTCAAGACTAAAACCAAAATGTTTACTGAGTACAATAATAATAAACATAGGAAAAGAAACTCACTACCATATAGCTACACTGTTGATGACAAACCGCTGGAAACAGTATCTGCCATAAAATGTCTAGGAGTAACTATCTGGAGCTACCTTAAGTGAAATGGCCATATAAAACAAATAGTGGAAAAAGCAGATGCCAGACTCAAATTCATAGAAATAATCTTAAGGAAATGTAGCTCATCCACGAAGAAAGTGGCTTATAAGGCGCTTTTTCGACCAATTCTTGAGTATTGTTCATCTATCTGGAATACCTACCAGATAGGACAGATAGAAAAGATAGAGAGGATCCAACGAAGAGCGGTACGTTTCGTCACGGTATCGTTTAGTCGGCACGAGAGCGTTACGGAGATGCTCAACAAACTCCATCTGCAGACATTACAAGAGAGGCGTTGCGCATCACGGAGGGATTGACTACTGAAATTTCGAGAGAGCAATTTCCGAGAAGAGTCGGGCAACATCTTACATTCCCCTGCATACACCTCGCGTAATGACTATGAGGAGAAAATTTGGGAAATTAGAGTCAGCACAAAGGCTTACCGACAATCATTCTACCCCCTCGTTCAGCTTTAGTTTCTATAAATCGACGCGTTCCGTGCAGGCCAGGTCTTTGGAGAGTCCAATTAGTGGTACAAAAAGTACCCTCCGCCACGCACCATTAGGTGGCTTGAGAAGTATGTTGTAAATGTAGATGGACCTGACTAGTACTGTAATATACTTTAAACATCCTGCGTTCAATTTTGACGCTTGCGAGAATGTTCTCACTCTCACTTCTAATAAAGCTGCGAGCCTATGGGGTGTCGTCTCAGTTGTGCGACTGGATTCGTGATTTCCTGTCAGGAAGGTCGCGGTTCGTAGTAATAGACGGCAAATCATCGAGTAAAACTGAAGTGATATCAGGTGTTCCCCAGGGAAGCGTCCTGGGACCTCTGCTGTTCCTGATCTATATAAATGACCTGGGTGACAATCTGAGGAGCTCTCTTAGGTTGTTCGCAGATGATGCTGTAATTTACCGTCTAGTAAGGTCATCCGAAGACCAGTATCAGTTGCAAAGCGATTTAGAAAAGATTGCTGTATGGTGTGGCAGGTGGCAGTTGACGCTAAATAACGAAAAGTGTGAGGTGATCCACATGAGTCCCAAAAGAAATCCGTTGGAATTCGATTACTCGATAAATAGTACAATTCTCAAGGCTGTCAATTCAACTAAGTACCTGGGTGTAAAAGTTACGAACAACTTCAGTTGGAAATACCACATAGATAATATTGTGGGGAAGGCGAGCCAAAGGTTGCGTTTCATTGGTAGGACATTTAGAAGATGCAACCAGTCCACTAAAGAGACAGCTTACACTACACTCGTTCGTCCTCTGTTAGAATATTGCTGCGCGGTGTGGGATCCTTACCAGGTGGGATTGACGGAGGACATCGAAAGGGTGGAAAAAAGGGCAGCTCGTTTTGTATTATCACGTAATAGGGGAGAGAGTGTGACAGATATGATACGCGAGTTGGGATGGAAGTCATTAAAGCAAAGACGTTTTTCGTCGCGGCGAAATCTATTTACGAAATTTCAGTCACCAACTTTCTCTTCCGAATGCGAAAATATTTTGTTGAGCCCAACCTACATAGCTAGGAATGATCATCAAAATAAAATAAGAGAAATCAGAGCTCGAACAGAAAGGTTTATGTGTTCGTTTTTCCCGCGCGCTGTTCGGGAGTGGAATGGTATGGAGATAGTATGATTGTGGTTCGATGAACCCTTTGCCAAGCACTTAAATGTGAATTGCAGAGTAATCATGTAGATGTAGATGTCATGTAGACGTAGATGTCATGTAGATGTAGATCTGCAATGTTCACCGTTTAATAATCGGATAACATTCCAGTGTATTAACGTCTACTGCACTTGAACATGATCTGTAAGGCCGATATCGGCCAACCGTGTGAGCTTTAACCATAGAACACTAAAAAGGGGGGAGGGGGAAAATGTTACACTGTTACTAAACCGTCGTTCATTTTACTTTTCCATACTTTATTCGAAGGAAGTAATAATTTTATAGTTTATGCACTAGTTAGTTACAGTTATAAGTTTTCCAATGGTACGTCACATACAAAATAAGTACAAAATGTTCTGTTTTACATCCTACACTGACAATACCAGATTGGCGGGAACCGCGAAATGGTACCAACTGCAATCGAAAATTTGACGTTGATGTAGTATTCTAGGGTTAATAAAGTGTATACCGACGAAGTGGAAGCTTTCAAAATGTCTTTTAACAAACATATGGCTATGGTACCCTACACAAAGAAATTCGTTGAGCTGTACTGAATTCTAAAGTGAACAAGTATGTCATTGACCTAGAATAGGTGATTAGGCCTGCCACGCTTTTGAAGTGATACGTACCGCGTCCGCGGGAGCACTGCCCTCTAGTGCAAATTCGTGCACATGTGAGGTGTGTGCCACTAACGGAAGTTTAAGTCGTGGACAAATGGTCGTAATGTGTCCTCGCTGTTGTGTCATAAATCGCAATGGTCTAAGTCAAGTGTTCAAGACATTCTAGAGGATATTTTGAAGGAGAGAAAAGTTTGTGAAGAGTATGTCCCGCGACGCCTTAAATCCCGAGCAAAAACAACGACGCTTGAACGCCAGCCGCGAATTGTCTGAAAAGTAAAACACGGACAATTCTTTCCTGGAAAAATCGTCTCTGGCGACGAAACTTCTCAATACGAAACTACCACAAAACGACAAAGTGCAGAAATTCACATGAAGGGCCAACGCGTTGACTACATACCTGGGATTCAAACCAATGCGATGCGCGATTTGAAGAACATACCAAAGAAGGACTTTTCTGAAGTTTCACGTAGGTGAATGAATGTTCTGTGCCCTGTACTCCAGCGGCAGAGGACTATGTGGAACAACTGAACCTCCATTTTAACGTTTTTCAATTTTGTATTAATTCAGTCTCGAATCTTTTTGGACTGACGGGGTACATCGAATCTCAAGTTTAACCAACATGGATTAGTGGGCACGAGGTCGGCATTCTTACAGAGATTCGCATTGAAGTTCCTTGAGCACTTCCACTAAGCTTTTGTGTGGGTCTTGAGCACTTCTGTTAGACTTGAATAGAGATTGTTACCATCCGTGTAAGGTGTCTCTGAATTGGTTCGACGTCTGTCTTGATAAAGACGCCAAACGCTAGAGCAGTACTCTAGAACTGGTCTCACCGCACCGTCGCACTCTCCAGGACAGCTTTCCCTAGCCTTATTTGTGTCTTCGTGTATATCGCATCGTTGCTTCGTCCCTAGCATTAGTTATTGCGTGTGTCCGTTAGCAGCTGCGTAGTTCGCTCATAATGTCCGCTTTGGGTTCCAAGTGTATTCCAAGACAGGGTATAGTCAGTTTTAGTTTCTATAAATCGACACGTTCCGTGCGGGACAGGTCTTTGGAGATTCATGATTGGGTCGTTGATACGATTCATGTAACATCTGATCAGGTTCGTACAGCCTGTTTTGATCCCGATAACTATGTCTTTTTCGTAAAGTTTTTTGATCCACTACAAGTAGATATGTTAGTTTTGCGTCAAGGTTCTCAAGTTCCCTTTAAGTACCGCAATGTTTCCATACGTATGGTGCTTCTTACTAACGAGAAACTGGGTTATATCAATGTCCGAGTGTTCAGTCTCCCGCCGGAAGTTGACGACAGTTTACTTAAGTAGGTGTTGCCCTCTTATGGTGATGTGAGGGGTATACGACGCGAACGCTGGTCCGTTTAACACCGGTTGCATTGATATAGCGGAACCCCTTCAGTGGAAATAGTGGTTAAACGTAACATTCCTTCCCATCTACAAGTCTGTGGTTACCGCATCCACATTACGTATAGTGGGCAAATAGGGACATACATTTTCTGCGTTGAAAGTGGTCACCTCAGATCTACACTGCTGGCCATTAAAATTGCTACACCACAAAGATGACGTGCTACAGACGCTAAATTTAACCGACAGGAAGAAGATGTTGTGATATGCAAATGATTAGCTTTTCAGAGCATTCATACAAGGTTGGCGCCGGTGGTGACACCTACAACGTGCTGACATGAAGAAGTTTCCAACCGATTTCTCATACACAAACAGCATTTGACCGGCGTAGCCTGGTGAAACGTTGTTGAGATGCCTCGTGTAAGGAGGACAAATGCGTACCATCACGTTTCCTACTTTGATAAAGGTCGGATTGTAGCCTATCGCGATTGCGGTTTATCGTATCGCGACATTGATGGTCGCGTTGGTCGAAATCCAATGACTGTTAGCAGAATATAGTATCGGTGGGTTCAGGAGGGTAATACGGAACGCCGTGCTGGATCCCAACGGCCTCGTATCACTAGCAGTCGAGATGACAAGCATCTTCTCTGCATGGCTGTAACGAATCGTGCAGCCACGTCTCGATCCCTGAGTCAACAGTTGGGGACGTTTGCAAGACAACAACCATCTGCACGAACAGTTCGACGACGTTTGCAATAGCATGGACTATCAGCTCGGAGACCATGGCTGCGGTTACCCTTGACGCTGCATCACAGACAGGAGTGCCTGCGATGGTGTACTCAACGACGAACCTGGGTGCACGAATGGTAAAACGTCATTTTTTCGGATGAATCCGCGTTCTGTTTACACATCATGAAGGTCACATCTGTGTTTGGCGGCATCGCGGTGAACGCACATTGGAAGGGTGTATTCGTCATCGCCATACTGGCGTATCACCCGGCGTGATGGTATGGGGTGCCATTGGTTACACGTCTCGGTCACCTCTTGTTCGTAATGACGACACTTTGAACAGTGGACGTTACATTTCAGATGTGTTGCGACCCGTGGCTCTTCCCTTCATTCGATCCCTGCGAAACCCTACATTTCAGCAGAATAATGCACGGCCGCATGTTGCAGGTCCTGTACGGGCCTTTCTGGATACAGAAAATGTTCGACTGCTGCCCTGGCTAGCACATTCTCCAGATCTCTCACCAATTGCAAAAGTCTGGTCAATGGTGGCCGAGCAACTGGCTTGTCACAACACGCCAGTCACTACTCTTGATGAACTGTGGTATCGTGTTGAAGCTGCATGGGCAGCTGTACCTGTACACGCCACCCAAGCTCTGTTTGACTCAATGCCCAGGCGTATCAAGGCCGTTATTACGGCCAGAGGTGGTTGTTCTGGGTGCTGATTTCTCTGGATGTATGCACCCAAATTGCGTGAAAATGTAATCACATGTCAGTTCTAGTATAATATGTTTGTCCAATGAATACCCGTTTATCATCTGCATTTATTATTGGTGTAGCAGTTTTAATGGCCAGTAGTGTAATTGCCTGCTGCGGCTACTTGTATTCTGGTCTTCATTTGAACAGCGTAGAAAACTGACATTAGCTGCTCTCGTTTCTGTTGCTCACGAGGTTGGTGCCACGTCTTCCCGGGTGCAATGGAACAAGAGAGTGACGCCCAGTTTACTGCTCCTTACTTTCCGCCTTTACCCGGTCCTGAAATTGTTGTTGGCAAGTGGGCAGTGTCCGCAGTGCAACATAAGGGGCGTCGTATCCAGGATGACGAGGAGTCTGATACGTTTACTCCTCACCCTGAAATTACTTTGTCGGTTGATGTATCTTGTAGGTCTGAGACCTGTATTCTTGATGGGGCTTGTGCTCCATCTGTAATGACCTCGATGTCAACGGGGCGTTAAGCCGAAACTTCCTTTCTCACATTTTTGTGGATGAGTATGCGCGACTGCATCAAACAAAGCAGGTGGAGGAGCTCCCAGAATGCGAGGATATTCCACGATGGGCTGGCCTGTCCGTTCCCCCGACTTAAATCCAATCGGGCACGTGTGGGACGCGTTCAGGAGACGTATTATGGAACCCCTGTCACAACTCCTTACTGTGTTGTGGCAAGCATGGGAGCGCGTTGCAGAGCTTGCAATGCCCTCCGTTTTGATCACACATCCTGTTAAGAACCATGCCCCGCCTTTTTAATGTCCAGGAAACCATGTAAGGAGTGTGTCAGAACCCTCCACTACATGGAAAACAATATAGCCAACTTAACGCTATTCTTTGCATTGTGTAAAATTGGAAATAAATAAGCTCTCAGATATCGATAGTAAAAATCTGAGGGCGAAACATAAGAGCGCGATTCTGCGCATTGTTGTGAGACGAGGTCTGTCTGCGAGAGTGGAAGTAGTATTGTCGGTCGAGAGCTAGGAGACAGAAGACGTGTCACGCTGCCCTGACGTCGGTGATAGCAGGTCTTACCACACTCAAGGCCTTATTTCATTTATACAGCCAGGAGAGATTTAAATGGCTTAACTACGCTTGAAGATGGAATTCAAAGTAAAATTCGGAAGCATTAGCGCAAAAGCAATTGGAGGGTTAGGCTCGTGATTGTTAGTCCGAGTTTTGCAATAATACCATGTTTTGCTTGTCAGTAGCCTCCTTATCCTCCAGATAATAATAGTCATTATCCACATGTAATTAATAGGTCAATGCTGTGGTTATTAAATATGAATGTAACTTTGAAATTGAAATAATTTGTTAATCTGGCACTCAGCTTTTATTCGTACCTATGTCATTGTAATTGTCATCGCCTATTATTGGTCATGACCATTCTGAAGTTTTAAATAGACTTAATTTATGAAATCTCTTCTCACAAGTTATTTAGTAGTTAACAGGACCCAAGCAAACTCCTTTTTATTAAATTCATTCTTAGTAACAATAAGCTTTAGCTGCCGCTGCTGCATGCTGCTGCGAATTCCTGGAAACCACATGGAAAAAGGCAGTCAGCTAAAGAGGTGAGAGCGAAACTTGGGGCCAAAACACAGACACTGACACACCACATGTCATGTACTCTGATCCAGTAAATCCCGTTGCACAAGCCATATCTGTATCACTTGTAAACTCTTGTTCAAACACGCACTCAGATAGCTTATCCAAATATTAGTTTTAAGTTTTTTATGTAACGATCTGTTGAGGGCTTAAATGACAGTGAATCTGACACTCATGCATCACGCACATAGTGTTATGCATGTTAGATTCCGTTCACTGATAGCTCAGGTGACTTATCGAGTCGATTTTCACTGACGAACATAGGCAATATTTGTTGTAATAACGCTACATATTGGTTGCATATACGTTGCAACCATCGTAAGTAGCGATGCGTTGAGTGTAATTATTGTCTTTGAACAAAAGGGTAACTTCTTTTCGTCTCATTGCATATTTAATTCATCAATCGCGACAGTGTCTGTGTCGATGCAGGAACGAACTGCATTTATTACATGACTAGCCATTAAAATTGCTGCACCAAGAAGAAATGCAGATGATAAACGGGTATTCATTGGACAAATATATTATACTAGAACTGACATGTGATTACATTTTCACGCAATTTGGGTGCATAGATGCTGAGAAATCAGTACCCAGAACAACCACCTCTGGCCGTAATAACGGCCTTGATACGCCTGGGCATTGAGTCAAACAGAGCTTGGATGGAGTGTACAGGTACAGCTGCCCATGAAAGCTTCAACACGATACCACAGTTCATCAAGAGTAGTGACTGGCGTATTGTGACGAGCCAGTTGCTCGGTCACCATTGACCAGTCGTTTTCAATTGGTGAGAGATCTGGAGAATGTGCTAGCCAGGGCAGCAGTTGAACATTTTCTGTATCCAGAAAGGCCCGTACAGGACCTGCAACATGCGGTCGTGCATTATCCTACTGAAATGTAGGGTTTCGCAGGGACCGAATGAAGGATAGAGACACGGGTCGTAACACATCTGAAATGTAACGTCCACTGTTCAAAGTGTCGTCAATGCGAACAAGAGGTGACCGAGACGTGTAACCAATGACACCCCATACCATCACGCCGGATGATACGCCAGTATGGAGATGACGAATACACGCTTCCAATGTGCGTTCATCGCGATGTCGCCAAACACGGATGCGATCATCAGGATGCTGTAAACAGAACCTGGATTCATCCGAAAAAATGACGTTTTGCCATTCGTGCACCCAGGTTCCTCGTTGAGTACACCATCGCAGGCGCTCCTGTCTGTGATGCAGCGTCAAGGGTAACCGCAGTCATGGTCTCCGAGATGATAGTCCATGCTGCTGCAAATGTCGTCGAACTGTTCGTGCAGATGGTTGTTGTCTTGCAAACGTCCCCATCTGTTGAGTCAGGGATCGAGACGTGGCTGCACGATCCGTTACAGACATGCGGAGAAGATGACTGTCATCTCGACTGCTAGTGATACGAGGCCGTTGGGATCCAGCACGGCGTTCCGTATTACCCTCCTGAACCCACCGATTCCATATTCTGCTAACAGTCATTGGATCTCGACCAACGCGAGCAGCAATGTCGCGATACGATAAAGTGCAATCGCGATAGGCTACAGTCCGACCTTTATCAAAGTCGGAAACGTGATGGTACGCATTTGTCCTCCTTACACGAGGCATCTCAACAACGTTTCATCAGGCAACGCCGGTCAACTGCTGTTTGTGTATGAGAAATCGGTTGGAAACTTTCCTCATGTCGCCAACGGCGCCAACCTTGTGTGAATGCTCTGATAAGCTAATCATTTGCATATCACAGCATCTTCTTCCTGTTGATTAAATTTCGCGTCTGTAGCACGTCATCTTCGTGGTGTAGTGTACAATACAGTGTCCTTCAGACATGCATGCATGTGTAAAGGAAAAAAAAATGGTTCAAATGGTTTTGAGCACTATGGGACTTAACATCTTAGGTCATCAGTCCCCTTGAACTTAGAACTACTTAAACCTAACTAACCTAAGGACATCACACACATCCATGCCCGAGGCAGGATTCGAACCTGCGACCGTAGCAGTCGCACGGTTCCGGACTGAGCGCCTAGAACCGCGAGACCACCGTGGCCGGCAGGTGTAAAGGACTCTGTATTGTAGTAAATGCAGTTCCTGCATCAACACATACAATCGTCGTTAATGATATAATCACTCCTGGCGGGGCTGAAATAATGATACAAAATAACGTTAGTTTTCCATGTTTAGTCTCACGAAAGAGCGAGCATTTGGATTGTGACTGCATCACATACAGAGGTTTGACCTGGCACTGGGGTCGTGATCGGACAAGCGAAGTGGTTAAGACGACCACTCATGACAAGCGGGAAATCGGGGTTAGAGTCCCGCTCCGGCACAAATTTTCATTTGTTACAAGTAGATGACGCAGTATTTCATACCATTACCATGTAAGCTTCCTTCTATCTTTTTTTTTATCAGGACTTTAATGAAAATGGCAAGGTAATGTTAATCAGAACACAGGAAGGAGTTGCGATCTAAATAACAATAGCTTTGTTCATTCTTAACATCACAAGACAAATAAAATGACTAAAGAAACGTCACACAAACATTTTTATTTGACAAACCCTTTCGCTAATATGGGGTCTATGGTGGACGAAGTGATCAGGTGGGGATCGACACACGATACTAACCAGAACACTAATCGCTTTATCTGACTTCACACACGTGAATCCGGGATATGGCACAAAAACTACGCCACGATCGAGCATCTATACTCCACTGTTTAGATTAGATTAGATTAGATTTACTTTCATTCCAATTGATCCGTAGTGAGGAGGTTCTCCAGGATGTGGAACAAGTCAGAAAAACAACAATACATGAGAAATATTTACAACTAAAACAAATAAGCTAATGTACCATTCCACAGGTCCCAAGTGGAATGATCGTCATTTTTTAATGAACACTAAGAGTCATTTTACAAATACTAATGCACTGAATTTAAAATAAAAAAGTTTTTTATTTATTTATAAGGTAATAAACATGCAATACAACTACTGTAATACTTATTTACAATGAACACATTACTGCACTGAAATGGTGCAGAAGTTAGATTATACTTACACACACACACACACACACACACACACAAATTTTCAATGAACACATTACTGCACTGAAATTGTGCAGAAGTTATGTTGTACTTATATACAAATCAGTTGGTTTTACTAAGAAATTCATCCATGGAATAGAAGGAGTTGGCCACCAATAAATCCTTTAGGCTTCTCTTAAACTGAATTTCATTGGTTGTTAAGCTTTTTATGGCTGCTGGCAAGTTATTGAAAATGTGTGTTCCTGAATAATGCACACCTTTTTGTACAAGACTAAGTGACTTTAAATCCTTGTGAAGATTATTCTTATTTCTAGTATTGATTCCATGAATTGAGCTGTTGGTTTGAAAAAGTGATATATTTTTAATGACAAATTTCGTTAAGGAATAAATATATTGGGAAGCAGTAGTTAGTATCCCTAGTTCCCTAAACAGGCTTCTGCAGGATGTTCTTGAGTTCACACCACATATAACTCTTACTGCACGTTTTTGTGCCCGGAAAACTTTAGCTTGGCTTGATGAATTACCCCAAAAAATAATCCTATATGACATTATGGAATGAAAGTAAGCATAGTATGCCAGCTGTTTCATTTTTATATCCCCTATGTCTGACAAAATTCGCATTGCAAACAGAGATTTGTTAAGACGCTTCAGCAGTTCTGTGCTGTAATCCCAAGAATTTAACACTGTCCACTTCTTCTATCTTCTTGTCATCGTATGTTAGACATATACTCTTGGGACACCCCTTACAAGTTCTGAACTGCATGTAGTGTTTTTTTTTTCAAAGTTTAGTGACAAAGAATTGGCTAGGAACCAGTGATTAATGTCCACAAATATTTTATTGGCTGATCTTTCTAAGACTTCACTTGATTTGCTATTTATTGCAATGTTTGTATAATCGGCAAACAAAACAAACTTGGCATCTGGTAATGTTACTGATGAAAGGTCATTGATATACACAAGAAAAAGTAAGGGCTCCAAAATGGAACCTTGTGGGACCCCACATGTAATTAGTTCCCAGTTGGATGATGCCTGATAGCTTGATACATGTCTCTTTCCTAATAACACCCTTTGTTTCCTGCCAGAGATATAAGATTTGAACCATTTTGCAGCATTTCCTGTTACACTATAATATTCTAGTTTACTTAAAAGGATATTGTGATTTACACAGTCAAATGCCTTTGACAGATCACAAAATATACCAGTTGCCTGCAATTTTTTGTCTAATGAATTAAGCACATTTTCACTGTAAGTGTAGATAGCCTTCTCAATATCAGAACCTTTTAGAAATCCAAACTGTGACTTTGACAGTATGTAGTTTGAGATAAGATGGTTATAAAGACGACTGTACATTACTTTTTCGAAAATTTTTGAGAATGCTGACAACAATGAAATTGGACGGAAATTTGATGCTATTTCTTTATCTCCCTTCTTAAACAGTGGCTTAACTTCAGCATATTTCAGCCATTCAGGAAATATTCCACTGATTAACGACTGGTTACACAGATAGCTTAATATGTTACTTAGCTCAGAATCACATTATTTAATTAACTTTGTTGATATTTCATCATACCCACTAGATGTTTTTGATTTTAAAGATTTTATGATGGACATTATTTCTGTTGGGGTAGTGAGGGTCAAATTCATATTATGGAAGTTACTTGAAATGTCTGGTCGAAGGTAATCCATAGCAGCATCTACCGAACCTGACAATCCCATCTTTTCAGTAACAGTTATAAAATGTTTGTTAAAAAGTTCTGCAACACTATACACATCTGTCACCAATGTATCATTTACTCTTAATGCTATTTGTTCCTCTTCACGTCTGGTTCTACCGGTCTCCTCCTTAACTATATCCTATACTGTCTTCATTTTGTTATCTGATATGACTATCTTTTCCTTGTAGTATATTTGCTTTGACATCCGTATTACAGTCTTTAATATTTTGCAGTATTTCTTATAATGTGCTATAGCATCAACATTGGAAATGTTTCGGATTGACAGATACAGTTTTCTTTTTGTTTTACAAGATACCCCTATTCCTCGAGTAATCCATGGCTTCTTTGTAGACTTTGCTCTAACCTTGGTAAGTTTTGGGGGAAAGCAGTGTTCGAATAAGGTAAGCACTTTATTAGCAAAAATGTTCCATTAAGAAAAAGAACAGGGAGCTGAGAAGCATATATCGAAGCCCTACACCATAGCAGCGAATACTTTACCCTCCTGGTGGTGAGGGCGGCACACCACGATGCGTTCGGCGACTGAGGTCATGGACGGCAGCAATCTACACTCCTGGAAATTGAAATAAGAACACCGTGAATTCATTGTCCCAGGAAGGGGAAACTTTATTGACACATTCCTGGGGTCAGATACATCACATGATCACACTGACAGAACCACAGGCACATAGACACAGGCAACAGAGCATGCACAATGTCGGCACTAGTACAGTGTATATCCACCTTTCGCAGCAATGCAGGCTGCTATTCTCCCATGGAGACGATCATAGAGATGCTGGATGTAGTCCTGTGGAACGGCTTGCCATGCCATTTCCACCTGGCGCCTCAGTTGGACCAGCGTTCGTGCTGGACGTGCAGACCGCGTGAGACGACGCTTCATCCAGTCCCAAACATGCTCAATGGGGGACAGATCCGGAGATCTTGCTGGCCAGGGTAGTTGACTTACACCTTCTAGAGCACGTTGGGTGGCACGGGATACATGCGGACGTGCATTGTCCTGTTGGAACAGCAAGTTCCCTTGCCGGTCTAGGAATGGTAGAACGATGGGTTCGATGACGGTTTGGATGTACCGTGCACTATTCAGTGTCCCCTAGACGATCACCAGTGGTGTACGGCCAGTGTAGGAGATCGCTCCCCACACCATGATGCCGGGTGTTGGCCCTGTGTGCCTCGATCGTATGCAGTCCTGATTGTGGCGCTCACCTGCACGGCGCCAAACACGCATACGACCATCAATGGCACCAAGGCAGAAGCGACTCTCATCGCTGAAGACGACACGTCTCCATTCGTCCCTCCATTCACGCCTGTCGCGACACCACTGGAGGCGGGCTGCACGATGTTGGGGCGTGAGCGGAAGACGGCCTAACGGTGTGCGGGAGCGTAGCCCAGCTTCATGGAGACGGTTGCGAATGGTCCTCGCCGATACCCCAGGAGCAACAGTGTCCCTAATTTGCTGGGAAGTGGCGGTGCGGTCCCCTACGGCACTGCGTAGGATCCTACGGTCTTGGCGTGCATCCGTGCGTCGCTGCGGTCCTGTCCCAGGTCGACGGGCACGTGCACCTTCCGCCGACCACTGGCGACAACATCGATGTACTGTGGAGACCTCACGCCCCACGTGTTGAGCAATTCGGCGGTACGTCCACCCGGCCTCCCGCATGCCCACTATACGCCCTCGCTCAAAGTCCGTCAGCTGCACATACGGTTCACGTCCACGCTGTCGCGGCATGCTACCAGTGTTAAAGACTGCGATGGAGCTCCGTATGCCACGGCAAACTGGCTGACACTGACGGCGGCGGTGCACAAATGCTGCGCAGCTAGCGCCATTCGACGGCCAACACCGCGGTTCCTGGTGTGTCCGCTGTGCCGTGCGTGTGATCATTGCTTGTACAGCCCTCTCGCAGTGTCCAGAGCAAGTATGGTGGGTCTGACACACCGGTGTCAATGTGTTCTTTTTTTCATGTCCAGGAGTGTATTATCAACTGCGCGCGCCCGACAAAAGAAAGTACGCGGCAGTCTCGCGTTCGCCTAATTCGGAACGCAAGTGTTTTCCTATGAGCCTCTGAAACCCCGCTGGATTCCTGAGTGCAGGTGGGCCCGTCTGCTGGTCTGCCTAACAATTTGACTCCCTGCCACGACTATGCGTAACGGAATATGTCAAATGTTTAGACGGCCGACTCAAGACAAATGAGTACAACCATGCACCACCCGTTGTATGTGTGATGTCTGAAGCAGGTTCAGATGGTGACTGGCACAGTCTCTAAGTAGCACGCTAGCTAAGGACACAAGTCTCACCGTTTAGGTAAAGACCTGCAGTTATTTACTAGCGAAGCACCAGTATAAGGGTGTTCTCTCTTTCTCTCAGCTTTCCTCGTCAGCTCGGTAGCAAAGCACATTTACATCTTAGACTATTCCCACTTTAGCACAAGCCAATCACGAGCTCGAGCGCAACATTCGAAGATGGGAGACTGCCCCTTGCTCTGCATACACAGATTTGACTAATCAGAGACGTTAAAGTTAATTGGGAGCAAAGGAAAAAAAGAGTCAGATTCGTGGCCTTTTTCCTATTCACTTATGCCGTGTCTTTTGCTGACAACATGACCTGAATGGAAGCACAGTCCTCCGTAAAAAGATTGTTATCTCCCCTGTTGCGTCCATTTCGAACTTTTCAAAGAACGGCCATAAACTCGCTAAAAGTCTTTTGCCTTCACAAACACGTTTTGTAACATAGTCTGGACGTCAGGGCGCCAGTGACCTGTCCCACGGAAATTCGCAGAAAGCTCACAGTTGTATAATCGGCTTCCTGCCTAACAAGGGCCCATTATCTGGTTTATTGCCGTTTTCAATGCTCTGCCCATTGCAGCGGCGACTCCTTGGCGCTAGTCAGCCTACCTGGACGTGGCTGACGACCGACCGGCGCCATCCAACGTGTCTGCACAATGAGGCCGGGGAACTCGGTGGCCCGGAAATGTTGTCACCCAGGTTCCGCAGAAAAATCGCTCCCCTCGGCCATCAGCCACCGTACACTTTTACTGCAGTCGTTTAAATCGGCACCCTATTCCTTTGAACGCAGGTAAAGCTTACTGCTATGCCTTCACTAGAGCACACAAGCAAGAACATTAACTACTGCCCACCATTTCATCATGATGTATGGAGTCAGATCGTATCCAGGTATAGCAACCAAGTAATAAAGATCAACTTCCCTAAGAACATTACGCAGCAAATACCGTATTAGAAGTGAGAGTGCCCTGCAGTCTCGCAACCATCTGTACTATACTGTAGCAGGTCTTTCCGCCTTTGCTCCTATTTTCATTCAGGTATGTTACTTGGCAGTGACGCATCATGCAAAAGTTCTCCACACCAGTGTAATTTTTAAAAATACATAGAATTTTGCTAACGGTATAATTCTGTAACTGAAGGATTAACAATTTTTTCCAAATACCCTTAATGTATTAACGAGCATTCCTTCATGTGATTCTAAAATCGGTCACTATGGTTTAATTAAAATTACTTGATAGTTGACACTTCACGCCTTATAGCTAGTTTCCTCCAATCAGAACGCTCTACGTCATGCCCGAACCGTTCGACGTTGCAAACTGCCATGATAGTTCCATTTCAATTTCTTTTCCTGCTTTCTTTCTTGATGTGTTTCCATCCCGAATCCTGGGTGATAACCACACCAAAAACCACACACACACACACACACACACACCACACACACACACACACATACACGGTCCGTGCTGCTCCCCCAGTCGGAGGTTCGAGTCCTCCCTCGGGCATGGGTGTGTGTGTTGTCCATAGCGTAATTTAGTTTAAGTTAGCTTAAGTAGTGTGTAGACTAAGGGACCGGTGACCTAAGTAGTTTGGTCCCATAAGACCTTACCACAAATTTCCAATTTCCACACACACAACGATGCTAACGAAATACACATGTTTCAGTCACAGCACTAACCAAACGCTACTGGATCCTTTCGCACAAGACGAGATTCACCGTCATTTCTACAGTTATTATAGTCAGACAGATCGGCTTCCATAAGATAACATTGCGTTTTTTGAAGGCTGTCAATTAATCGTTGCGACTGGGGCAGCAGAGGCATAAATATAAGAGCCTGTTTGCAGTGTAACGGCGTACCGTAGTGGTAGTGGGTTCGAATTTCCTCAAATACAACGAAAATTTTTATTTTCTAAAGCTAATCAAAAGACTTTGATCATAACTTTCATGCAGTTAACTCGTTCTTTTATTTCTAATGGTTTGTCACGTCATTTCCATCACCGAACTGGTTTTTTATGTGCCCTTACTTTTCTTCCTATCATTCTTTTGGTGTTTCCAATCTGCCTGTGTCGGCTATAATCTGGAACCATGTGCCAACTAGAACTCCTCATCGGGTGGTAACGCGGCATCTTGTGTAGTCGCTGTAACGATTGTTTCAGTTAACCAATGACAACGAGAAATTAACGTTTGGTTCTACCGCTAAAACTGAAATTTTGCTGCGTAAGATGGCTAAACAAGGAAACATATTATGAATTTTTTCTGTCTTGAGTTTGCTCGTAGAGGTTAGCCTTAAACGCCGTGAACAAGGTGATCATGGTATTTAGTTCTGGTCGGTCGATGTGACCGAGCGGTCCTAGGCGCTATAGTCCGGAACCGTGTGACTGCTACGGTAGCAGGTTCGAATCCTGCCTCGGACATGGATGTGTTTGACGTCCTTACGTTAGTTAGGTTTAAGTAGTTCTATGTTCTAGGGGACTGATGACCTCAGATGTTGAGTCCCATAGTGTTCAAAGCCATTTGAACTATTTCTTTAGCCGGCCGGTGTGGCCGAGCGGTTCTAGGCGCTTCAGTCTGGAACCGCGCGACCGCTACTGTCGCAGGTTCGAATCCTGCGTCGGGCATGGATGTGTGTGATGTCTTAGGTTAGTTAGGTTTAGGAAGTTCTAGGTTCTAGGGGACTGATGACCTCAGATGTTAAGTCCCATAGTGCTCAGAGCCATTTGAACCATTTGAACAATTTTTTTAGTTCTGTCGCAAATTGTTGATCGCCTTTTTCTCGGATACGATGCACATCAAGAGGTTGTGTTTAGGTTAGAAAACATGAGTTGAAAACACAAAAGATGTTGTCTCCCGCTGTTCAGTAGCTAGTTACTTAAAATCAGCTGTTGACAGAGCACGTCCCATTTCCATCAAACTTCGCGGCGGCCGCTCCTAATACTGGTCCGTTTTACACATTAACAATATCACGTATGAATTTACCTGCCTGTAACCTTACTGTAGGTGGAAACGAATGTGCGAGCACCTAGCGACATGTGATTGGTTGGTTGGTTGATTTGGTGAAGGGACCAAACAGCGAGGTTATTGGTCCCATCGGATTAGTGAAGGATGGGGAAGGAAGTCTGTCGTGGCCTTTCAAAGGAACCATCCCGCCGTTTGCCGGAAGCGAATTAGGAAAATCACGCAAAACCTAAATTAGGATGGCCGGAGCCGGGTTTGAAACGTCGTCCTCCCGAATGCGAGAACAGTGTGCTAACCACTGCGCCACCTCGCTCGGTGAGGCAAGTGGCAGACGTTAACTATCAAGTAATTTTAATCGGACTATAGACTGAAACACCGACCAGGAAACATGTGTTCCTGGGTACACTATTCTCAAGGTACAGCACTCTCCCCCACTATACTTAGTGGTGATACATCACTGTGCTTAACTAAATACCGAATCAATAGGAGGAGGCCAGTTGAGGCCCTACAACCAACCTGTCTGCGTGCTAGACACAATGAGCCTACACCTGGAGTTATGGTCTGGGGTGGGATTTCGTATGACAGCAGGAGCACTATCGTCGGTTATACCGTGCAACCTGACTGCAAATTTGTACGTCAGTTTGGTGATTCGACCTGTTGTATTGCCATTCATGAACAGTATTCAAGGAGTAGTATTCCAACAGGATAACGGTCGCCCACACACCGCTGTTGTAACCCAACATGCTTCACAGAGTTGCATTAGCATGCCTGATCACCAGATCTGTCTCCAATTGAGCACATATGGGTCATCCTTCGACGACAACTCCAGCGTCATTCAGAAACAGCATTAACGGTCCATGTATTGACTGACCAACTGCAACAGGCATGGAACTCCATCCCAGAAACCGACATCCGTCACGTGCACAACACAATGCATCCTTAAATTCAACTTTCTGGCGGTTACACCGGTTATTAATGTTTCACCGTTTGCGATAGCTCACCTCGCGCTTGCATTAACCTGTGATCTTGCAACATTAATCACTTAAATGCATTACCAGGCAAATGTATTACCGAAATTTCATCACTCTGCATTAATTACTTTTAGTGTTCAAATTTTTCTCTCAAGGTATATTGGCTAGCTCGGTACTACGAAAATCCGGCGCTAAGAAGGGAATTTTCAGAGCTTGTTGTGTTGCAAGAGTTATGGATACATTTGCCCTCTTTTTGTGTAGTCACAGGAGATCGCCACAGCCATCACCTTCTTCTGCAATAACCAGCTGAGTACTGAAAACTCCATGAACGAGTTCTTTGGTTTCTTATCCAAATAACAATACCGTTTTGTTTAAGCTTTATGTTGAAGACCTTATTTTATCCTTAGTCATTTACATTTGCAGGTTCTATTCCAAATGCTGCGATATTTCCGAGTACCCTATTTTATTGAACCGAAAATTAAATGATTTCTATAACAACTTTTAATAAATCTTGAGGAGTGGTAGATTCCTTTACCATTCAGTGAGCTTTGTTTCTGAAGTAATCCGCGCGTTTTTCACAGAAGGTTAGTTAAAGTATCACAAAAGTGTAACTGCCAAGAAAAGATCTTAAGTGCTTTGCTTGTATGTCATTCTTACTGAAATATCAGTACAGCATCAAAGTTACCTGCATAAAACTGTAGCCGGCCGGGGTGGCCTAGCGGTTCTAGGCGCTACAGTTTGGAACCGCGCGACCGCTACGGTCGCAGGTTCGAATCCTGCCTCGGGCATGCATGTGTGTTATGTGCTTAGGTTAGTTAGGTTTAAGTAGTTCTAAGTTCTAGGGGACTGATGACCTCAGAAGTTAAGTCCCATAGTGCTCAGAGCCATAAAACTGTAATCAATCAGAGTAGATAATGTCTAGTAAACTGGAATGGTTAGCTTAAGGAATAATTAATACACAGGTTTGTAATAACATGTATATTCAATGTGTTTGCAATAAACAGTGTTTTTCATACTGTGTTGTAACAAAACTAGCTAACCTTGATCTTAGTCACTAATAGATTGGTTTCCCCCCCCCCCTCCTCCCTCCTCCCTCCTCCCTCCTCCTCCCCCCTCCCCGCTCCCACACACAAATTGTTGAGCCAGCTTTGCTTTCCAAATTACAATTACTGCACCAATGAAGTAAACTACCAGTTTTATAACATTTGTGTGCTATACTAAGTAACTGGTACCACTATTCAAGTTACAGATTCAGGGACCATATATCTTATGTGTGTTCTGTTTGGTATGAACAAGTAAATACTCCCTGATAAACTAATAAAACATCCTCATGCCCAAGTTCGTAGTCTCCATAATTAATAATCATTACCCATAATGATCTGCTTTAATATAAGATAGGAAATGTTACTGAGAGCCAATTGTTGCCAGAACGTTTTAATACTCCTTCTGTGTTATTCGTGGCCAACCTCTGGTATATTGCTTGCTTTAGTGTGTTACTGTCTTGTGTCCTATAAGAAATATAGAATTTCAGTATCAAGTAAACTAAATACCAATAGTTAACTATCCTTGTGAACAGTAATAATATTTGGTACAGATTTGCCTCGTCAGGCTGGCGACCGTTTCCTTTTGCGCAACTGCAGTTTACTTTATTACTAATAGAACGCTGGTTCGATTCCTGTTTGTTCTGCAATTACTTCTTCCAATAGATAACTTTAGAGAAACGAAAAATAGTCCGATACCTTAACCATTAGTAAACAGTCACACTCAACTTTAATTCCTTTCACAGGAGTAACATTATCGGCATATTGCTCATTTAGTACTACCTGGTACTGTTGTACATGGCTTTTCTCAGGAGAGGACTAAGGGAAGAGAGCTGTAGATGGAGCTGGAAACATAAGCGATCAGATTCCCCTTGTGAGGGAGAGTAGAGGTGGACTTCTTTCGCGGTGGTTACAGAAAATGCAGACTGCTGAGCGTTAAAGATATTTTATCTAAGTACTAGGGAGCTACTACCTCAAAATGGACGATGGAAATCGCCGAGGTGGGGTGGTTATCTTGTCTCAAGGATAAAGATTGCTGTACCCTAGGGGAGCCACAGCAGAGGTGCGTCTGTGGAGAGGCCAGATTACCCCGTGGTTCCTCAAGAGGGGGAGTAGCCCTTTCAGTAGTTGCATGGGCAATAGTCTAGATGACTGACTGATCTGGCCTTGTAACAACCAACACGGCCCTGCTGTGCTGGTAACGGCTAAAGGCAAATGGGAACTACAGTTGTGTTTTTGTTTTCCTGAGGGCATTTACTTCTACGGAATGGCTTAATGATGATAGCAATTTCTTGGAGAAAATATTCCGGAGATAAAAAAGATTTCCCATTCGGATCCCCGGACGGCTGCTACTCTGTTGGATGTCGTCATAAGAAAAAAACAAGACTGGTATTCTGCGCTAGGAACGTTGAATGTTTGATTGCTTAATGGGGTAGGCAGGTTAGAGGATTTAACAAGGGAAATGAATAGGTTTTCCGTTAGATACAGTCGGAATTAGTGAAGTGCGGTGGCAGGAAGAACAGGACATCTGTCACGACAGTACAGGGTTATCAACATAAAATCAAACAGGGTTAAAGCAGGAGAAGGACTACCAATGAATAAGAAAATGGGAATCCAGCTAAGCTACTATGAACAGCTTAGTGAATGCATCATCATAGTCAAGATACACACGAAGTCAATACCAACCACAATAGTACAAGTTTATATGCAAAGTAGCTCCGTAGATGATCAAGAAATTGAAAGAATGTCTGATTTCATACAGCTAAAGGGGATGAAAATTTAATTGTGATGGGTGACAGGAATTCGGTAGTAGGAAAAGCAAGGCAACGAAAAATAGTAGGAGAATATCGACTAGGGGAATGGAATGAAAGAGAAACCTGCCTGGTGGAATTTTGCCGAGAGAATAGTTTAAACATTGCTACCACTTAGTTTAAGAATCATGTAAGAAGGATGTATACGTGGAAGAGACCTAGATGCACTGGATGGTTTCGGATTGATTATATAATGAACATTAAGATATTTCGAAAGCAGATTTTAGAATGTAATCCATCTCCAGGGGCATGTGGAGACGGGCCATAATTTATTGGGTATACACTGCAGACTAAAACTGAAGAAAAAGTTAGGAAATGAAGGAGATGGGACTGGATAAAGTGAAGGACATTATTGGGAGTTTCGGATGGAACATGAGACAACGTTAGTCTGAAACAGGAAAGAAATACAGTAGAAAACGAATGGGTAACTTTATAGACGAAACAGGGAGTGCAGCAGAGGGTTGCATAGGTAAAAAACACAAGAACTAGTAAAAATCCCTGAATAACCGGGAGATATTTAATTTAATTGACCAAAAGAAAAAATATAAAACTTCATCAAACGAAGCAGGCGACAGCGAATACAGACGTCTAAACAATGAGACTGACCGAAAATGCAAAATGAATGGGAATGGCTAGAGGACAAATGTAGGACTGTAGCAGATTATATAACCAGGGGAAAGATAGATGGCGTCTGTAGGAAAATTAAAGAGATCTTTAGAGAGAAAAGAAGCAGCTACTTGAATATCAAGAGCTCAGATGGCAAGCCAGCACCAACCAAAGAAACGAAAGCTTAAAGGTCGAAGAAATATACAGAGGGTCTATAGAAGGGGAAAAACTTGAGGATAATATTACAGAAGGAGAAGAGGAAATATGTGGAGATGGGAGATATAATACTGCGATAAGAATTTGACATACCACTGAAAAGAAGGCCCCTAGAAGTGGGCGACATTCCTTCAGCATTATTGAGAGCCTTGGATTATACGGCCATGACAAAATTGTTCCACCTGGTGTGCAAATTATAGTCTAAGACAAAAGAAACGACGCACCACGAAGAAATTTTACGAATGGGACGGAAATCGGTAGATGTGATGCACAATTACGGACAAAGAAACGATTGCAGTTTTAGAAAAATTGGATGATTTATTCAAGGAGAAAGAACTTAATAATCTGAGAATGGCACTAACGCGTTGGTCCACCTCTGGCCATTATGCAAGAAGTTATTCGGTTTGGCATTGTATGATAGAGTTGTTGGATGTTCTCCTGAGAGATATCGTGCCAAATTATGTCCAGTTGGTGTGTTAGATCGTTAAAATCCCGAGATGGTTGGGAGTTGGTTGGAGCTGTATTTGGACGGCAGTCAGGTTGGTATCCCACAGCATACGGAGCCTCGCCAGACAAATCTTGGCTGGTCACTGGTGCTCAGTTCGAAGCGGGGCTCATCACTGAAGACAATTCTACTCCAGTCAATGAGATTCCAAGCCAAAGATGTGTCAGGAGACGGCCCGACAACCAGGAGTGATGGTCTGGGGTGCAATTTTTGGTTGTCACCGGCGGCACCATTCCAACACAGCGGTACGTCGACGATATTCAACACTCCGTTTTGTTGCCCTTCATGGCAAGCCATCCTGGGCTTACATTTCAGCAAGATAATGCCCGCCCACACTCTGTGAGAGATTCTGCTGCCTTGTCTTAGTGCTTGCCAAACGCCACTTTGGCGAGCAAGGCCGTCGACTCTCTCCCCACGCTTGGAGCACTATGGGCAGGGAATGAGTTGGCCAGAACTTGGGACGATATCCCTTAGGAGGCTATCCAACAACTCTACCGATCAACACCGAATAACTGCCAGGGCCAGAGGTGGAATAACGCGTTACTGACTTGCTCAATTCGTAAAACTCTTTCTTTTGAATAATTCATTCATTTTTTCTGAAACTGTGATCATTTGTTTGTCTGTACATGTAAATCAAATCTACAGATTTCTGTCCTGTTCGGACAATTCCTTCCCGGTACGTACTTTTCTTCTTTTTTTATGTGTATGTGTATGAGACAGGCGAAATACCCTCAATTTTCAAGAAGAATGTAATAATTCCAATTCTAAAGAAAGCATGTGCTGACAGGTGTGAATACTACCAAATGGCCAGTTCAGTATGTTTTGGTTGTAAAATATTGACACGAATTATTTACAGAAGAGTGGAAAAACTGGTATAGGCCGACCATGGGAAGATCAGTTTGGAGCCCAGACAAACGTAGGAACATGTGAGACAATACTAATCCTACGACATACCTTAGGCTACAGGCTAAAGAAAAGCAAACCTAGGTCTATATAAGATTTTGACAATGCTTACTGGACCACACCCTCTGAAATTTTGAAGATAGCGGATGTGAAATACAAAAAAATGGCTCTGAGCACTATGCGACTTAACTTCTGAGGTTATCAGTCGCCTAGAACTTAGAACTAATTAAACCTAACTAACCTAAGGACATCACACACATCCATGCCCGAGAAAGGATTCGAACCTGCGACCATAGCGGTCGCTCGGCTCCAGACTATAGCGCCTAGAACCGCACGGCCACTCCGGCCGGCTGTGTGAAATACAGGGACCGGATTTATGTGGCTGTAGATACAAAAGTGCTATCCCATGAAGCAGCGAAGTGTTACGGATAAAAAAGCATGTAACAAAGAAAAGGACAGGCTATAAGTATCGATCCCTCTTTGATTGAGGGGACGCACTCTTTCCACATAGAACAGAAACTGCAGGAAATACCTGGTCTGGTGTACTCGCGGTGTTTCATCGAGCACTCGTATTGCCGAACCATCATGCAGGACCATGCTATTTTCTGACCCTAGTAATCTTCTGTCATTTTATCTACGTCGTTCTCCCTTCTGCAACACCACAGTTAATGGTGGCAATTGAAGTGACCTTATAGCGGGATGGATTTCCCTAGGCGATCTGTTATATATGTTAACTCTTGTGTAGAAACTCTGTGGGTATGTGATTTATATGTGGCTGTTGCATTAAGGCACGCAGAAGTTCCTTGATCCATGTACGATGAGGTGACAAAAGTCATGGGATACCTCCTAACCTCGTGTCGGACCTCCATTTGACCGGCGTAGTGCAATAAATCGACGTCCAAGGATCCAACTAGCCTTTGGAAGTTCCCTGCAGAAATATTGTGCCATGCTGCCTCTATAACCGTCCATAACTGCTAAGATGTTGCCGATGCAGGATTTTGTGCACGAAATGACCGCTCGATTATGTGCCATAAATGTTGGATGAGATTCATGTCGCTCGAATTGTCCAGAATATTCTTCAAACCAATCGCGAACAATTGTGGCCTGGTGGCATAGCACAGTGTCATCCACAAAAATTTCATCGTTATTTGGGAACTTGAAGTCCATGAATGGCTTCATATGGTCTCCAAACAGTCAATGATGGATCTAGTTGGACCAGAGGACCCAGTCCATTTCATGCAAACACAGCCCACACCATTATATAGACACCACCAGCTTGCACAGTGACTTGTTGATGACTGGGGTCCATTGCTTCGTGGGGTCTGCGTCACACTCAAACCCTGCCATCAGATCTTGGGACTCATCTGACCAGCCCACGCTTTTCCAGTCGTCTAGGATCCAACCGATATTGTCACGAGCCCAGGAGAGCCGTTGCAGGCGATGTCGTGCCTTCAGCAAAGGCACTCGCGTCGGTCGGCTGCTGCCATAGCCCATTAACGCCAGATTTCGCCACACTGTTCAAACGGATACGTTCGTCGTACGTCCCACATTGATATCTGCGGCTATTTCATGCAGTGTTGCTTGTCTATTAGCATTGACAACTACGCAAGCGCTGCCGCTCTCGGTCCTTAAGTAAAAGTCGTTGGCTCCTGGTTTGTCCGTGGTGAGAAGTAATGCCTGAAACTGCGTATCCTCGGCACAGTCTTGACACTGTGGATCTTGGAATATTGAATTCCCTAACAATTTCCGAAACGGAATGCCCCTTGCGTCTAGCTCCAACTACCATTCCACTTTGAGGGCTTGTTAATCGCCGTCGGGCGGCCAAAATCACGTCGGAAAGCCTTTCACATGAATCACCTGAGTACAAATGACAGCTCCGCCAATGCACTGCCCTCATATACCTTGTGTACGCGAAACTATCACCATTAGCATATGTGTATATCGCTATCTCATGACTTTTGTCACCTCATTGTACAGATGCCTACTATCTGGATCGCAGAGCATTATGATTCGTACCAGAGTTCACATCCGAAAAGTGAATAACTTGTTTCCCTGACAATTCTGCCCCTCCATAGCAGTTATCTTTGTCTTATTTTGCTATGGAATAATCCAGAAATGTGAACAGTTCATTTGGTTTTAGGCATGGTTGCTGGTTGCAGTAAGCTTCTCCTCTCCTCCTGAACGTGCCATGAAGGCTCAACGGTACCGACCGGCCGCCGTGTCATCTTCAGCCCACAGGCGTCTTTGGATGCGGATATGGAGGGGCATGTGGTCAGCACACCACTCTCCCTGCCGTATGACAGTTTCCGAGACCGGAGCCGCTACTTCTCAATCAAGTAGCTCCTCAGTTTGCCTCACAAGGGCTGAGTGCACCCCGCTTGCCAACAGCGCTCGGCAGACCGGATGGTCATCCATCCAAGTGCTAGCCAAGCCCGACAGCGCTTAACTTCGGTGATCTGACGGGAACCGGTGTTACCACTGCGGCAAGGCCGTTGGCATTGGAGTAAGCTTATATTTCTATTTATCTGTATGAGATGCTGTTCACTTGTGCTAAAGATTAACAGGGCTTACTGGTTATTCAAAAAATGGCATATAACATTTTTATTACCACTGGTTATTCATTACAAGCCAACGTTATATTGTTTCCGCGCTCTGCGAGTGTCTCACAGTATGTACACACATCAAAAAAGGATTTGGAATTCATGGGACAGTAAACAATATTTGGTTCTGAAACATGCATATATTTTCATATGCAGTGTGTCCAGATTGTACAACAAAATTGTCTGTTTCCCATGGCGGGTCTTTTACAGCACCCCTGAACAGTGTGTCTGCAGCTCGTGGTCTAGTGGCTACCGTTGCTGCCTCTGGATCACGGGGCCCTTGCTTCATTTCCTGGCTTGGTTGGGGATTTTCTCTGCCTGGGGACTGGGTGTTTGTGTTGTCTTCATCATTTCATCATCATCATCATCATCATCATGATGATCATCATCATCATCATCATCATCATTCGTGAAATGGATGGATTGGACTACGTAAAAAAATTGGACTGTTTAAGAAATTGGGATTTTGTATGGGCGTGACGACCCAGCAGTTGAGCGCCTCACAAACCAAACATCAGCATCATCATCATCCTGAGCAATGTCAGTATATAGTTGAACATTCCCTTGTTCAGATGTAGGCTTGCATCGGTTTCGGTATACCATCGATGAGAGCATCAAGCCAATCCTGGAGCACCACTTCTCAATGGCGATTCTGCGTAAGTCGTGAAGAGCACATGCTCGTTGTCGACGTCCAATAGACAGATCATTCCATTCTAGTGGTCCTAGCATACTGAAGAAATGTGTTCACGGGAACAGCACGATGAGCACTAGAGCTATCACCCATCAAAATGAAATCGTTACCAAAATGTTGGCGATATGGTCCCACTATTGGTCTCGTAGAGCAGTGAGACTGTCCTCAATAACTGCGATAGGTGTACGGAGGCCCCATGTAATGCCACCCCAAAACATCACTCCACCACCACCATGTTGCGCATGTGGGACACAGCGTTCGAGGAGTTTGATATTACTGGGTTGTCTCCAATTATCACGGAAGAAATAGATCCGAGTTTTGTCCATAAACAACACCCGATGCAAATCCTGGGGCGTCCATTCTGCACGATTCCTTGCCCATCTGTACCGGAGTCCACGGTGTTGTGGTCTACGATTTGGTGCTCGTCATGGCCGTAGGGAATGGAGATTCGCATCATGCAACCGTTTCCTAACACTTTGATGCGATGTATGACGTCCTGTAGCCCCTTCGAACGCCGAATTTAGTTCTGGAGCACTCAGCCAACGGTTCCTTTGACTCAAAACTCGCAGATGTCTGTCATCCTGGGCACATGTCGGATGAGGACGATCTGTGCGGTGTAAGGCGCCAACTCTACCTGTTAATTGGTACCGGTTTCATGTCCGTACCATATCGCTTTGCTCCGGTGTAAATATAGAACAACTTCTCTAGCTGACAAGCCCTCTGCGCGTAACGTGATGATGTTGATCCGATAACTGGTCGCGATTGTTGTTTGGGGCGTGGGGGACGTTCACTGTACTGTTACACAGACGTCTCTGATGCTTCCCTGCTGATGCTTTACTTTTCAACAGAAATGCTGCACTGCCATGCGAGTGCGGTTTGCTACCCGTAGGTAGCACACAGTGACGTAGCGCAGCGGTTAGTAGACTGGACTCTCATTCGGGAGGAAGATGGTTCAAACCCGCGTCCGACCCGCCTGGTTTAGGTTTTCCGTGATTTCCCTAAATCGGTTAAGGCAAATGCCGGGATGGTTTCTTCGAAAGGTCACGGTCGCTTTCCTTCTCCATCCTTCTCTAATCCGAGCTTGTGCTCCATCTCTAATGATCTCGTTGTCGACGGGACGTTAGACATCAATCTCCTCCTCCTCCGAATGCAGCGCTCATGATAACTGTTTATGTTTACAAACAACGTCAGGAATGGCCTTCCGATCGGTTCAGAAAATATCACAGTCGGACGATATATCAGGGTGATGCAACACTTTTGATGACGTGTGTAACAATGTGTGTAACTTAATACGTTGCAGTGTTTCACTCTCGGTATTACCGTGGTTGTTTCTGTAGCAGTGTGAGAAGAACCTTAGTATGTGTACGTTTTCGTTACTATGCAACACTGCAGTTACTGCAGAACCCTGAAGTTCATATACACACATAAAAAAAAGTTTTGCATCACCTCGGCTCCGGAACTTGTACAGAAAATTGGAATAGAGATTAACATAAACATCATTTCCGCCCTTTGATTGCTCATGAAAACCACACATTGCATGTTGTACCACCATACAGCGAGACCTTCAGAGGTGATGGTCCAGATTGCTGTACACACCGGCACAACTAATACCCAATCTTGAGCGGTCCCTTCGGCATGTTGTTGGGCCCACCAGTACCGCGCTGCATGGTGTCATGGTTGCAAAGATGGATCTCGCCATGGACGTCGGGAGTGAAGTTGCGCATCATGCAGCCTTTTGCGCACAGTTTGAGTCGTAACACTGTAAGGTGTCAGACAAATCCAACATCTTCCATGAAAACCCTGACATGATAAGCAAATCCAGTAGTGTGTCACATAGCTCCGAATAAATCGTGACATTAAATTAACCACAGTAATACGAATAACGAGTGAGCAAATGGCATACCACAGACTAACACAAGAATGCCCAAATGCATGTCATACCTTCCCACCGTGAGACAGACGCAGTTCCGAGGGGAGAAACGAGAACAGAAGCCGAGAGCAGAACCGTGTTAAGTTAGAAGGCCCTACGATAAGGGACGGACACCCACGTCTCCAGCTAACCGTTAAAAGCTAGAGCCTTAGCGTGAGACTTTTTCGCGTCTCTGTTACGTCAGGACCACCCCACAGCCCATGTTAAAAGCTAGAGCCCTCTAGAATAACAGTATAGCTCTTACGATAACACAAAAAGGGCCACCCCAGACGCATGTTTTAGCGTCAGACTTTTTCGCGTCTCTGTTATGTCAGGACCACTCCCCAGCCCATGTTATAAGATAGAGCCCTCCAGAAGAACAGTATAGATCTTACGATAACATTAAAAGGACCACACCAGCTGCAAGTTTTTCACGTCTCTGTTACGTTGCAAACTTTAAAAACATTGCCCCACCACGAAAAGTATAACGTTTCTCATTGGATAGACAGAATTTTTGTAGGCGGAGCTTAAGGTTAACATTGAGACCCTGATTGGTCAGATGAAAACACAGCCAGATAGTTTTTTTAAACCAACTTCGGCAAATTGTAGTAAGGAGAAGTTAGGAGACAGTTGCTTCCGAGACGGCGAGGTGAGCGGAGCTTTGCTGCCCGCTGCCCCCTGACGAACACCGACGAGGTAATGAACGCACGCGATGGCACATAACAGCGCATAAAGCTTCACTCAGAACTGCAGAAGTCTCATCTGTTACACCCCCTTTTTGCGTAATACTAGTGTCGATCGTCAATTAAAGCTCATCGTGTTCACATTTGCCACTTGAAGTAAAAATCTGAACCGCGATGATTTTTCTGTTATATACACTCCTGGAAATTGAAATAAGAACACCGTGAATTCATTGTCCCAGGAAGGGGAAACTTTATTGACACATTCCTGGGGTCAGATACATCACATGATCACACTGACAGAACCACAGGCACATAGACACAGGCAACAGAGCATGCACAATGTCGGCACTAGTACAGTGTATATCCACCTTTCGCAGCAATGCAGGCTGCTATTCTCCCATGGAGACGATCGTAGAGATGCTGGATGTAGTCCTGTGGAACGGGTTGCCATGCCATTTCCACCTGGCGCCTCAGTTGGACCAGCGTTCGTGCTGGACGTGCAGACCGCGTGAGACGTCGCTTCATCCAGTCCCAAACATGCTCAATGGGGGACAGATCCGGAGATCTTGCTGGCCAGGGTAGTTGACTTACACCTTCTAGAGCACGTTGGGTGGCACGGGATACATGCGGACGTGCATTGTCCTGTTGGAACAGCAAGTTCCCTTGCCGGTCTAGGAATGGTAGAACGATGGGTTCGATGACGGTTTGGATGTACCGTGCACTATTCAGTGTCCCCTCGACGATCACCAGTGGTGTACAGCCAGTGTAGGAGATCGCTCCCCACACCATGATGCCGGGTGTTGGCCCTGTGTGCCTCGGTCGTATGCAGTCCTGATTGTGGCGCTCACCTGCACGGCGCCAAACACGCATACGACCATCATTGGCACCAAGGCAGAAGCGACTCTCATCGCTGAAGACGACACGTCTCCATTCGTCCCTCCATTCACGCCTGTCGCGACACCACTGGAGGCGGGCTGCACGATGTTGGGGCGTGAGCGGAAGACGGCCTAACGGTGTGCGGGACCGTAGCCCAGCTTCATGGAGACGGTTGCGAATGGTCCTCGCCGATACCCCAGGAGCAACAGTGTCCCTAATTTGCTGGGAAGTGGCGGTGCGGTCCCCTAAGGCACTGCGTAGGATCCTACGGTCTTGGCGTGCATCCGTGCGTCGCTGCGGTCCGGTCCCAGGTCGACGGGCACGTGCACCTTCCGCCGACCACTGGCGACAACATCGATGTACTGTGGAGACCTCACGCCCCACGTGTTGAGCAATTCGGCGGTACGTCCACCCGGCCTCCCGCATGCCCACTATACGCCCTCGCTCAAAGTCCGTCAACCGCACATACGGTTCACGTCCACGCTGTCGCGGCATGCTACCAGTGTTAAAGACTGCGATGGAGCTCCGTATGCCACGGCAAACTGGCTGACACTGACGGCGGCGGTGCACAAATGCTGCGCAGCTAGCGCCATTCGACGGCCAACACCGCGGTTCCTGGTGTGTCCGCTGTGCCGTGCGTGTGATCATTGCTTGTACAGCCCTCTCGCAGTGTCCGGAGCAAGTATGGTGGGTCTGACACACCGGTGTCAATGTGTTCTTTTTTCCATTTCCAGGAGTGTAGTTATTGAGAAGCCACATCAGCCACTGTAATTTACGACAAGTTAGATAAGTAATTAAAGATAATTGAGGGTCACTGTAGACCATTTTGATAGTTTTCTCTTTTGTGAAACTTAATTTAAACCTAGATTATAGATGTGATATGGCATAGGTCATCCTTCGATCCATTGTAGAACTTGGAAACCCACTCAGGGAATATTCGTTCACATTTTTGTTGAACGCAGTTGGTTTTTACCATCCTGTATTAAAACATTTCCTTTTATCAATACTGCAATTTATAAACAATGTTTTGTGAGTAGAATAAAATTTGCAGTGGTAAACTTAACTGCTTTTTCGACGTTATTTTACCAGCTAACTAAAAATAGGAAAGTCTTGAACCCCTTCCACTAAATTTAGTTAGTATTAAGATTCTTTTACAGGGAGTGCAGTGGACCTGACGCTGAAATCATTAAGTATTTGGTTATATCATCGCTAGTCTCACTGAACTCTTCTGAATTCTACATGTCATGTGTGGTCTGGCGTCTCCTTACCAGCAACAGGTCCCAGGTTCAAACTAGTCAATTCCCTAAAAAACACGCTCAGAGCGTCGTTGCGCGAAAGTGGTAGGGAGACACGATATAGAACAGACACCACGCAGAATGTTAGAACACGACGTCCTGTGGCTGCACTTAAAGCATTATCCAACATGGTGGCGTTGCTGTCAGAGTTCCTCCGAGTCATCATGCTTGGGAAGCGGTCATCCAAGGCAGTAGTAGACCTTGGGCGGCCTGAGAGAAGCATATTATCGATAGTTCCTGTCTCTCTGTATCTCCTCCATGTCCGAACAACATCGCTTTGGTTCACTCTGAGACGCCTGGACACTTCCCTTGTCGAGAGCCCTTCCTGGCACAAAATAACAACGCGGACGCTATCGAACCGTGGTATTGACCTCTAGGCATGGTTCAACTACAGACAACATGAGCCGTATACCTCCTTCCTGGTGGAATTACTGGAACTGATCGGCTGTCGGACCTCCTCCGTCTAATAGGCACTGTTCATGCAAGGTTGTTTACATCTTCTGCCGGGTTTAGTGACATCTCTGAACAGTCAAAGGGACTGTGTCTGTGATACAATATCCACAGTCAACGTCTATCTTCAGGAGTTCTGGGAACCGGGGTGTTGCAAAACTTTTTTATGTGTGTACATACACCTTTCTACTAAAATAACCGGCACCACGTGAATGACGAAATCTGATTAATTTAGCTGTAGAAGAATGGCTCTCACATTAGGAGAGAGTGAAACGTCCCCTTAGAAAAATTATACAAAACTGTGCTTAAACTGACACACAATATTTTTAGCGCAACGCAATCTGACTTTCAAAAATCCCTACAAAAGAATGGCCCTGACTAACATTAACCTATACCTTTCACAAATCACTTACCTCACAAAAATCTTCGTTACTCAAGCTACAGCAATACAGCGAGCGCCACTACTGCCAGCTAAATAACAGATTCAAACTACGGAAGGCACTAACTACTAGTAGGCATAGTTAGCAAATGAAAGATTTTAATAGAGAACAAACAATGTATTTACCTTAATAGTCATCAAAAGTTATAATATATGCAGCAGTTCATGACATCCATTTTTACAAATTTCAAAACTCCGCCATTTCTCTCCTCACATCCACCACTGCTGGCGGCTCACCTCCAACTGCGCAACGCTACGCACTGTTCACGTCCAGCTGCCCAACACTACAATGGCAGACAACAATGTTAACTAGCCACAGACTGCACACAGCACAGCCAGTGATTTTCATACAGAGAGCGCTACGTGGCGGCGGCGTTACCAATATAAGAACCTAAACAGCCTACTTACATAGCCCCCATGCTCCCCACAAAAAAATTTTACAACCTGTTTTGGGCACGGGGCAATACATATTTGTTAAAATTTTTCATAATCGTAATTACAATAACAAAGAAATCAAATGCACACACTTATTGATACAATGTTGGTCAAAAGCTAAAATTTTCTCACAGTCCATAAAGACAGTCCTGATCATTCATCACAGTAAAACTGCCGTTTCTTTTCTCAAAGTCTGAGTAGTAAAAGACAATGCACATGGAAGTAGTGGATTTCCATGCAGTCTTGAAGAAGTAGTGTTGTCCTTCCAACGGAAAGACAGTGCTGACTCTCGATATGCAGACAGGTAATGGGCCACAACAGATCAAACCCACAGCAGATTCATTCGACGTTTTGAAGAATATTGGTGGGTAGGTCATCACAGAGCAGACCCAGTGTAGTCCTGGTAGAGAGTATGGTATTGGTGGGCCACCAGAGGTGCAGACCCACTGCAGTCCTTCTAGAAATAATGGTATTGTTGGGTCATCAAAGATGCAGACCCACTGTAGTCCTTGTAGAGATGGCCAGCAGCCATCTGTTGTGACTGTGCAGGTGCACAATCACCATTGAAGAGTCTTGCGAATAATATAGCAAGTCCATGAACCACCACTTGTGCACTCACAAAACATTTTTTTGAAATGTCCTTAGAACCAGCAATGCTGTTATCCAGTCCCTTGCTCAATTATTAACACACGTGCAAACACTAATAGTCCTCTTTTTTTCACATATTGTGCATATACTATGACCAACAGAAATGTGTGCAGTGAAATGAATGCTTACCAGTTACTAAATTTGATAAACTGGTGTCAATTACAATTTTATAACATAAGAATACAATTACAGAGATACAGAAAACATCATTAAGAACATAATAATACAGATAACATTTGTAGTACAGGCTTTACAACAGAATAGAAATAAACATATACATCAATGTTACAGGAATTATGAGATAAGTAGATACATAAAAGATCAGAATAAATTTTGAAACATCAACTTCACACATGAGCATTAAAACAAAACAGAATAAATGATGTCTAAGCATATTTACAAGGTAAATAACATATTATTAATGCCAATTATATTTGAGGATAACAGTATTCCTCATCATAGTGAATGTAGCTTAGTATTAGAAGAAGAAAAAATTCTATGAAACTACACAGAGACAGGAAGAAAACAAATACACAAGGGTACACAAACACATAGTGGGATAACACCAAAAAGGAAAGGACAGGGTTTGTTTTCAGTGTAACATTTGGTACTGCAGCCCATCCCAAAACTTCATTCCATAGATCTTTCGTCTTATTTCAACCTTTGCTTCCACAAAAAAAAATCCTATCCAAGCATGCTTTCTGTATTTTTCTCGTATAACCTCTCAGTGCATTTCTTCAAATTCATCGCAACTCATTCTCTTATAGGCTACCCCCTCTTAAGCTAACTTAAATCTACTGAGCTCAGATGCTAAACTAAGGGATGAGACAACGCAGCAGCACAAAACAGTTAACAAAAACATCAATGACAAAAAATTTAAATAGGCAAAGCAATTGCAATATTACAACTAATATAGACACTGTGCAGCAAACAAGAAAAATAAATCAGTAGTAAACTGGCTTAGAAGAGTAACACAAAGTCAAATTCAGTAACACTATGCCTGGCAAACAGCAGCAGCAAATGCAATAACTTATATCTAAACATGACATAGCTCAAGCAGAAAAAATATTACAGTAAAGACAATAATGCAGATAAAGGAAATGTATAATCACATCTTAATGTCTATGTAATTAAAGTGGTGCACCACAAAAACTAATTCTACAAAAAATTACCAAGTACTTGAAAAGAAAATTATATATGCAGTTATTGTTATCAGTCCCTTCTTATTGTTCTTTCCATTCCAAGAGCTCCTTTTTCGAAGAATGTGGATCATAAAATAATTATTTAATAGATCTGTTGACAGAAAGTGTTCACATTAGCAAATGCATCTAAGTTTATTTTATAAAACTAATGCTGCAACACAGCTGGAAACCAGATATTAAACAAAATGAGCTATCTCTCAACTACAAAGATAATAGATGTAAAATGTTTCTCATCATTTCATTAGGCATTTCAGTAAATATCATAAATTACGAGCTCCACAGTATGCTTTCAACAAGGAAATGTCAATAGCGAGGATAATGGCCTCCCCTTTCTTTTTTTCTACCTGTGCCTCTGAAAAGGCACACACTAATGGCTTGTTCTCCAGGCGTCTGACACAGCTGGGTGCCCACGACGCATTACGTGCAGGTGGTCACTTAACTTTCTTACGGAAATATTTACAACAGCAGTTTCTGCTACAGTGACAGTCTCATATAAAAATATTTCACAGGTCAAGAATTTGCGTTGCAAATGTGTAGAAACAAAATCCTATGAATATAACATTGTCCAAAAAATTTTCATCGGTATTGTAATACATTCACGCATATACATACATTTCATAACTCTTAAAGTACGATTCTTGGTTTCCAACATCCTTTTCATAAATCAGAGTCCCTAACCACTACTCCTTATTCCTTACCTTACTACACATATACATATTCGTCGACACTTCTTCAATATTTCATCTTAATAAATATGTAGCATAATCAAATTCCTCATATACACTCCTGGAAATTGAAATAAGAACACCGTGAATTCATTGTCCCAGGAAGGGGAAACTTTATTGACACATTCCTGGGGTCAGATACATCACATGATCACACTGACAGAATCACAGGCACATAGACACAGGCAACAGAGCATGCACAATGTCGGCACTAGTACAGTGTATATCCACCTTTCGCAGCAATGCAGGCTGCTATTCTCCCATGGAGACGTTCGTAGGGATGCTGGATGTAGTCCTGTGGAACGGCTTGCCATGCCATTTCCACCTGGCGCCTCAGTTGGACCAGCGTTCGTGCTGGACGTGCAGACCGCGTGAGACGACGCTTCATCCAGTCCCAAACATGCTCAATGGGGGACAGATCCGGAGATCTTGCTGGCCAGGGTAGTTGACTTACACCTTCTAGAGCACGTTGGGTGGCACGGGATACATGCGGACGTGCATTGTCCTGTTGGAACAGCAAGTTCCCTTGCCGGTCTAGGAATGGTAGAACGATGGGTTCGATGACGGTTTGGATGTACTGTGCACTATTCAGTGTCCCCTCGATGATCACCAGTGGTGTACGGCCAGTGTAGGAGATCGCTCCCCACACCATGATGCCGGGTGTTGGCCCTGTGTGCCTCGGTCGTATGCAGTCCTGATTGTGGCGCTCACCTGCACGGCGCCAAACACGCATACGACCATCATTGGCACCAAGACAGAAGCGACTCTCATCGCTGAAGACGACACGTCTCCATTCGTCCCTCCATTCACGCCTGTCGCGACACCACTGGAGGCGGGCTGCACGATGTTGGGGCGTGAGCGGAAGACGGCCTAACTGTGTGCGGGACCGTAGCCCAGCTTCATGGAGACGGTTGCGAATGGTCCTCGCCGATACCCCAGGAGCAACAGTGTCCCTAATTTGCTGGGAAGTGGCGGTGCGGTCCCCTACGGCACTGCGTAGGATCCTACGGTCTTGGCGTGCATCCGTGCGTCGCTGCTGTCCGGTCCCAGGTCGACGGGCGCGTGCACCTTCCGCCGACCACTGGCGACAACATCGATGTACTGTGGAGACCTCACGCCCCACGTGTTGAGCAATTCGGCGGTACGTCCACCCGGCCTCCCACATGCCCACTATACGCCCTCGCTCAAAGTCCGTCAACTGCACATACGGTTCACGTCCACGCTGTCGCAGCATGCTACCAGTGTTAAAGACTGTGACGGAGCTCCGTATGCCACGGCAAACTGGCTGACACTGACGGCGGCGGTGCACAAATGCTGCGCAGCTAGCGCCATTCGACGGCCAACACCGCGGTTCCTGGTGTGTCCGCTGTGCCGTGCGTGTGATCATTGCTTGTACAGCCCTCTCGCAGTGTCCGGAGCAAGTATGGTGGGTCTGACACACCGGTGTCAATGTGTTCTTTTTTCCATTTCCAGGAGTGTAACATCGGCTTGTTGATCATAAACATACCTCAACAGCATAATACACATCGTCGTTGTAAAAATAACATCATAACACCTCAGTCAAATCTCAAAAACGTCATAGGTTTCTGCTATAATTTCAAAACCTAAAGAAAATTCTCTGCTCATTTCAGTAGTGTCATCTACCTCAAACGTACTTTAAAAATCATGATCTCATACCAAATACATCATTCAAAGCTCTCATAGTATCACAATGGTTCCGAAAATATATGAACAATTCACACAGTACAGACAAAATACAGTTTCATAAGTGTGAAGTTATCCAACTGTGTAATTGTGTAAACATGTGTCACTGATGTAAAAAAAGTTTATCTCTCAGTTAAATGATCAGATAGCTGTGTAATTTATGTGTTAGAGGAGTATGGTACCGATGTGTAAAGTTGTATAAGCAAATACCATATTAGCTAGGGCTCCTTGTGCTTGCCAAACACATGGTACACAAAGTAGGCGTGTACCCCACTGAGGATTAATGTAATTATACCCTCAGGTGTTGCGTATTTATTTGATTCAGATTTTGTTTCAGTTTCCTAATTTGTTCGCACTCTTCTGTGTCATTAAAGACTACCGGTTTTGTGTCATTCAGATTATCATCTACCTTTGTAGATAAATTATTTAGCTGATCCGAAAGTTCAACTACTTTCTCTGATAATGAACTAATTTCCTCCATGTGTCTTTCTGAACCAATTTTCGGAGTATCTACTGTGTCCTTTAAGTTTTCTTGAGTTTTTGCAAGTTGCGTAACCGAATCGGTAGATGCAACTGAGTCAATTTTAGCTTGCAGGGTCTCATGATTTTCATGAACAATAGTTTGCAGTTCTTTTATGGCTGCTTCGTGATTCTGTAATGCATTTTCATGACGCGAAAAAATAGGTTGGAAATGCTTACAAATTTGTGTTTTTACATCATTACAGACTTTTTGACATTTCGATTCGATGTTATGTAACTCAGTAGTTAAATCTTCACGTGTTTGTTCAAGCGTGGTGTCTAACCTTTGAAGATTTTGTTCCAGTGTGTCTAACTTTTGAAGATTTTGTTCCATTGTGTCTAACTTTTGAAGATTTTGTTCCATTGTGTCTAACTTTTGAAGATTTTGTTCCATTGTGTCTAACTGTTGCTGTGTTTGTCTCTGATTTTGTTCCATTGTGTCTAACTTTTGAAGCTTTTGCTGTGTTTGTCTCTGATTTTGTTCCATTGTGTCTAACGTTTGAAGCTTTTGTCCCATTTGTTGCATTAATTGTAATAACAATGCACTGGTGTCTGAAACATGTTCCTCAGTGCTATTCGGCAATGCATTTGAACCGGCAATATTCGCAGTTTGAAAAGCAGGAAATGTGTCTTGACTTATTTGAGAAAAGGGTGAGGAAGCAAAACCTGAATCTACAGTATTTGCAAGATTGTGTCCCGTCATTTCAAATTCCTGAGGCAAGCTGTTGCCAACCGATCGATCGATAATGCTACCATGTTCACTAATTGTTTCACTGTCTACACCATTGTTTGCAGCCCGCTCCATTTCCCTATGTACAATTACCAAATTACTACTTTGAACATTAGTTAATTCATTACTCGATGGCGCTAACACACTGCTTTCGTCTTCACTGTCATTTCTCAGTTTACTTTGGAGCCTAGTATTACGTTTTTCACACGCCATTATTGTCACAATATTTCACACGACAACACAGAAAAACAAAATTTGAAGAGCAAAAATAGGGGAACACATTAACATAGCACTGAAAATAATATCTAGTTAATTGCAAGCGCAGCTGCGAAATACTTGGTGCAAATCTACATGCATGCCACAACTGTTTTACTGTACAAGAATGAAAAACTACAACTACAAAGGAAATTCTCTCTACAATTACGCGCTAGCAATAAACAAAATCTACCCTAATTACACAAACTACAAGAAAAAATCAGAAGATTCCAGTGAGGTATCCTCGGCTAAGGGTCGACATATGAAACGTCCACTTAGAAAAATTATACAAGACTGTGCTTAAACTGACACACAATATTTTTAGCGCAACGCAATCTGACTTTCAAAAATCCCTACAAAAGAATGGCCCTGACTAACATTAACCTATATCTTTCACAAATCACTTACCTCACAAAAATCTTCGTTACTCAAGCTACAGCAATACAGCGAGCGCCACTACTGCCAGCTAAATAACAGATTCAAACTACGGAAGGCACTAACTGCTAGTAGGCATAGTTAGCAAATGAAAGATTTTAATAGAGAACAAACAATGTATTTACCTTAATAGTCATCAAAAGTTATAATATATATAGCAGTTCATGACATCCATTTTTACAAATTTCAAAACTCCGCCATTTCTCTCCTCACATCCACCACTGCTGGCGGCTCACCTCCAACTGCGCAACGCTACGCGCTGTTCACGTCCAGCTGCCCAACACTACAATGGCAGACAACAATGCAAACTAGCCACAGACTGCACACAGCACAGCCAGTGATTTTCATACAGAGAGCGCTACGTGGCGGCGGCGTTACCAATATAAGAACCTAAACAGCCTCCTTACAAGAGTAAATCACTCCATCATCTCGTCCTTCACGTTGGCACTAGTCAAAAATGCAGAGGCAGGTCGCAAGATGTATAAGGCACATCGCATGGATGAAAAATACAATAAATTCATGCAGAGTTATTATAGTGAGTCTATTTAATACGAACCACAGACTCCGGCTCCATCCTGCTGACAATCGAGATATGGCCAAATTCACGTAGCATCACGTTCCCACATCAACCGTAATCAGCGGGCGAGGTATGCCTAGCGGCAAAGAGCCCACGGGAATAGTTCCGCTACACAACGGTAATTCTTTAGCGCTGGGTAAAGACCTGCGTATCCTGGGAGTTAGCACGTTCCAAGATTCAACGAGAGGAACCTGTTAGCCAGTTTTCGAGGGAACCACTTACGGCAGCCGTCTGTGTTAACCTCACACGATCAGAAAAATAGGAATGGAGATTAACATGCAACGTCCCGTCTATGAAGAGGCCTGGGAAGGGAATCTACTGTGACCTGTCCAAAGGAATCGTACTGTCTCTCATTCTGATATATTTAAAGAAATCCCTAAACTAAGTAACTCCGCAAACAGGTCCTCAAGACCACTCGCCGCTGAGCAGCGCCTGTGTCACCCTCTGGTGATACCGTCATAGGATGTGGTTGGAGACGCATGTGGTCAGCAAACCGCTGTCACGGCCGTTGGCAGCTTTCCAACTTTGGAGTCGCTACTTCTCGTTCAAGTATCCCCTCAGTTGTCCTCTCGAACCTGAGTACACACCTCTCCGTTTCTCCCTTCAAAGAAAAATCCCTGGCAATACCGAAAAGCAACTCCACGTCCTTCGCATTGCAGGCAGACACGCCGGCTGCTCAACAACGGCTGAGGACTACTTTGGTTAACATACATCTGGTTGGCGGAATGGATTTGAATCCTGCTCGTCCCCGGTGCGAGTCCGATGTTTTTAGTACTGCGCCTTCTCACTGGTTAAAGAAGCTGAGCTGCCCACAACCTTGCACACTGCATTGCCTTACCAGGCAAGACCCTACTGAAGATTCTGTGTCTTCCTCCAATCTTTTAATTGACGCACCCAGACTGTTATACGGGGACCTACATTTCAACATATGCTACGAATCACGGTGACAGTTGGCTTTTTACACATTGCCTTATAATCGTCAGAAGTGGAAGAAGCGAGAAGTGACGTAAAAATCCACATACCACTGGTAATCGAATTCTAATACTTGGATTTGGAAACTGGCATTTACCCAGTTTTTTGTCAGAATATTTATTTTTATTAGTAAACAGGCATATAACATAGTGCAATCAACAGATTCAGACAGTTTCATTTAGTTGTCCGTTCTAGGACTTTCTGAGTTCTTCGGCTTTCACTACTTAGTACTGGATACTATCTTTATAGTTTACAAAACGATATTTATTATATTAGACAACGTAAGTTTTTATGCATTAAAACTCAATTTTACTACAGCCTGTGAAATAAATTCAACTGGGTCATTTAAGTATTAATAATCGTTAGAATAATCATTATGTATGGCACTATTTATATATTAAGGACATTGGGCGTTCCTGCTAAAGCAAAATGTGATGCAAGGCATATCGTAGAAGTTTTTCAATACAATGGGCACTTTATACTCAACTCTTTTAGATGTTAGGGAATTATATAGAGAAATAGTCCATAAGTCAAAGTTTAAATAAAACTTTTATCCATTCCGGATTTGCAACACTGCGACTGTCTTGTTAAAGGTTTCAGGAATTACTGCAACCAATCGCCGTTTTTTCTTCAATTTTTATTTATTCATGACCGGTTTCGAATCTCCTGGCGATTCATCATCAGATGATACAATTTAGTTTGGAGTATTGTGGGGATCGTGCATCTGTGGCAAATATAGAGGAGGAGGAGGAGGAGATTAGTGTTTAACGTCCCGTCGACAACGAGGTCATTAGAGACGGAGCGCAAGCTCGGATGAGGGAAGGATAGGGAAGGAAATCGGGCGTGCCCTTTCAAAGGAACCATCCCGGCATGTGCCTGAAGCGATTTAGGGAAATCACGGAAAACCTAAATCAGGATGGCCGGAGACGGGGCAAATATAGAGACGAAAAAGTGAGCACTGTATGTGGGAAGAATTTTAAGATTCTAAGATTAATTTAATGGTATTACTCACTGTTTTTATTCTTGTTGCAAGCACTGCTTTGGAAAACAATGTATGCTTTCCAGTATCGTTAAATATCTGCCTCCACAAAACTCTTTGGCGACAACAACAGCCACACTCTTTGGTTTGTCTATATTTTATAAAGTATGTGGGAGTCGCCATCGGTGGAAAAGCGCCTGTTTCACTTGATATTTAACGATACTGGAAAGCAGACATTATGTTTTCCAGAGCAGTGCCTGCAACAAGAATAAAAACAGTGAGTAATACCGACAAATTAATCTTACAATCTTAATATTCCTACCACATACAGAGCTCACTTTTTCGTCTTTATATTTGCCACGGATGCACGACTCCCACAATATTCCGAACTAAATTGTATCATCTGATGATAAATCGCTAGACGATTCGAAACCGCTCACGAATAAATAAAAATTGAAGAAAAAAGGCGATCGGTTGCAGTAATTCCTGAAACCTTCAAAGTTTCAATGGTTAAGTTAGGCAATTACTGAGGGTACCATTTTCTGTATTTTTGTGGAGCCAAAAAAATATACCAGTAGCTAAAAATATGCAACAGGTTATTAATTTAGAATCATGTGCGGTACTTTTTGTGTTGAAATTACGGGTATTTTAATTTCCCGACGGAACTCACAGTACACACTCGCAGATTCAATTTTTCTCTTCTTTTACACTTTTTACATTTCACTGCACTACCATTATTTCGTTCACACTTGTTTGTTCTCTCGTGATGTTACGGTCGTGGTCACCGAGAGGTGGAGGGGCTAGGCTTACAGAAAGGTGACTGGTGTGGTTGCAGACGGCGGAGCTTCTTCGTCACGTTACAATGATTTATTTTCTGAATGCCTTTTCCAGTGGGCTAAGCAGAAACTTCACGAATTCCTCACGGTAGTTCTCTGAACCTGGAATGTTCCTGTGTTTCTCGCATAAGTGTAAGTGGTACTCTGTTTTGTCCGCCAGTTTTTTATCTGTAATGAGTGGTACGAGTGCTCTGTGTATCCTTATATCCACAGCGCTGCCTGTCTTTCCCGATCCGGGAACGTTTTAACATCTGACATTGTGAGCGAGTCAACTCTTGTATTCCACACATGTATCATGTTTACTAACATAAACATTTCTTTGCAGGTACGCAAGATGTTCAGCCTATCTCTGCCTTCGTAGCGGCATTCAGTTACGTCCGTCGCATTCCACGTGCCTTGTTTTGCTGTCTCAATAAGGCTAGTCTGGGCGCGGAATTACGCAGCGGAACAGACCCACAACTGTCACTGGGTACCTCCAGTGAAGCTCGGTCACCACAGGTGGACGGATGTAACTGAAACAGCTCTGAATTCCCTGAGTAACAGAATAAATAGTATTAGGTAGTTTGGAAATTGGCTAGCAGAAGTTCGTAATCCGAAACACGAAAGGGACTCATCACAAAACTATGGAAATTAGATAGGCAGAGAAGGTGATGTACAGCTTCTTAATGACGAAGAAGTGTAAGGACTCCAACCAGGTGCAGTGAAGCGAGTCTCCCTATAGCAGATGAAGCTAGGGCGGGAAGGCGGAGTTTTTATAAGCCTTTACCCTGGAGCAGAGTAGTCTTACGCGCTGATTCACTTATTCAGTTGATTATAGCGTATGGGACGCAGTAGACGATTCATTGTATTGGTGTGGTCCGCAGCTCGTGGTCTAGTGGCTAGTGTTGTTGCCTCCGGATCACGGGTTCCTAGGTTCGATTCCCGGTCGGATTGGGGATTTTCTCTGCTCGGGGACTGGGTGTTTGTGTTGCCCTCTTCATTTTATCATCATTCGTGAAAGTGGTTAGATTGGGCTGTGTAAAGATTGGGACTTCGTACGAGCGCTGATGACCGCGCACTTGAGTGTCCCACAAACGAAACATCATCATCATGTATCTGTCTGATTAAGATCATTCTGCCCGTGAGCCTCGTAGTTGAACTTTGGGAAAAATTCTTGTTACTGGTGGCCACTGCACTACACAATACACTAAGTTCTACACCAGAAGAATAGGAGTCTTCTGTTGTTGCAACGAAGGCTGGACGACAGTTATCGCCGACTTCCGATTACAATGTATTGCACGACATCCTACGACGGTGGACCACGTTGACTGATTCGTCACCTGCGGTCGCTTTCGCCGAATTCTGACGAGATCAGGTACCTGGCTGGCCGTCGCTTTCTCACGCCGCATAGCGGCGAGCGAGAAGGCTACGTAGCTTCGACACTCGCGAAATCTCACGTCGATGATGTCACCACTACTCTGCTAATATTCTGGTTGCACGCGCCTCACCCGTGTTCGCCGAAGGTCAAGCATCATTATGCTACATAATTCATACTCAAGGGTTGATTTCCATGTCATTTGTTTCCGTGTTTTGTCGCATTTTTAATTTTATTATAATTTTTTCCACTTTGCAAATTAAAACTGTGTTCGAAACCGGGACCCGAACGCCGAACCTGTACCTTTCGCGCGCTAATTGTCTACCGATCGAACAATCGAGGCACAAAATCGTAATTTAATCAAATGACTTTTAACCATCTGCTGTTTATTGTTCCATTAGTAATCTTCCGGTTTCGGTTATTACCATCATCCAGGATGTAGGGTACAACAAAAATGGCTCTGAGAACCATGGGACTTAACATCTGAGGTCATCAGTCCCCTAGAACTTAGAACTACTTAAACCTAACTAACCTAAGAACATCACACACATCCATGCCCGAGGCAGGATTTGAACCTGGGACCGTAGTGGTCGCGCGGTTCCAGACTGAAGTGCCTAGAACCGATCAGCCACACCGGCCGGCTGTAGGGTACAACAGATTAGTTAAAAACATCCCATATTCTTTTGAAGCTGAACCACATCGAAATTATCCTCAACTGTGCAACCAGTTTATCATATTTTATGCTTAGCATGCAGACATCACAGGAGAAACAAGACGAACAATTTACTGCAAAAATCCGTCGACAGTTAAGTTATATCAAAGATAGTTCATTTTTACTACATAGGTAACATACTTATAGAAACATTACATAAAATCGCAGCCCGCCACTATAGCTTTCCGCTGGTTTTCTCTCGCGTGATGGCGAAAGTGAATAGCTCAGCAGGTTAAGCATTTGCACTAAAAAACCAAAGTCCAGGTCCGACTACGGTTTTAGTGTGCCAGCGCATTTTCAAATAAGTGCACACTCCGTTGCAGAGTGAAGTTTTCGGCAGTACTTCAGCGGTGCGCAATGTTAATAAATAAATGTTTTATGTTTTAATTCCAGAAAGCAACTTTCCACAAAGACAGGTGTCGGTAACCTTCTAGTACATACTGCTCACATTGAATATCTTGCGGGGACTAAATGTCTCCAACTCAATTATCCCTTAATTTCTCTGCGAGAGGTAGCAGACAGAAGCTAAAGTCTGTTACAGTGGTACAATGTCGTTTTCGCCGTGGAGTGCAGCCCACTTATGTAACAATCAAGAAATGGGACGAGGAACTTCGGGAAACCGGGAGTTTGTTTTTGATGTCGGGCCACTATGCCAAGCACGCATTTCCAGAGGCTACTGATGAATTAATCCGTACGTCCTCCCAGCGAAGCCCTCGTAAGTAAATCCAAAAAGCAAGTGCACTATACACCATTTCGTGATCTACCAAAACTGTGCCATCGTATTTGTAATGTTATGCCTGCAATGCTGCAAAACACTTGGAGAGAAATGGAACACAGATTAGATGACTGTCGCACCACTAACGGTGCGCATATCGAGCTATATTAGGTGTGTAAAAAAGTGTTACCATACTTGTGGAAACATACCATCAATAAATATCTCAGTTACGTGTCAAGTTATTACATATTATATTATTATATCTTACACCCGGACGCCGTGTACCTTAAAGGCATTAAAGAAAAAGTTAAAATTCAACCAATGTTTTGTTCTGATAGTAACAGTGATAAAAATTAGCAAGAAAAAAGAAACATGTACAGTTATTTAATGAAATAAACACACTGAAGAAATTCATGTACGCAACATTCGTGTACGTAGCTACACAGAAGGGCTAATTTACGTATAAAACTCAGCATTATTGTAATTTAAGAAAAAGAATAGAATAAACGCCGGCCGCGGTGGTCTAGCGGTTCTGGCGCTGCAGTCCGGAACCGCGGGACTGCTACGGTCGCAGGTTCGAATCCTGCCTCGGGCATGGCTGTGTGTGATGTCCTTAGGTTAGTTAGGTTTAAGTAGTTCTAAGTTCTAGGGGACTTATGACCTAAGATGTTGAGTCCCATAGTGCTCAGAGCCATTTGAACCATAGAATAAACGATCGCAGAGAAAGCTTGTACACATTCTGCAGTAGATAAAAAAAATAAAACAGTATAATTTGTTTATGGGAGACAACGAAGGACAGGTTAAGTCGCCTAATCGGAAAAGTTTTTCCTATCCTTCGTGGGCACTGGCACCCTCCCTTCACGAAGTGCGCGAGTTGTGTATTTAAGTGTATCTGGTAAGTGTTGGTGATTACTCTGTGTCTGTAGTGTGGTGACATGTTCGTGTTGCATGATGATAAGGGAAGGGAGAGGGTGAAACCTTGTGCCAGCACATAGCCTACTTCTCTGGTATACCTTCAACGAGGCCGTCGAGGTTAAAGTCTCCATTCGACGGACGGGTCACCATCAACAGAGACACATGCCATCACTTCAGAAGAAATTGCGGAGAGGTTTGGAATTTAATCCAGGGCATTGGTGCAAAGTCTGGTGATGCGGAACTTTACTAATTCACCCAACGGTGCTTGACTTCGGTGATCTGACGAGAACCGGTGTATTCAACGAGGCAAGGCCGTTGGCTGCAATAGATGACTTTCCGATCACACAATTCTGGCATTACTTGAGGATAGTGAAGCCAAGAAATGTTTACACAATGAAGTGACATAAGTCATGGGATATCTCCTAATATTGTGCCAGACTTTCTTTTACCCGGCGTACCGCAGCAGCTTGATGTGACATGGACTTAAGAGTCATCTAGGGTACAACCAATATGGTTACGATCACAAACAAGGCGCTGCAGCGATGTCGTGCAGCTAGCAAAGGCAAGCGCGTCGGTCGTCTGCATCCATTGCCCATTAAGGCCAGCCGGCCGGAGTAGCCGAACGGTTCTAGGCGCTACAGTCTGGAACCGCACGACCGCTACGGTCGCAGGTTCTAATCCTGCTTCGGGCATGGATGTGTGTGATGTCCTTAGGTTAGTTAGGTTTAAGTAGTTCTAAGTTCTAGGGAACTGATGACCACAGCAGTTAAGTCCAATAGTGCTCAGAGCCATTTGAACAGCCGGCTGAAGTGGCCGTGCGGTTCTAGGCGCTACAGTCTGGAACCGAGCGATCGCTACGGTCGCAGGTTCGAATCCTGCCTCGGGCATGGATGTGTGTGATGTCCTTAGGTTAGTTAGGTTTAATTAGTTCTAAGTTCTAGGCGACTGATGGCCTCAGAAGTTAAGTCGCATAGTGCTCAGAGCCATTTGAACCATTTGAGCCATTTGAACCATTAACGCCAAATTTCACTGCACTGTCCTAACGGACACGTTCGTCGTACGTCGCACTTTGATTCCAGCGGTTATTTCACACAGTGTTGCTTGTCTGTTAGCACTGACAGTTCTACCTAAACGCCACTACTCTTCGTCGTCGACCTCTGCCTTGTGCGTGGTGAGAGACAACGTCTGATATTTGGAAGCCTCGGCACACTCTTGACACTGTGGATCTCGGAGTATTGAATTCCTTAACGATTTCCGAAATCCCATCTCGAAATGGAATGTACCATCTCAAACTACCATTCCGCGTTCAAAGTATGTCGTGCTGCCGCAATGACGTCGGAAACCTTTTCACATGAATCACCTGAATACAAATGACAGCTCCGTCAATAGGCTGCCATTTTGTACCTTGTGTACATCATACTACCGCCATCTGTATATGTGCGTATCCCTGTATCATGACTTTTGTCACGTAAGCATACATCTTGAACCAGAACGAAAACACAGAAAAAATTGATGTATTTTGAATTTTTAATTACGAAAAAAGTATAAATGTGGTTCCGCTGTCAAAAACGATTTGTAGTCTAATGTTAGAGTGGCAATACCTTTTGTAGGAGTGTCACTGTGCAAGGAACGAGGAAACTGATGTTTCCCCACTGTGTAAACGAGGTTTAATTGTTTACATTGAAATACGCTAACCGCATTACAGCTCCTATTTATAACTGGTTGTTTCGAAACGTAATTTCTTGTACGAGAAAGCGGCAGAATTTCTGTGACTTTCGTTGCTTGTATCGCGACCAAAACAATGGTTTCGCCATGCCCCATGCAGGCCGCGGGCCGTGGTTTGCGACCACACATAAAACACAAGCCAGTAGTGACAAGCAGAACGTTTATATAAGTCAAGGTATGAGAAAATCGAATAAAAGAAAGTGGGAATTATATTAAAGGTTTTATAGCAGACATGAGTTGCGCGTTGTAACGCGTTCGCATTGCTCGAGGCGGAAAGTCAATGTGGAGCTGGGCGTTTGGTCTCGGCCGTTCATCCTGTGAGCAGACACATAGTCTCTCCTTCGGCAGGATCCGAGTAGGCACCAGGGGGAAGGGGTTAACTACACTGATGCTCATAAATGAGGATAATTGCAGAATGTGGTGCCACACAACGTGGCACTACACAAAACTGGCGCTAATATCATAGGCACATAGGATACACACATGACACAGATCTGTAAGTCCACGGTATTGGTGATAAATTGAGAAAACCGTCCCGAAACACATGTGCTACAAAACACCACTCTTTCCTGCGCATGTACCCGACATCAATATGGGATATGATCACCATGCACACGTACACAGGCCACACAACGGGTTGGCATACTCTGGATCAGGTAGTCGAGCACTGCTGGGGTATAGCCTCCCATTGTTGCACCAGTGTCTGTCGGAGCTCCTGAAGTGTCGTAGGGGTTTGAAGACGTGCAGCGATATGTCGACCGAGAGCATCCCAGACGTGCTCGACGGGGTTTAGGTCTGGAGAACAGGCAGGCCACTCCATTTGCCTGGTATCTTCTGTTTCAAGGCACTCCTCCACGATGGCAGCTCGGTGGGGCCGTGCATTATCATCCATCAAGAGGAAGGTGCGACCCACTGAACCCCTGAAAAGGCGGACTTACTGGTGCAAAATGACGTCCCGATACAACTGACCTGTTATAGTTCCTCTGTCAAAGACATGCACGGGTGTACTTGCACCAATCACAATCCCACGCCACATCATCAAACCACGACCTCCATACAGGGCCCTTTCAAGGACATTAAGGGGTTGGTATCTGGTCCCTGGTTCACGCCAGATGAAAACCCGGTGAGAATCACTGTTCAGACTATACCTGGACTCGTCCGTGAGCATAACCTGGGACCACTGTTCGAATGACCATGTACTGCGTTCTTGAAACCAGGCTTTACGGTCTCTCCTGTGACCAGGGGTCAGTGGAATGCACCTTGCAGGTCTCCGGGCGAATAAATCATGTCTGTTCAGTCTTCTGTAGACTGTGTGTCTGGAGACAACTGTTCCAGTGGTTGCGGTAAGGTTCCAAGCAAGGCTACCTGCCGTGGCCGTCTGCGGGCACTGATGGTGAGATATCGGTCTTCTTGTGGTGTTGCACACTGTGGACGTCCCGTACTGTCGCGCCTGGGCACATTTCCTGTCTGCTGGAATCGTTGCCATAATCTTGAGATCACACTCTGCGGCACACAGAGGGCCCATGCTATGACCTGCTGTGTTTGACTAGCCTCCAGTCGCCCTAGTATTCTACCTCTCATAACGTCATCAATGTGTGTTTTTTGAGCCATTTTTAACACACAGTCACCATTAGCCCATCTGAAAACGTCTGCTCACTTACTCGCTGCACCGTACTCTGACATGCACCAACACACCTCTGCGTATGTTGACTGCTGCCAGCGCCACCGTGCGACGACCGCAGGTCAAATGCACCGCGTGGTCATACCCCGAGGTGATTTAAGCCCGCAAACCGCCCACCAGAGCGTTGTTTCACCATGTATCAGCAATATCCTTAATTTATGAGCATAAGTGTAGTTATCGGGACCTCCAAAGTTAGGCGCGCTATGGAGCCCCTTAGAGAAATAGCGCTGAAAAGAAAGCCAATGTGCACTCGGTCTGTCTGCCTTGTGCGAGTTATGGAGGAAGCCCTGCCTGCGGCCGTCGAGCGTGCAGGGTGCAGTCATCTGTAAGCTGTGGCTGACGTGGACAGTAATGGCGCCTGTCGCTTGGGCTCTGTGGCCATCCTCAGTTCGTGCGGCCAGTTGGAGGAAGTGCTGAAGCCTGCTGGCCTAGGCGCGGGGTACAAGCAGATCTCACACTTTGCAGCATCGTTCCTAGAATTACTTGGGGTCCTTTAGTTTGGAGCCGAGTGGTGGCTCTCAACCAGAGGCTCCGTCGATTGTGAGACGGGCTTGGCTACAGATTTCTAGACCTGAGATATGGGTGAAGAATTGTAGGACTCGTCTTGCTAGGTCATGGGTACACCACACGAAGGCAGCAGTTACTCTGGTAGCAGAGTACTTGCTGAGTGTTCATTGGTTTTTTCAGGCTAGGCGGTAGTTTGAGGGCCACTGATGAACTCTCGCCAGTCGATACGCCGAGAACGAAATCAGATCGCTTACAAAGTAGAGACAATTCGACTGACAAAATTTTAGTAGTAAATTGTCAAAGTATTCGTGACAAAGTTCCAGAGTATACTGCTCTCCAGGAAAGGTGTCGCGCTCAAATTATTCTCGGAACCGAGAGCTGGCTGAAATCCGAAGCAGAACGCTCTGAAATATGTAGCGATTCACGGAACGTATATCGAAAAGACAAATTAAGGGAAGTGTTTATTGCTGCCGACAAAAATTTTGTGTCTATCGAGGTCGAAATTCAATCTGATTGTGAAGTTATCTAGACACGAGTTGCAGGCCTAACTGAACTCAAGGTAATTATTGGATGTGTTTACCGACCACCTGATTCCGCCGTAACAGCTGTAGAATCATTCAAGGAAAGTCTACACTCAATAGCCGGCCGCTGTGGCCGAGCGGTTCTAGGCGCTTCAGTCTAGAACCGCGCTGCTGCTACTGTCGCAAGTTCAAATCGTGCCTCGGGCATGGATGTGTGTGATATCCTTAGGTTAGTCAGGTTTAAGTAGTTCTAAGTCTATGGGTCTGATGACCTCAGATGTTAAGTTCCATAGTGCTTAGAGCCATTTGAACTATTTGATCTACACTCAATAGTGCGGAATACCCAGACCGAACAGCCGAGTGTCGACTGGAACATCTATGGATTCACTACAGTTGGTACGGAAAGATAGACTTGTGAAGAACTTTGAACGCGTTTCCCGAAAACTGCCTTGAACAATTAGTTCGATAGCCCACACACAGTGGGAATATTTTAGACCTTGCAGCTACAAAAAGGCCTGATCTTATCGAGAGTGTCAGCGTAGAGGCAGGGATTAGTGAGCTTGATATCATAGCGATGACAGTTACTAAAATTAATGAAACCATCAGGAAGACTTGGGGGGTAGTTGTTCTGGAAAAAGCTGATAAGCAATTTTTAGCATCCCACTTACAAGGAAACATGACCAACTTCACCTGACACTTTAAGGAGAGAAAACCACACGAGCAAAAGATCAGCGTCTGTAATCGATACCTCTCGAAAATTTGTGGCAGAATTCTGACAGTATGCAGTTATGACCTTTTGAAAGTACAGTTTTTAGGCTTTCACGCACACCGTTTGTTTGTCACTCTCTGCCCCAACGCAGCCGCTTGATGCCCAAGTGTGAAGTACTGTTCGGTGTAGTAGGAAGTTTGTGAAATACTGTTTTGGCACTGGTATCATGCTGTATTCAATGTGTCGAAGTGCGCGGTTTGTAATCTGTGGCTGGTACCAGAAATTTATTTGCTTTGAACATTTTTACTTTGTGAGTCACAAATGCAGCGTAAATGGACGAAACGAGTTAGGGTCTCTCCAAAGAAGCAGCGCAGCGCTATTCAGTTATTAACATTGGTGTTATGCATTATCTACTTTGGATTTTAAAGCTGGTACTGTTAAAAACGCGATTGGCATGATTAAAGCGTAAATCGAAAATCATTAACTTCATTTCATAATAATTCCTCATCTGTTCAACTTTATTCACCTTGATTTTGAAGCATACACATAAAGCTGCAGAATTTAAACAAGGGAATGTTGTTAAAATAATGCTGAACGTATATGTGAGTGAGGTTTGCGTATCACGTACTCATATTACTTACTATTTTTTGCGTGAAATAACATGTATTCTAGAACAGGATTACAAAACCCGTTGGGCAGGTACGTCCACCTTCCTCCTCCTCTTCCATAGCCTTCAACTTCCCGCGGATAGGAGGACTTTTGTTGCCACTTCAGTGCACAGTACTTCGCATTCTGGCATTAAGGCGGCTGCAGTGGGGCCGAGCGAGTGATCAGCAACCCGTGAACGCTAAGTTTACAAGCTGCACTTTCAGAAGATCATAGCTCTGTACTATGAGAAATATGACCAAAAATTTTCGCGTTGGATCGGTTGCTGATCCTGATATCTTGCATGTGTCCTTTTTTTCTCCTTAAAATATAAGATCAAGTTGGTAATGTTTCGTTTTTAGACAATGAATGGATATTATTTAGTTCCAGTACGACAGACGTAGAGGAATTATGGACAAAGTTGAAACTGGTTGTTAATCGCGCTCAGGATACGTGTGTGCCACGTCAATAGATTAAGGTTGGGAGAGATCCTCCGTGGTTTAATAATCAAATTCGGAAAATGCTGAGGTTAGAGAGATTTTTTGCATTCTCGATTCAAAAAAGAATCACAAATGTCAACAGGAAAAAGTTAATAGAACTTAGTGCGTCCAGAAGAGCAATGCGCAAAACATCACTAACGATGTAAAAATGTTTATAGTAAATTTTTTTCCATACGTATTGTCGATAGAAAATGAAGGTTAAAAACGAAACTTGACAACACTGTAATAGGACGCAAGACATAGGCTTTCATTCTACAGGAGATACCAATGTCGCCCTTGTAGTTGCAATTGGTCGAGTGTTGGGCTTCCATACGTGGCTTAGGGTTCGACTTACTGTATTTTCATTTGCTGCTATAGCCCTGGCGACAAATGCTTTAGGTATTATGGGGATGTAATTCACTAAAATGAACAGAACGGCACATAGTAGTGTCCATGTACCAGTCTTTCAGCCTGTTTGACTGTCTTATTATGATCCACCGATCGTGGTTTGTGTTTCCCATGTTTTTCCAAATTATTGCGGGGAAATGGCGGGATAGTTTATTCCAATAGGCAATTACACTCTCTTTGCCCGTTATTAACATTTGAAGCTTTGAACAACGTTTTGTGGCATATACAACGTTGCCGCCCGCCACTGTAGCGCCACGTACAGCGCGGGCGACTGCTAATCAAAGGAGCCTGAGTTCGATTCCCGGCCGCGTTGGAGATTTTCTCCTCTCAGGGACTGGTTGTTGCGTTGTTCTTTCGTTCGTATCGTCTTATCTGACATTTCACTACTGAGACGTCTTTATGGACACGTAAAAAAAAAAAGGAAGACGTTGCCGAGATTACTGTCCCTGATCTATTTCAAGGCGTCCGAGAAGTCCGTACTGCAAAAGAGTATCCAGGTGATGTTTTGTGGGATTATGCCGCATCATTCATCAAGAGCCTACACTGTTGTCACAACGGATGTGCAGACACAATTGAGACAAGAAGCTATATAATTAGTGTGCCAGAAAGCGTTTTTGAAGAAGAGAAATTTGTTAACATCGAGTATAGATTTAAGTGCCAGGAAGTCGTTTCTGAAAGTATTTGTATGGAGTGTAGCCATGTATGGCAGTGAAACGTGGTCGATAAATAGTGTAGACAAGAAGAGAATAGAAGCTTTCGAAATGTGGTGCAACAGAAGAATGCTGAAGATTTGATGGGTAGATCACATAACTAATGAGGAGGTATTGAATAGAATTGGAGAGAAGAGAAATTTGTGGCACAACTTGACTATAAGAAGGGATCGGTTGGTAGGGCATATTCTGAGGCATCAAGGGATCACCAATTTAGTATTGGAGGGCAGCGTGGAGGGCAAAAATCGTAGACGGAGACCAAGAGATGAATACACTAAACATATTCAGAAGGACTTAGGTTGCAGTAGGTACTGGGAGATGAAGAAGCTTGCACAGGATAGAGTAGCATGGAGAACTGCATGAAACCAGTCTCTGGACTGAAGACCACAACTGCAACAACACTTAATACCATGTTCCGTAGATCATCTAAACAATTTCTGTTGAAAATATGCAAAACGAGTCATTCGAAAGGCTACGTATATATCCTATATTTGTATGAATGGCTGATGGCGGTCATTTACAGATTAATAATACCACAGTGGCTTCAATTTAATAACAAGAAGACACACTGCTAATTACTTGGCTGGTTGATTGATTTGGGGGAGGGGACCAACCAGTGAGGTCATCGGTCCCATCTGGTTAGACAAGGATGGAGAAGGAAGTCTAGCGTGCCTTTCAAAGGAAGCATCCCGGCATTTGCCTCAGATTTCTAATGAAACGTACGTACTTAAATTGAACAACAAATTAAACATATTTCCCTTGTGCACATTCTCGCTACAAGTTTCACGTTACAAACTCGTCTCTCTAAATGAGGACGCGACAAACGGTCATGCCGTGGTCCTCGACACCGGATTCGACAATTTGAATTCTAGTACAGACAGAAGTTTTTCACCGACATTACTTCACCTACGAGCAGATGAGTGGTGGTGGCATGATGTTTCTGTCACCTTTCCAGAATTTGCAGCACTGTCGCCGCAGTCATACCGTTCATAGCGATCCTCCTGTTGCGACTTCTTTGGTGCTATCTGAAAAGTGTGGGATATGTATTGGCATCGGGTTTCACGTTCTGCCTTTTCTTTCACAATCATCAGCAGCACAAGCACCACACGCACTCATCACAATCAACGACGCTAAAAACTCACGCTCCCTAAAGAAAAGGTGCGCAACTGCTGCAAATAATTGAAGCCTTGCGGATTGATGCTACAGAAATCCTGGAGGATATCTCAGCCAACGATGTCAATATTGCATTTAACTGAAAAAAGTCATTTAAGGGATGGATGGAGTTGTAGAGGAGAAATAACCTCAAGTTAAATTTCAAAATGACTTTCATAACTGTCGGAATCTTTATGTGATGTATGTAATAATCAAAAATATTTGTTGTTTTAAAATTGCGATTAATTATTTGCAATTAATTTCTCAAGGGAATGTATACTGGGTTAAGCTCACCCGTAATTCACTGCGCGTGTCCTTGCAAGCTAGCAGTGTAATGAGATCTGTAATCAAATTTCGTCACATGGTATATTTTAGGCAGAAGGAAAGAAAGTAAGAAAATTGGGGTTTAAAACGTTACGAATCATGGCAAACCTAAATATGGATGGGTGGAAGAGGATTTGAAACGCCGTCTTGCCGAATGTGAATCCAGTCTCGTGCTCTTCATCATTTTGCTTGGTTTTTGTGCAGAAAATAGATGATCACAAAGATTTTGGAGCCTCTCAAGATGAATGTCGGCTTGGATAGACCGTGTTGCTCCACTGTAGGGAAACCACTCTTCTCCTCTTCATGCCGTGCTCTTGGTTCTCGTGTGACTCCTTTCGCATGTGTGTGTGTGTGTGTGTGTGTGTGGTGTGTATCTGAGGCGGGCTGCGCTTGTACCTCCACTCTCGGAACGACGCTCCCGATGCCACCTATTCCAAGAATTTCCACTGTGTTGCGTCTCGTTCCGCTTCTTGGGGGCTTGTAGAGAAAACGTCCGCACGATCTCGCTGCCGCCACCTTGCCGTTGAACCGGTCTCTCTTCCCCGATTCAGCGAACGCTGCCAACCTTTCTGTGAACTGGGCCTTCGCACGAACGCCGAAAAAGAGACGCAGTACTTCCACGGAAATGTGGCTTCTCCCTGCGCTTTGAGCAGACTGTCACCAATACGCCGCAAGGGTCTTCATCAGGAATTCTACGTACGAAGTGAAATTCTCAGATACCATCACGAAGCGCACAGCTTCGTCCCTATCTAAAGCCTGTCTACTAAAATCATTTCCGGGTGCTCCGCAATTCCTTTCTATCCGAAATACGTTTCTAGTTCGCGATAGAAAGCTTTAGGGTTGGATTGCCGACATCCTCTGTATCTCCCATACATCTGACACATTTGTGCAACATGAGCAAACGTTATGGATGCCCATATGATTACTTTTGGGGCCACTTGCTAAGAAAAATCCTTGTCCATTCATGGCTTTAATACACAAAATGCAGAAATTTGCAGAAATAAGAGATACCACTTGGTAATCAGCAATTAAGTACCTAGTACCATACTTTGGGAGTTATCTAAAAAATTTCCGTTGTTGTATTCGACAGGAAAAAAATACAAAAAAGATGTAATGCTTTAGCTGATGATAAGAACTATAATATTAAGTAACAAGAAACGGCGTTTAGAATTAATTAATATTTTGTGCCAAATTTCTTTGGGCATATGGAAGCTACAAGTGAACTATAAATTTAAAGATGTAATCAAGTCGCAGGCCGCTGTGGCCGAGCGGTTCTAGGCGCTTCAGTCTGGAACCGCGCGACCGCTACGGTCGCAGGTTCGAGTCCTGCCTCGGGCATGGATGTGTGTGATGTCCTTAGGTTAGTTAGGTTTAAGCAGTTCTAAGTTCTAGGGGACTGATGACCTCAGATGTTAAGTTCCATAGTGCTCAAAGCCATTTGAACCATTTTTTTTATGTAATCAAGTTTCGAGAACAATGTATTGGGAAATGGCTATTATGCCAACGTACTAAGTACTTTTCTCAAAAAGTAAACTGATGATTTTGCTTGTTTTATCTATTGCTAAATCTTCCAAATCCATCTCTTATGTTCTCTGTCTGATTGGAGATAATGAATATATGACAGTAAAATTAATTACGCGAGCAGTCGAATCTGCAAATAATGAAATCATAAATACCCAGGGAGAAATGTCGTTCTCAATAAGACAATTTTTTTTTTCTTTATTGTTATTTTAAAACCCGTACAAAACAGGCAGGCTGTCAGCAGCATGGTACGCCGCTCTTCAGCCGTAGAGGAGATAAGAAAGAACAGAAAGAATACACAAATGTGACATAACGGTGTTTAATAAAAAGGAGACACATAAAGACAAACACGGAGCCGTTCACACTCGACGATAATTCACAACAAACTGTTGTCACGACGCACGAACACTGAAGAAGACAATGGCACTGGTGAACAATGGAGTGTGACGACGAAACTGAACACTAAACACGACGGCACACACGATACACTGATGGCGATGACCTCCGGCGCGCGAATGTTCACTCAGCGTGTACGAGTCCCGGGACCTGCCAAGAGTGGAGGTGAAGGAGGAGGAAGGGGAGATGGGAGAGGGGAGAGCAGAGATGCCATGGGCAAAGGAGAGAGGGGGAGGGAGGAAGGGGGAGGGGAAGCCCGGAGGAGAGGGTAGGAGGGAGGGGGGAAAGGAAAGAGAAGGGAAGGGAAAGGGGGGGAGGGAGGGTGCCTAAAGGAAAGGACACAGGAGGTGGGGGGGGAGGATCAAAGTTTATAGGAGGGGTATATGCAGGGGAGGAGGACATCATCAGGGAGGGGGAGCTGGCGGAAGCCACCTTGGGAGAGGGTAAGGAGGGTGGAGAGATGGAGACCAGGTGGGATGTGGGAATACAGGCGCGGCAGCGGGCGGGGGTGGGAGAGGATCGGAGACACGAGCGGGTGAGGAGGATCAAGTTTATGGGAGGTGTACAGGATCCGTATCCTTTCAAGGAAAAGGAGGAGGTGGGGGAAGGGGATGAGATCATACAGGATCCGCGTGGGGGAGGGGAGACGGATGCGATAGGCAAGGCGGAGAGCATGGCGTTCAAGGATTGGGAGGGATTTATAAAAGGTAGGGGGCGCGGAGATCCAGGCAGGATGGGCGTAACAAAGTATAGGGCGGATGAGGGATTTATAGGTGTGGAGGATTGTGGAGGCGTCCAAACCCCACGTACGGCCAGAAAGGAGCTTGAGGAGACGGAGGCGGGAACATGCCTTGGCTTGGATTGTCCGGAGATGGGGAGTCCAGGAGAGGCGACGGTCGAGGGTGATGCCAAGGTACTGAAGGGTGGGAGTGAGGGCGATAGGACGGCTATAGACGGTGAGATAGAAATCAAGGAGGCGGAAGGAAGGGGTGGTTTTGCCTACAATGATCGCCTGGGTTTTGGAGGGATTGACCTTAAGCAACCACTGGTTGCACCAAGCAGTGAAGCGGTCAAGATGGGATTGGAGAAGGCGTTGGGAGCGTTGCAGGGTGGGGGCAAGGGCAAGGAAGGCAGTGTCATCGGCAAACTGGAGAAGGTGGACGGGGGGTGACGGCGGCGGCATGTCCGCCGTGTACAAAAGGTACAGAAGGGGGGAGAGGACGGAGCCTTGGGGCACACCGGCGGAGGGGAAAAAGGTGTAGGAATCTGTGTTATGGATGGTGACATAGGAAGGACAGCGGGAGAGAAAGGAGCCGATCAGACGGACGTAGTTAATGGGAAGGGCAAAGGTTTGGAGCTTGAAGAGGAGACCGGAATGCCAGACGCGGTCATAAGCGCGTTCGAGGTCAAGGGAGAGGAAGCTTGCGGAGCGACGGGAATTAAGCTGTTCGGAAAGGAGATCAGTGAGGTGAAGGAGAAGATCGTCAGAAGAGAAGGACGGCCGAAAGCCACACTGGGTGACGGGAAGGAGGCGGTGCTGGCGGAGATGCTGGTGGATGCGGCGGGTGAGGATAGATTCCAGGACCTTGCTGAAGACCGAGGTAAGGCTGATAGGACGGTAAGAGGAGACGGCGGACGGCGGTTTGCCAGGTTTAAGGAACATGAGGATATGGGAGGTTTTCCACAGGTCGGGGTAGTAACCGGTGGACAGGACTACATTGTAGAGCCTGGCCAGGGTGGAGAGGAAAGAGACAGGAGCTTCACGAAGGTGACGGTAGGTGGCACGATCGTGACCAGGAGCGGTGTTGCGTTTTGTGCGGAGTGTATCAATGAGATCCTGTGTAGTGATAGGGGCATTGAGTTCCGTGTGTGTAATGTTGTCCAAGTACTGGAAACCAGGAGCGAGGGGAGGGACAGAGGTGTCAGTTCGATCGCGGATATCCGGGAAGAGGGAGTAATCGAACTGGGGATCATCGGGGATGGAGAAAACATCGGAGAGGTAGGAGGCAAAGTGATTGGCCTTACTAAGGGCGTCAGGGAAGGGGTGATCATCGTGGAGAAGAGGATAGTAGGGGGAGGGTTTAGTTCCGGTAAGGCGACGGAAGGCCGACCAGAACTTGGACGAGTTGATTGGTAGGGTTGCAGTTAAACGGGTGCATGTCTGTCGCCAGTCCCGGCGTTTCTTAGCCGCGAGCAAATTACGAACGTGTCGCTGGAGTTGCCGGTGGCGTCGTAGTGTGTCCGGGTCACGCGTGCGGAGGAAGGCACGGTAGAGACGACGGGATTCACGGAGGAGGAGAACGGCCTGTGGGGGTAAGGTAGGACGGTGGGGGTGGATGGCGACAGTAGGAATGTGGGCCTCCACGGCCTCAGACAAGGTCTGCTGGAGAAAGGAGGCGGCATGGGTGACATCGTCAGGGTGGTGGTAGGTGAGAGGGTGGCTATCGACCTGGGTGGAAAGGGTATCCCGGTAGGCATTCCAGTCGGCTCGGGAATAGTCGTGGACATACTTAGGTGGAGGATCAGTACGAGGGTCGGGGCGAGGGCGACGACCGTCTGAAACGGTGAGGAGGACAGGGAGATGGTCGCTACCAATAGGTTCCAGGACATCCACCGTTATGCGGCCAAGGAGGTTGGGGGAGGAGAGGATAACATCAGGAGTGGAGTTGGATTCGGGACGGGTGTGCTGGGGGATGGGAATGAGGTCGCCTTGAAGGGAGGAGAGGAACCGATGCCACCGTCGTAACTGGGAGGCGGAACGACTATGGATGTTGAGGTCGGCGGCGATCACGTAGGAGGAGAAGGTACGGTCAATGTGGGAGAGGAAGTCGAAGGGAAGAGGGGCGTTAGGGCGGACATAGATGGTGGCGCAGGTAACGGTAAGGCCAGGGAAGAAGAGACTAAGGATCAGGTGTTCGGTGGGGTCGGGAAGGAGAGGTTGGAGCCGAACGGGGATCTGGCGGTGGTGCCCAATGGCAACTCCGCCACGCGCAATCGGGAGGGGATTATCGGAGCGGTGGAGGAGGTAGGGCGAAGTGTGGACTGTGTGGTGGGGTTGCAGGAAGGTTTCATTGAGGAGGAAGGCATCCACGCGGTGGGTGGCAAGGGTGTGCAGGAAGAGGTTTTTGTTGGCAGGAAGGGAGCGTATGTTGTTGAAAAGGATACGTTGCTGTCGCGCCATGACAGGGATTTAAACGAGGGTGTCAAGACGGGAGAAGGTGAAATGGGCCTGGTTGTTGGAGTAGGTGGCGTACATCTTGAGTTGGAATATGGAACGGGCAGCAAGGGAGATCTGCTGGAGGGTGTGGGGGCGCTGAAAGGGATGAACATTCTGGAGGATGATGGTAAGGAACCTGATGATGTCCTCAGCGGTGGGGGGGGGACGAAGGGAATTGCCAGGAGGGGTGGGGGCGTCCAGGGGACGGACAGGGACGGTGAGTTCAGGAGTGGTTGGAGGGGGTCGGGCTTTACACTTTTGGGAGTAGGTGGGATGGGGGAGATTGCAGGTATTGCAGGAAGGAGGGGATTGGAGGTTAGGGCACTGCCTGAGGAAGTGCGCTTGCCGACAATGCGGGCAGGTGGGGGCCTCGCGGCACTCAGCTGTGGGGTGCGCGTTATAGCGCAGACACCTCTGGCAGCGCAGGGATTGAGGAGGGGAACGGGAGGGGTCGATCTTGTACCGCTGGTTACAAAGGAGGGCACCCTCCTTCAGGAGACGGTCAATGGAGGGGGCGTGCTCAGAAAAAACCCGCATAAGGCGGGTGGGGCCGGCAGCGTTATGTATGCGGCGAACCGCACGCACCTCCAAATGGGGATGCGCCTGGAGCTCCGCCAACACCTCCTCCTCCGTGATCACTGGACTAAGCCGAGTGATCACGGCGGTGAGAGTTGGCGGGGGACGCGGAGGTTGGGGTTGGCGGGAGGGAGGTGGTGAAGGAGCAGGGGTGAGAGAGGCATGAGGGCCAAAGCGGGTGACAGGAATGCGGGAAAGGAGGTATGTGTGGAGGGTTGGGCTGGGGGAGGAGATGAGGACCGAATCACGGCGAGGAGTGAGGAGGGAGATGGGGGCACCAGGACAATGCTGGCGAAGGAAGAGGGTGAGGTTCCGGGCTTCAAGGAGAGAGGGATCAGGACGGGAGAGGAGGTAACGGTAGGAGGAGGGGGTAGAGGAGGAGGAGGAGGGGGCAGGGACAAGCGGGGATACATCCATGGCATCATGGGTGGGGGAAGGAGGACGAGGCGGAGCCTTTTTGGAAGCAGAGGAAGCAGGGGTGCCACTGGGGCGCTTGATGGCGGTGGAGGAGGTGTGGGGGACGGGAACAACGGGAATGTGGCGGGGAGGGGCAGGTCCCGGGGCCGGAGTCGGCGCCAGAGATGGTGACGGTGAAGGTGAAGGTGAAGGCGACGGCGACGATGACGATGACGGTGGCAGTGGCGGCGGTGATGGCGAAGGTGACGGGGAGAGCTGGGCATGGACAGTGGCCCGACGGGCCACCACCCGAGCCGGAGCTGCAGTGACAGGCTGGGGGAGTGGGGGGAAAGGATCAGAACAAGAGGGGCGAGAGGAAGAAGCGGGAGAGGGGACGACAAAGATAGAGGGTGAAGGGAGAGTGAGGAGAGGTGGGATGGAAGGAGGGGGGTGGGACTGGGCACACCAAGTTATAGTGGTGGAGGCGGCGGAAGGGGAAGTATAAACTATGGCGGTGGTGGTAGCGGTGGCAGCGGTGGTGGGGGCGGACATGACGGTAGACAGAAACAATAACGAACAGAACGAAGAGGAAAGGACAGAAACTGGGGACAGACAAAGACGAAGACGGATGAAGACGAAGACGGCCGTAGACCAAGGTCAGGACGGCGGCGACGGCGGCGGGCACCGGCTGGCGGCGGCGGCGGGCACCGGCTGGCGGCGGGCACCGGCTGGCGGCGGCGGCGGGCACCGGCTGGCGGCGGCGGCGGGCACCGGCTGGCGGCGGCGGCGGGCACCGGCTGGCGGCGGCGGCGGGCACCGGCTGGCGGCGGGCACCGGCTGGCGGCGGGCACCGGCTGGCGGCGGCGGCGGGCACCGGCTGGCGGCGGCGGCGGGCACCGGCTGGCGGCGGCGGCGGGCACCGGCTGGCGGCGGGCACCGGCCGGCGGCGGCGGCGGGCACCGGCTGGCGGCGGGCACCGGCCGGCGGCGGCGGCGGGCACCGGCTGGCGGCGGCGGCGGGCACCGGCTGGCGGCGGCGGCGGGCACCGGCTGGCGGCGGGCACCGGCTGGCGGCGGCGGCGGGCACCGGCTGGCGGCGGCGGCGGGCACCGGCTGGCGGCGGCGGCGGGCACCGGCTGGCGGCGGCGGCGGGCACCGGCTGGCGGCGGCGGCGGGCACCGGCTGGCGGCGGGCACCGGCTGGCGGCGGCGGCGGGCACCGGCTGGCGGCGGCGGCGGGCACCGGCTGGCGGCGGCGGCGGGCACCGGCTGGCGGCGGCGGCGGGCACCGGCTGGCGGCGGCGGCGGGCACCGGCTGGCGGCGGCGGCGGGCACCGGCTGGCGGCGGGCACCGGCTGGCGGCGGGCACCGGCTGGCGGCGGGCACCGGCTGGCGGCGGCGGCGGGCACCGGCTGGCGGCGGCGGCGGGCACCGGCTGGCGGCGGCGGCGGGCACCGGCTGGCGGCGGCGGCAGGCACCGGCTGGCGGCGGCGGCGGGCACCGGCTGGCGGCGGCGGCGGGCACCGGCTGGCGGCGGGCACCGGCTGGCGGCGGCGGCGGGCACCGGCTGGCGGCGGCGGCGGGCACCGGCTGGCGGCGGCGGCGGGCACCGGCTGGCGGCGGCGGCGGGCACCGGCTGGCGGCGGGCACCGGCGGCGGCGGCGGCGGCGGCGGCGGGCACCGGCGGCGGCGACGGCGACGAACAGACGGACGGACGAACTGCAGATGGCGGCGAACAGGCAGACGGACGGACGGACGGACGGACAGCAAGCAGCAGCGGCGGCGGCGGTGGGCAGCGAGCAGGCAGGCGGACAGACGGACGAACAGCGACAGCAGGAAGCGACGGGCAGGCAGGCAGACAGACAGACAGACAGACAGACACAACCGCCGAAGACGGAGATTACAACCTGAGAGTAGCCCAGGCGTTGCAACCTGACGTCGTCGACTGAGGGAATCCAACCCTCTGATCTCAATAAGACAAATTCGATGGTACAATTATTCCTTAGATCTGACAACAAATTAGCGAGTATATATGTGTTTAATATTGAGATTTTCATTTCTTGTGAGGGTTGGATATCTCACGACCTGGAATTTATACCTGTCTCTGTTACGGCGTAAAGTTAGCTCCGGCACGCCAGTCGGGAACGAAAGAGAAGAGACGGCTGTGAGAAGAGGTCAGCCAATCGCACGCTGACCGACCTGCCTCCAGGACGACAATGCGACAGCAGCGGCCCCTAGGTGAATTTGACATAAACGCTGCACCCGACTGGTGACAGCCCACTTCGATAGCACTTCGTTAGCCAACGCATCGTAGCCTCTTCGATAGTTCTCTCAATGTAGCACAGACTATGTGTTTGTCTATTCTGAAGAAGACTGATTATTTTGTATGTCGCCCTTTGCTTGCGACACATCTATCAAAGTTAAGTATTGTATTCGTCAAGCTATAATAAAACTCATTAATACGATTTGTTTTATTGTTTGTCTAGCGAATAGAGTATGCAGGATTCCTAGTCACAACACTCACAATGGTGAAATGCTCTGCCAATATTCGTGTTTAAATAGTTGTGTATTGCACTTCAGTGGGTCTGAATGAAATACAGTGGTATCAAGGTCTTCATGGGACAGATTCATTTTTTTCTTACTGCTTCATAAAAAACTTGGCTATGCTGACTGCGAAGGGATGGCGGGGGAAGCGTGGAGTCTCTCCTGCCTAGGCCGGCCGGGGTGGCCGTGTGGTTCTAGGCGCTACAGTCTGGAACCGAGCGACCGCTACGGTCGCAGGTTCGAATCCTGCCTCGGGCATGGATGTGTGTGATGTCCTTAGGTTAGTTAGGTTTAATTAGTTCTAAGTTCTAGGCGACTGATGACCTCAGAAGTTAAGTCGCGTAGTGCTCAGAGCCATTTGAACCATCTCCTGCCTCGCCCCTGTTAGTAAACGAGGATTGCGCTCTCGTTTAAATAATAACCAGAAGAGTCAGCCTACAGGAATCGTGAAACGAACCCTGTGGTGCAGGACCGCGTGCCACGAAGGGTGCAGATTCACACGAGATGGGGAAACTCACAGACGTCTATTGTCTATTGAGGCCTAAGCGCTGTAGTGTGCGAGTGAGACAGACAAGAACCTACGTCATAGCGAAACCCAGCAGAAGCCGTTTGTGGCTAAGGAGATGTGGCAGTGTTAAATATGGTGGACCTAACATCGGCCATAAAGGGAAACATTTATGGAAAAAAATTAATTCTGTAGTAATGCAGGGAATGAAGTCACAGTAATTTTAATCTGCCATCCTTCATAAAATTTCATGGTGATCCCAATAAAATTTGAATACTGATCATATCTGTAATAGTTTAGGATTTACTGTCAAAGTGATATTAACAAGTTTTGTAACAAAAACCTGAATGCTAAAATCTGAATGCTTTGGTGTATCTTAACGATCGACATTTCATATAGAAGCGCATCATTAAAATGGCAAACGTTGTAAATATCAACTCTGTAACTTTATTTGTTTAAAAGGTATAGTAAAATTAAATTATCAGTATTTACAGTTAAGCATCAGATCATCATTGCCTCCACACAAAACACATTGAACGATGACGGCATGACACCTTATTGAATTATTAGGTAATAGAACATTTGTTGTAAAGTTTAGTGCATAATAATTACTTTTGCTCTTTATTTACTTATCAGGAAGCACATTGGTCCAAGGTTACTGGCCGTGACATTCAAAGTTAAGAAGGAAATTGTATTGGTTTTATGTAAAAGAATTTAGCTATGGATATTATTGTTATTTTATTTAGAAGGTTAAAGTGGTCAAGCTTTGATTATTTAAATATGTTAAAATGTAAAATAATGTAGAATAAGCTGTAGCCAATCAGATGGACGGTTTCAGGAAAGGGAACTGCACTAGTCAGTTGAGCGAGGATGTTCGGCGCGCTGGAGACGGGCAGAGGGAGAGTGCTGGTGCAGACGCGAAAGCGGCCAGTTCGGCTGGAGACACCAAAGGGTACAGTTCGGATGCAGACGCGAAAGTGGACGGTCGGTCTTTAGGCAGCTAGGAAGTGAAACGACTTAGAAAATTTCGCGTTGTGTGGTATCGCGGGACTTGGTCTCTGAGCGGTGAGCAGCCGCGCACCTGGTGTGAACTCACTTTTCGCGTAGATAACTTGTATTTCGCGACGAGATTAGGAATGATCAAACTGTGTCAAATGGATATGCGCTCTTGTGTAGCAGAAACTCTAAATACGACCACTTTCGCTATTAGTTTGCTTTCTGAATAAACATTATTCTATCCAAATCGCAACTATGTGGCCTACATCATTTATGGGTCGTTAATTTAGTTCCCGATATTATTGTTACTGTTATCATATGCTATGTTAACTTTGTATTTCGCAAACTTGCCATTAGCCAGACAATTTAACCGTAGTGTCACAAGTGTCCAATTTAGGGCGTGTAATGCGACACCTGCAGTTCAACCCCTAGAGAGAGTTTGAGCCAAGACATTTCGACGAAGAGGAACAGCGTGTGGGCCCGAACATGTTTGGGATGTTAGCTCGCACCCCTAATCCCTACATTTACATCTACATAGATATCCTACAAGCCACCGCACGGCGCGTGGCGCTGGGTGCCCTCTACCACTACTAGTCATTTCCTTTTCCTGTTGCCGGCCGTTGTTGCCGAGCGGTTCTAGGCGCTTCAGTCCGGAACCGCGCTGCTGCTACGGTCGCAGGTTCGAATCTTGCCTCGGGCATGGATGTGTGTGATGTCCTTAGGTTAGTTAGGTTTTAGTAGTTCTAAGTCTAGGGGACTGATGACTAGAGACGTTAAGTCCCATAGCGCTTAGAGCCATTTTGAACCATTTTTTTTTTGTAAGATATTTCCATTGCTTGTGGGCTGTCGAAGTAGCTGCTCAACGCAGTTTTCAGAAAACGCGTTCAAAAGTACAGGGCTATTACAAATGATTGAAGCGATTTCATAAATTCACTGTAGCTCCATTCATTGACATATGGTCACGACACACTATAGATACGTAGAAAAACTTATAAAGTTTTGTTCGGCTGAAGCCGTACTTCAGGTTTCTGCTGTCAGAGCGCTCGAGAGCGCAGTGAGACAAAATGGCGACAGGAGCCGAGAAAGCGTATGTCGTGCTTGAAATGCACTCACATCAGTCAGTCATAACAGTGCAACGACACTTCAGGACGAAGTTCAACAAAGATCCACCAACTGCTAACTCCATTCGGCGATGGTATGCGCAGTTTAAAGCTTCTGGATGCCTCTGTAAGGGGAAATCAACGGGTCGGCCTGCAGTGAGCGAAGAAACGGTTGAACGCGTGCGGGCAAGTTTCACGCGCAGCCCGCGGAAAATTGGCTCATGCCACAACTGGAGACCGACAGCGCCGACTTCATCTTTCAACAGGATGGTGCTCCACCGCACTTCCATCATGATGTTCGGCATTTCTTAAACAGGAGATTGGAAAACCGATGGATCGGTCGTGGTGGAGATCATGATCAGCAATTCATGTCATGGCCTCCACGTTCTCCCGACTTAACCCCGTGCGATTTCTTTCTGTGGGGTTATGTGAAAGATTCAGTGTTTAAACCTCCTCTACCATGAAACGTGCCAGAACTGCGAGCTCGCATCAACGATGCTTTCGAACTCATTGATGGGGACATGCTGCGCCGAGTGTGGGAGGAACTTGATTATCGGCTTGATGTCTGCCGAATCACTAATGGGGCACATATCGAACATTTGTGAATGCCTAAAAAAACTTTTTGAGTTTTATTATGTGTGTGCAAAGCATTGTGAAAATATCTCAAATAATAAAGTTATTGTAGAGCTGTGAAATCGCTTCAATCATTTGTAATAACCCTGTACTTCGCACGAGTGTCTGTATGCACCCTCCCTCAATGAATCTATAGACATCCCACTTTATACTCGGTAGTTTAAAGTCCCCTCCAACTAGGGCATCCCTGGCAGACGTAAATTTGCAGCTCTCTTGTACCGCGATTTGCCTCTTGAGCTCCTCGTCTTCCCTACTCATTCTTCAGTGGTGGGCACTTGTGTGTGTGGCTGCGCCATACCTGTCGAGATTCGACAGATTTAGTTTTTAGTGATTGCTAATTCGCTCCACGACGCCACTGTATGGTCTTCGTGCTGGCCTGCGCTGTGTTACATGTCCGCCATTTGTCTCCTTACAATTTATGGTCCGTTGGCTAAGCTGCTCTCACACGCTGACACCACAGCAATACCTTTCTTCACCTTCTGCATTTCCGCTAACACTAGAGCAATGTCGACCCGTCCATCCTGCTGCTTGTTTATATTGTCGGCTCGTCAGTCCCCCCCACATGTGTGCAAACGTGTCTGTCATTTGCAGCATACTATTCCTGGAGTTCTCTGCATCATAGAATGTTTTCAAGTTCTAACCTGCGTCCCCCCCCCCCTCCCCCTCCTCCCAAATTACAACAGAACTGTTACGTTGTGTCCCGTTGGTTGCACTTAGATTCTGATATCAGCAAAATAAAAAGCCTATGCAACCCAAGTGGCTCATACCTCGACACCAATCACTCGACGTCGAAACGTACAACTGACGAACGAAATCAGCTTTGAACAACGTCGAGTGTCATTACCAGAAACGACAATAATAAAATCTGATAGTCATGAACAACACCAGCCATCGACAATTACGCTTAAAACAAATGACAAATTATGAGTAATGACATAGAGAAACAAATAATCTCAGTCTCAAAAAAGTAATCTAAGATTCTGTGCAAATATCCAACATTTACTCTGTGCATTCACTACAGTAGGTAAAAAAAAAAAATAAAATAAAAATAAAAAATACAGAAAATATAGAATATCACAGAACACGTGGAAAGGTCCATGTCACGTTGTACATATACTAAAATACATCTCGCGCCTTAATTTCGTGCGTTACAAATAAATGGCAAGTGAAACGCACTTAATTTTAGCACTGTTAAGAACTTGCCCTACAAAACAAGAACGTTCTTTTAAAATAAAGCTGCCCGCATCTCGTGGTCGTGCGGTAGCGTTCTCGCTTCCCACGCCCGGGTTCCCGGGTTCGATTCCCGGCGGGGTCAGGGATTTTCTCTGCCTCGTGATGGCTGGGTGTTGTGTGCTGTCCTTAGGTTAGTTAGGTTTAAGTAGTTCTAAGTTCTAGGGGACTTATGGCCACAGCAGTTGAGTCCCATAGTGCTCAGAGCCATTTTTTTTTAAAATAAAGCTGGTATCAATAATTACGTGCATTTAGAAAAATATGTCATAAAAAATCTGCCGTACTAAAGTAACTGCCCTATTCTTGACACCAAAAGTGGTTAAATATAGGTGGCTAGTCATTTTATTTAAATCTGCTGAAACAGTAAAGAAACTGTTTATTGCAGGTTGTATTCACGTTTGACCCTGATAAACTGAGACATGTTCAGGATCATTGTCCGGGGGGACGGCATAACTGAGGGAATATTGTACAGTTGTTGTGTTATTACATACATTTTTACTTACGTGTGCAGTGTCTGTTCTTTCTGACATGTCCGAAAGAACAGACACCGCATATATAAATATGAACATGCACTGGTGTCCAAAATTAAAGCAACAAACGTAAATTTTTCATGGTTGCGTTTATTTTACCAACAAACAGTATTAACAGTTGATATTGAAGTAGAAACAATGTAATGAATACAGAACATAATCAACTGCAACATGCATAATGATAGACAAAAATGTTCTTCGTTTTTCTCCAACTTGCCGGATTTGCACACGCATTCTGACAACTGGTTAATGTGCTCAGTATGGGATGTGACCACCTCTTGCACCAATACAGGCCTAACAACGACGGGACATGCTGTGAATGATGTCATTTGTTGTGGGTTGGCAGGAGAGCCAACACCGGGTACTAGAGGAAGCCGAAAGGCACGCGTTTTAGCTCAAGCAGGCTGGCGTGAGGTCTGGAACAGGACAAGGAAATTAGACTTTAGAAAAACGGACGTAGCTGGTGGAATACTTAACTTTAATCCATAAATGATGAGCGTCGCTCTTGACTGTACGTGACTCAGTATCAATAGTAACTGGTAATGGCGCCTTGCTAGGTCGTAGCAAATGACGTAGCTGAAGGCTATGCTAACTATCGTCTCGGCAAATGAGAGCGTATTTTTTCAGTGAACCATCGCTAGCAAAGTCGGTTGTACAACTGCGGCGAGTGCTAGGAAGTCTCTCTAGACCTGCCGTGTGGCGGCGCTCGGTCTGCAATCACTGATAGTGGCGACACGCGTGTCCGACGTATACTAACGGACCGCGGCCGATTTAAAGGCTACCACCTAGCAAGTGTGGTGTCTGGCGATGACACCACATCATTAATCTCATGTTGAGGCAACAACGCCCATTCTTCCTGCAGATCTGCACACAAGTCTTGGGGAGTGGTTGGTGGATGCCGACGTGATGCATCCCGTCTCCCTAGCGTATCCCAGACATGCTCTATGGGATTCAAATCCGGAGAGCGAACAGGCCACGCCATGAATGCAGTATCTTCCGTTTGAAAAAAGATATCAACCAGCCATGCTGTATGAGGTCGAGCATTATCGTCCATCAATACGAAGTCTGGGCCCAGAGCACCTCGTAACAACAACGCATGAGAACACAAGATCTCCTCACGTGAACTGACGGCAGTTAAATGTTGCTGATCCACCTGTACAGTTTCGAGGTGTGCCAGTGGTCAGCATAATCCCTGCTCACACCATTAAGGATCCTCCTCGATATCGGTCTCTTTCCACAATGTCTGAGTCCCGAAAGAATGTTCCACGTGTCCTCCAAATGCGAATCCGCCAAGAATCACTCTCCAGACCAAATCGGGACTCGTCCGTGAAATGAACACTGGCGCAGCGTTCGACCGTCCAGGTGACGTATTGAGGTTCCACTCTAGATGTTCCCTTCTGTGAAGACACGCCAGACGTAAGGAGACAGCAGGTCTCCAACAATAAACGCCACTGTGCCGAAGCCTTCTGTACACCGTTTGACTCGATACAACACGTCCAGGGGATGCTGCGAAGTCAGCTGTCAGTTGCAGTGCACTACTAAGGCGGTACCGTCGTGCCCTTACAGCAAAATAACGGCCCACTCTTTCTGACGTCACTCGTGGTCGGCCCCGTCCTGGTCTCCGAGATACAGTTTCGACCTCTATAAACAACAGAACGATTGACATTAAACCATCAGGCCACATCAGTTTGCGACTTCCTGCTTCCATTCTTCCTATGTCCCTCATCAGCCGAGAGTCTGTAGGCGTCTTCTCTGTACCACACTCCACTGTCTGTGACTGTGTACACAGCGATTGTGGATGTGGGACTACCCTGCAAACACTACCCTCCTTGATAGGTGCCCTGACTTCATTGCTGGCGTGGCTGTCCGTTGATCGGAATGCCACCTTCCCTGCAGAACACGATCGTAAGGACATCTGTTGCCAGTTTGTATGATTATATCGTGAATTAGACACAGGATGGGGAAATAGCAGATCATTGCTTTAATTATGGACACTAGTGTATATGCGCCTTGACGATGAATTGATATCTTGTTTGCGGATGGACTCACTCGCGCGAACCCTTGTGGGAATCAGCTGAATAGCTCCTAGCAGACAGCGGATAATGGACGGAGCACACTATATCTGTGGTGTACGGCATGTCGGGACTTGGTATGGCCCGATGGCCGAGGCTGTTAGGGCAACCGTTCTAGAGAAGTGGAGCATCCGGGTTCGAGCCCTACTCCATGTGTTTTTCCGTTTAAAATGTGTCGCAAACATTCGTGTAAACAACTAAATGGTTCAAAATGGTTCAAATGGCTCTGAGCACTATGGGACTTAACTACTGAGGTCATCAGTCCCCTAGAACTTAGAACTACTTAAACCTAACTAACCTAAGGACATCACACACATCCATGCCCGAGGCAGGATTCGAACCTGCGACCGTAGCGGTCACGCGGTTCCAAACTGACGCGCTTAGAACCGCACGACCACACCAGCCGGCTTGTAAACAACTGTAATTGTTAAAAATCCATATGTAAATGTTTATAGACGTTAATAAAAAAAGACAGAAATTTTCACATGTCGCCGTTGAATTTAATGCAATGCCTGTATGCAATTGAGACTTCAAAATATTTCTTTCACATATATTTTTCCTTTCGCTGATCCACAGGGACGATCAGTCTTCCGCTCGTGATTGCAAAAAGCCGCAAGTCGTTTTTGTTTCTACGAAGGGTCGGAGAACATATTTGCCGACAGACACACTTGAAGTCTGATTGTTATAGAATTATGGACCACATTTTGCGCTTGTGTATGATTAAATTTTCAGATGCTGAAAAACTCGTCGGTAGGAATCTGCGCAAACACTTTCCTTGTGAAACTCAGTTCTTTCTATTCGCTTTCAGACGCATCAGCCTGTGAATAATGGAGTCCGGGTTGATTCAGTGTTTCTCCAATCGCGGAGAGCCTTCCACACAGCTACGCACCATCGCCTAATAAGTTCAAATGGCTCTGAGCACTATGGGACTTAACTTCTGAGGTCAGCAGTCCCCTAGAACTTAGAACTACTTAAACCTAACTAACCTAAGGAAATCACACACATCCATGCCTGAGGCAGGATTCGAACCTGCGACCGTAGCGGTCGCGCGGTTCCAGACTGAAGCGCCTAGAACCGCTCGGCCACACGGCCGGCGCCTAATAAGCATAAGGGCGTGCTGAAAAGCAATGCATAAAATTTTTTATGTGAAAACTCTTAATGCCTTTTTAAATGAAGCAAACGTTATTAACATTCTACACCTTTATTCTTCATGTCTACATATTTGCAGCCCTCTGCCGCTAGAGAGCTCCGAATTGTAGATCGTAACATGACGGTGTGTAACGTAACTATGTCGGTGCTTGAGAAACAGCCTGCTGTAATCTAATTTCAAATTCGATGAGTTCGTCCTCACTTGGAGCACCCTTTTCGTCAGTATGACAACGCCAGATGACACACGAGCGCTGCGACACCTGCAACAATCCGACGCCTTGTGTTCGCCGTCATCGATCATCCTCCATACAGTCGCGACCTGGTCCCGTGCCAGTTTCGCCTGTTGCAAAAACTTAAAGAGCACCTTCGAGAACTTCACTCTGATAGAGATGGAGTTGAGAAGTGATTATGCAGAGATGAACAATAAAAATGTACAGTGTTAATATCGTTAATGTATTTAAAAAGTTTTAAGAGTTCTCACATAAAAAATCCGGATGTATTACTTTTCAGCTGCCCTCGTAAAATACGCTCTTATTGGGACAGGTATTCAATGTGATTAAAGTCTACATACGAAACAGAAACCAGTACGTCGTACATAACTGAAAGGCAACAATAGTATCAACAGTAGCCTCCAGTGTACTGCGAGGAAGTGCGATGCTAGCGTTGCTGTTCCTGATGTTCCTGCTAGCGTTGAGTTTCACCTCAAAGAATTTCACTCCTTAAATATACATGGAACATTTTTGTTCCTAGACGAACAGTGATGAGGGGTTCATGAAACGAAGACCAACAAATTTTTCGTAATAACATTGATCACTGAGATCACTCATAGGTCAAGTTTCGTTCCCTCTTCCACGGTTCTGCTCCCGGTTCGATGCCCACTGATGGTTCGTGGCGTTGTAGATATTTGTACGGATACTACAGTAGCGACGTCGACCGTTCTTGCGCATGTAACGTTCTTCTTCTTCTTCTTTTTAAATGTTAAATTGTGGGTACCACGCACCCAGAATTTTTCCAATACGGGAAGGCGCAGCTGCGCCTCCAACAGCGGCAACAAGAAACGGTCACACGTCAATCAAAGCGTCGTAATCCCCGCTCACGACGTTTTTCGGATTGTCGGCATCGCTTACCTGGCGCTCCTGTTTCCGCTCAACGGGCAAGCAAGCGGTCATATCTCGATTGCCACTTGCTGTATATTCGACAGGAGTGCCCGCACGCAGATAGTGTGTGCGGGGTATGCCGCAAAATAGGCCATCTGGCAACAGTTTGTGACTGTGCGAGTGGCGGGGCGGTCACCAGAGGCCCCAGAGCTTTGCATGGTCTCCGACGCCCCAGATGCCTCACCCTAGTGTCACGTTGTTAGTGGGTGGGTCGAATTTCAGGTAGATTGCTCGACATTTTAATAGCAGCGATGCCACCATTCGATGATGTTGGCAGGAATGGGTGAGCCGTGGACGAACAGAGCATCAAGAAAGTAGCGGTCCATCTAGGGAGAGGACAGAACGTGAGGACCGGGTGTTCGCCAAGGGGCACTCAGAGCCCCGGATTCATCATTATCATCGATCCGACGTGCAACTGGTGCTTCAATGAGACCAAGAACCATTAATAAGCGACTCACAAAAAGGAGATTGAGCTCACAGAACCCTTGCGCCACCTACTATTGACTTCTGTACACCAACAAGCTCATTTGCAGTGGTATCGGACACATTCTGCCTGGAATCTCATTCGATGGAGTAGAATTGTCGTCAGTGATGAGTCCCACTTCGAACTGAGTACCGACGACCAGCAAAGACGTGCCTGGAGATGCCGCGGACCAACCTAAAGCCTAGTTTACACGACGACATTGGGTTGCGCCACTCGTTGCGTGGAATGAGTTGCACGCAAATGGTTTCATATTTGACTGTAGACACGGCGAAACCAGTGTAAACTTTAGTTTCGTCGTTTTGTGGGACCCTGAGTCGTGTCTGAAATGAAAGTTTTGGCAGCTGCACGTCGCACGAGATGTGATGGAGTTAAAGTTTGTTGTGTGGAGTCAGTGCATAAAAAAGTCCGCAGCTCGTGGTCTTGCGGTAGCGTCCTCGCTTCCCGCGCACGGGGTCCCGGGTTCGATTCCCGGCGGGGTCAGGGTTTCTCTGCCTCGTGATGACTGGGTGTTGTGTGTTCTTCATCACCATTTCATCATCATTGACTCGCAAGTCGCCGAAGTGTAGTCAACTAAAAAGGACTTGCAATACGGCGGCCGAACTTCCCCGCATGGGGCCTCCCGGCCAACAATGCCATACGATCATTTCATTTCATTTCAGTGCATAAGAAAAAAATAAGAAACGTATTTCGTTTCGTGACTGGATGAAGAAAAGACGTCAGCTCGGTTGCTCAGCATCCTTGCTGAAATAATTCATAATGAAAGATCCTAGAAGTTCTTTTAATTATCTTAGAATGTGACCAGAACAGTTCACATTTCTTCTAAATAGAGTTAATTATGCGATAAGGAATAAAGATACTGTAATGCATGAAGCACCATCGCCAGAACTGAAATTATCTATCTAATTGCGTGCATTACAATCGAGAACACTCGGCATGCTATAAAATACGGTTTTAGTTGGCGATGACGCTATTTCATTAACATCAATAACTATTAACATTAACAGTAATAATTATTAACATTAGCAACTATAATTATTAGAAGCAGGCGCATTAAGAAGAGAATGGTTTGCAAACTACTCTCATGAAGACAGATCTGTACAGTGGCAATATTTCTAAATTCTAACATATGTCAATGGGGAGCACTGCAGCGACGTTTTAAATAGATGAATATTGAATAAAGAATGCAGCTTCTTGAATTTGTATAGGCTTCCCCCCTGTCAACAATATTCCTTAACAAAGAGTTGGCCAACTCGAACGATGGGATTTTAGTCTTGTAGACGAGAGCATTGCCACAGCTAGAATTACTCTTGCTTCTATTTTTCTTAATTCAGTTGTATATGTGCTCCTAACTCAATAAATTTTGCCCTGCAGCTCAGATATTGTCAAACCATCTATGTTATGATCGCACATGACGGTCTCAGCGGCAGCAATATGTTGCTTATTTTTGTAATCAGCAGCACTCAAATCCCACAAACACCTATGCAAAGCATAGATATCCAAAAAGCGAACATTATTCTCCATTCCCCACTTCATTTTTCAATTTTTCTACACTCTACGAACACACATGGCGTCAAAACTCATGCAACTAGTGTCGCCAAAGTTGGAACACGCCGAAAGTGTGTAGTTTGACCAATGAATTGCGGAAACGCGTGGCGCGCATGCGCAGTGGCCAGCAGCGCAGTTGCCTGCAACCTAGTGTTGTCGTGTAAACTAGGCTTAACTGTCGCCCGCCGTACTACCCGACAGCAAGGAGTGATGCTCTGGGGTACCATTTATTTTCACAGGAAAGCCCTTTTGGTTGTCATCCGCTGAACCCTTACAGCACAACGGTATATCGACTATATTCTATGCACTATTTTGTTACTGTTCATGGCATGCCATCGTGGTCTCACATTTCAACAAGATAATACCCACCCGCACACGGCGAGAGTTTTTATTGCTTGTTTATGCGCTTGCCAAAACCCACCTGGGCTAGCAAGATCGCCGGATTTCTCCACCACTGTGAAAGTTTGGAGCATTATGGGCAAGGCCCTCCAACCAGTTCGGGATTCCGACGATTTAACGCACAGATTGGACGTAATTTGGCACGATATCCTGCAGGAGGAGACCCAACAAGTTTATCAATTAGCGCCCAGCCGAGTAACTGCATGCGTAAGGGCCGGAGGTGGACCAACACGTTATTGACTTGCTCAGTTTGTGAAGCTCTTTCATTCGAATAAATCATTCAATTTTTCTGAAATTGTTATCATTTATTTGTCTGTACATGTACATCACATCTACCCATTTCCGCCCCATCCGGATAATTCCCTCGTGCCGGCCGGAGTGATCGAGCTGTTCTAGGCGCTACAGTCTCGAACCGCGCGACCGCTACGGTCGCAGGTTCGAATCCTGCCTCGGGCATGGATGTGTGTGATGTCCTTAGGTTAGTGGTACGGGGTGCCATTTGTTACACGTCTCGGTCACCTCTTGTTCGCATTGACGGCACTTTGAACAGTGGACGTTACATTTCAAATGTGTTACGACCCGTGGCTCTACCCTTCATTCGGTCCCTGCGAAACCCTACATTTCAGTAGGATAATGCACGACCACACGTTGCAAGTCCTGTAAGGGCCTTTCTGGATACAGAAAATGTTCGACTGCTGCCCTGACCAGCACATTCTCCAGACCTCTCACCAACTGAAAACGTCTGGTCAATGGTGGCCGAGCAACTGGCTCGTTACAATACGCTAGTCACTACTCTTGATGAACTGTGGTATCGTTTTGAAGTTGCATGGGCAGCTGTACCTGTACAAGCCATCCAAGCTCTGTTTCACTTAATGCCAAGGCGTAACAAGGCCGGGAGGTGGTTGTTCTGGGTACTGATTTCTCAGGATCTATGCACCCAAATTGTGTGAAAATGTAATCACATGTCAGTTTAGTATAATATATTTGTCTAATGAATACCCATTTATCATCTGCATTTCTTCTTGGTGTAGCAATTTTAATGGTCAGTTGTGTAATATGTGTACTAAATTTGATTGAAATCGTTCAAGGGGTTTAGTATGATCTTTTCACCCACGGCTTTGCCTGTGTACACACACAGGTCAAGTAAGTTTCACATATATTTTACACAGTTTACACGTATTTTTATACATATTTCAGCTTCATCTCTAGCGAATTTCACCCTCCAGTTTTATTTTCACGCAGTAAGTGTTTCCGACGTCGCATCTTCTGAATTATGTCGTATCATGATACAATTTTCCAGGCACAGCCAGTGGTATGTGTGAGTGGGATATTTGTTGCGAACAGAGTTAGTAGAAAAAAGTAATAAGTCAAAACGCCATGCATGATGCGGCGGTTTTTCAATCGTCTCTGTGTTTATGACGTCCTATCTCCTGAAATATGTGCCGCGCAATGTTGTATTTTTCTAGGTTCATTCAGCGGCACAAGTGGATACTGCCTGCGAAATGTGTTGTGAATAAAGTTAGTAGCAAAGAAGTAATTAATTTAAACGTAATGCATGGCGAGACAGTTTTACACGCCTCTCAATGTGTATGACGTCATATCTCCTGAATTATCTGTCGCACAATGATATTCTGTTGCTGCTGTATTCAGAGGTTAATTGTCTACAAAATATGTCACGAATATTGTTAATAGTAAAAAATAATAAATTGAAACGTGATGCTTCATGCGACAGTTTTACTGGATGAACACTGAAAATGTAGTAACTGATAAACTTTTTTCGTTTCGTCATTTTGTGAGCAGAGTTTCTTAAAGGTTTCAAATTATGTGTCAAGTTTGTTGCAAGTCACTAAGTGCTCTCATTCTCAAATACTGGATGAATGAATTATGGGCATTCGCGAGTCACGTGCTACTGTGCATTTTCACTGCCAGTCCCGCCCCTTTAATAAGTAGGTGGCTCTTATCCTCACAGCGCTAACATGTCTTGCGTATTAATGAAAACCTCAGTGTCGTTTTTCCTGGGTTTTAATTATTGTTCTGACGAAACAGAACATAGGCTTGAAGACTATGACAGCATGTCGTTACCAGGCGACTATTCATTCGTCGCTGGTGTCGCCGTGGGTTAATGTCCAATCTGCGCCGTGTAGAAGAGTAGTATCTGTGACAACTAGGCAAGAGATGTACTGCGACATGTGGCTAATGGCTGTGATTAACACTGGAGGTCATCACTTAACCGCACAAAGACTCACACATTTTCTCGGCAACTGTTGAGGTGCTTTACATCAACTTAGCAATGACGTGTCTCTCATAAGGCCTTAGATCACCATGTTTCTCCTGAAGCCTAGGGCTAAGCTGTCATTCTAGGAGGATCTCTGCTCTAGCGTTTTGCTAAAATGTTACAGTAATTCCTTCCATTTGTTTAGCCAACAGAGGTTCTTCGCCTTGCAAATCGAATTATTTCGTAAAAACTTTTGATGTTACTCTGTGACGTCTTCTTTTCCCATACTAAAAGACAGCCACACACGCAAAGGAAGTTCCTCTCTAGAGCATTCCAGTATTATCTCTAGTTACGTTTAGTTTCAGTGATATCTGTAAGATCCGTGTTATGCCGAGCAGTCCCTTTGCCAGCTCGCTTCTCCCAGCTCGTCTGTTGTGCAAGTATCTGTGAGCATCTGCCTCGTCCGATCAGACAGTGGTACTTGTTTCAATTATTCGTATAAATTTACATACGTTCGTCTCAGAAATCTCTCTTCACGGAACAACGGACACGACATTAAAGTATTCAGTTTATCTTCTTGTAACTCATAACGATGCACCACCATTCATTTTCCTAAATTACAATACTCTAGAGACGCAAATAATTGGAGTATATAAAGTTTATAAGAGAACATCCACATTTTTGTGATTTTCTTGTATGAATATGAAATTGTTCGGCCAAGCAGTGACAGAAGACTCAGTGAACATCGATGTATGAAGCTATCAGAAAATACTTTCATACATTAACTCAAAAGGTGTCGAAAAGTTTCAGGAGCTGTGTAAGAAGTGTGTGTAACATATCATGTCATTGTACACGAGCACAGTGTTTAACATACCATCAGACCAAGACTGTTAATAATTACATCCCCTTCAAAGAAAGGAAAATTAATTGAATTCCAATCGATATAGTAGAAGGTGTAAGGACTCGCTCAGGTTTTGCGACGACCAAAAAGGGCCATACATACCGATGCTATTGAACCACACTGACACATATTTGCAAAGAGTAAAGGTTGTTTCACCATCCATAGATGTTTATTCCATATATGCTAATTATATCCATATACGGGGTGTTACAAAAAGGTACGGCCAAACTTTCAGGAAACATTCCTCACACACAAAGAAAGAAAATATGTTATGTGGACATGTGTCCGGAAACGCTTACTTTCCATGTTAGAGCTCATTTTATTACTTCTCTTCAAGTCACATTAATCATGGAATGGAAACACACAGCAACAGAACGTACCAGCGTGACTTCAAACACTTTGTTACAGGAAATGTTCAAAATGTCCTCCGATAGCGACGATACATGCATCCACCCTCCGTCGCATGGAATCACTGATGCGCTGATGCAGCCCTGGAGAATGGTGTATTGTATCACAACCGTCCACAATACGAACACGAAGAGTCTCTACATTTGGTACCGGGGTTGCGTAGACAAGAGCTTTCAAAGAACCGGCCCAATCAGATGGTCACCCTCAATGCCTGCCCACATGTTGAGCGAAAATCGTTCCTGGTGCCCGTGGACGTACGTGATGTGAGGATTTCCCCTTGCCCAGTAATGAACGTTTCGAGTCTCGTAAAGGCCATCACGATGGAACAAACATTGGTAATTTTGTTTCCTACTGGCATCAGCTATCCAGGGTTAAAATTTCGTGTCACAGTTTTCCTCCACACTGTATATTGTGAAAATAAATGGTCCTATAACACTCCCTAGGGGTTTGCGCTAAGCTATAATTACGTCTGCAAGTTTCTCTCCGTTCAGACCCTATCAGCTCCTTTCAGGAAGATAAATAAAACATGCGGTGCGTCAAGGATATCCGATTGAAATGGTGCACTTTCGGAGGACGCCACCGCGCCAGTCTCAATGTCACCACCATCTCGTTGCACGCTCGGCACCACGGCAAACGTGGCCTTTGCAGAGGTCATTATATAAAGGGTGGTGCTCCCTTCGTCTTCCTTTTGGTCATGTGTTATTTTGCTTGTTGGCAGATGGATCCATTTACAATGGCCACTGTGATATAAATTCCTTCCTTTCGGACACCCTTTGGCATTACGATGATTACACTGCTAACGAACTTAGACCGTGTGTGCGCATTGTAAGACTATCCGTTCCTCTTCTAATTATTGTTTGTGTACTGACTTCATTTCGAAGACTTACGTTTTTATATACAGGGTGTTACAAAAAGTTACGGCCAAACTTTCAGGAAACATTCCTCACACACAAATAAAGAAAAGATGTTATGTGGACATGTGTCCGGGAACGCTTAATTTCCATGTTAGAGCTCATTTTAGTTTCGTCAGTATGTACTGTACTTTCTCAATTCACCGCCAGTTGGCCCAATTGAAGGAAGATAATGTGGACTTCGGTGCTTGTGTTGACATCCGACTCATTGCTCTACAGTACTAGCATCAAGCACATCAGTACGTAGCATCAACAGGTTAGTGTTCATCACGAACGTGGTTTTGCAGTTAGTGCAATGTTTACAAATGCGGAGTTGGCAGATGACCATTTGATGTATGGATTAGCACGGTGCAATAGCCGTGGCGCGGTACGTTTGTATCGAGAAAGATTTCCAGAACGAAGGTGTCCCGACAGGAAGACGTTCGAAGCAATTTATCGGCGTCTTAGGGAGCACGGAACATTCCAGCCTATGACTCGCGACTGGGGAAGACCTAGAACGACGAGGACACTTGCAATGGACGAGGCAATTCTTCGTGCAGTTGACGATAACCCTAATGTCAGCGTCAGAGAAGTTGCTGCTGTACAAGGTAACGTTGACCACGTCACTGTATGGAGAGTGCTACAGGAGAACCAGTTGTTTCCGTACCATGTACAGCGTGTGCAGGCACTATCAGCAGCTGATTGGCCTCCACGGGTACACTTCTGCGAATGGTTCATCCAACAATGTGTCAATCCTCATTTCAGTGCAAATGTTCTCTTTACGGATGAGGCTTCATTCCAACGTGATCAAATTGTAAGTTTTCACAATCAACATGTGTGGGCTGACGAGAATCCGCACGCAATTGTACAATCAGGTCATCAACACAGATTTTCTGTGAAAGTTTGGGCAGGCATTGTTGGTGATGTCTTGATTGGACCCCATGTTCTTCCACCTACGCTCAGTGGAGCACGTTATCATGATTTCATACGGGATACTCTACCTGTGCTGCTGGAACATGTGCCTTTACAAGTACGACACAACATGTGGTTCATGCACGATGGAGCTCCTGCACATTTCAGTCGAAGTGTTCGTACGCTTCTCAACAACAGATTCGGTGACCGATGGATTGTTAGAGGCGGATCAATTCCATGGCCTCCACGCTCTCCTGACCTCAACCCTCTATATGTAAATGGCCTTGTGGATTACGTCAGAAGTCTCATGAGGCTCTTCGTGGATGGTACCATTGTTTACAAAGAAGCCACAACGCTTAAAAACTGTACCGAAATTCAAGAATGCCTACAAAGGATTGATGCTTGGTGCAGGGAGTGGCAGTTGGCCGACAACTAAAACAGATGTAACCTATTGCGCATAAACAGGCAGAAACGCCAATTATTGTATGATTGCACGATTTGAGAACAATTATTGGAGGCAGTCACATCAATAAAATATCTACTCATCAATAAAGTATCTACAGGTATGCTAAGGAGCAATTTAAAGTGGAATGATCACATAGAACCAATTGCAAGTAAAGCAGACACTACACTGAGACTGGAAGAATCTTTAAGAACTGTAGTCTGCCACGAAATGAAGTAGCTTACAAAACCCTAGTTTGAGCAATGCTTGAACATTAGTCTGAGATCCGAAAACGAAATAGAGAAGATTCAAAGAAGGCCAGCGTGTTTTGTTACATGTACATGTAGTAACTACGAAGGCATCGCAGACATGCTCACCCAACTCCAGTGGCAGGCAATGCAACAAAGGCGTTCTGCATCACTGTGTGGTCTACAGTTAAAGACGAATGAAACAATGTTCCTAGTTATACGATTCGATGAACCCTCAGCCAGGCACTTAAATGTGATTTGCAGAGTATCCATGAAGATGTAGATGTAGATCTCGTGAAAGATCTATGAACCCAAAATAAGAGATGAATACCTGACTTTGTCTCCAATTCGGAGACGATCGACAGAAGTTTGTTCGCCAACATTGCACAAAAATACGCAACAATTACTATATCATCGAAATTAAATCACCATTTTCAGATTATCTGCATAGAAAAAAATTTTACCGGGCCGATCTCTTTCGTCGGCTGCTCACATTAACTGGACACAACTTAATGTATATAAAGGCACGATTATGCAAAATTCTAATTTCAAACCAACATGAGATGTATACAGATTCAGTAAACATATCTTATAGAGAAGACATTCCATAGTACCGTCTCTCGTCACTCAATAAGAGAATAGCTGTGCGAGTAGTGCAAAATAGCTACAAGTAAAATACATAAGACGTGTATAAAATTATGTTATGTTCTGTCCTTGGTGACGTCTAGTAGGAAACTGTTATGAGCTAGTCAACAGAATATTCGTACATCGTGTTTGAAACGCCATCAGAAACCTTTTGCAACATATGATCATGTCTTCGAAATACACTGATTAGCCAAAAAAAAAAAAAAACTGGTAAACCTGCCTAATATCGCGTAGGGCACCCGCGAGTAGGCAGAAGTGCCGCAATACGACTCGGTGTGGACTCGACTAATGTCTGAAGTATTGCTGGAGGGAACTGACACCACGAATCCTGCAGGGCCGTCTATAAATCCGTATGAGCACGAGGGGGTGGAGATCTCTTCTGAACAGCACGTTGCAAGGCATCCCAGATACGCTCAATAATGTTCATGTCTGCGGAGCTTGGTAGATAGCGAAAGTGTTTAAACTCAGAAGAGTATTCCTGGAGCCACTCTGCAGCAGTTCTGGACGTGTGAGATGTGGCATTGTTCTGCTGGAATTGCCCAAGTCCGTCGGAATGCACAATGGACATGAATGGACGCAGGTGATCATACAGGGTGCTTACGTACGTATCAGTGTCGTATCTAGACGTATCAGGGGTCCGATATTACTCCAACTGCACACGCTCCACAACATTAAAGAGCCTTCACCACCTTGAACAGTCACATGCTGCCATGCAGGGTCCATGGATTCATGTGGTTATCTCCATACACGTACACGTCCATCCGCTCGATACACTTTGAAACGAGACTCGTCCGCCCAAGCAACATGTTTCCAGTCATCAACAGTCCAGTGGCGGTGTTGATGGACGCAGGCGAGGTGTAAAACTTTGTTCAATCATCAAGGGTACACGAGTGAACCTGCGGCCTTGAAAACCCAATCGATGATGTTTCGTTGATGGTTGGCATGCTGGCCCAGCACTGAAATCTGTAGCGATTTACGGAAGGGTTGCACTTCTGTCACATTGAACGGTTCTCTTCAGTCGTCGTTCGTCCCGTTCTTGCAGGGTCTTTTTCCGGCCGCGGCGCTGTCGGAAATTTGATGTTTTACCGGATTCTTGATATTCACGGTACGCTCGTGAAATGGTCGTACGGGAAAATCCCCACTTCATCGCTACCTCAAAGATGCTGTGTCCGATTGCTCGTGCGCCGACTATAACACCACTTTCAAACTCACTTAAATCTTGATAACATGCCATTGTAGCAGCAGTAACCGATATAACTACTGCACCAGACACTTGTTGTCTTACATAGGCGTTGCCGACCACAGCGCCGTATTGTCTCTCTTTACATATAGGGACGTAGATTGTCTCGTCCACGAACACGGTATCCCGGAAAGGAGCCCACTTGGTAGAATTAACAGATTGCGTCGTCCACACGCCTGGTGGGTGTTTTTGCCGACTGCGTCTGGTCAGCTGCTGGGCGTCGTGGCTTTAATGGCGACAGGTGGGATCGCCATATAGCCAGGCTTCCAAAGCGCCGGTCGAGAGGGGAACTGACGGTCTCGGCTTACGTGTAGGCTTCGGCCACCCGCCCACAGCCGAGGCACAGCGAGGTGTATCGGGAACGGCGCGCCCGCGGAAAGCACGCCTGCTGGATGTGGACACCGTAAACTGGAGGTCGCCACACTCGGCCTCCTCCGTGGTTGGTATACGTCTTACATGGGAAACTCCACATCGCACTCTCCTCAGATTTAGTAATAAGTTGGCCTATTTGATAGCCCGTCAAAAACAGAACATAGATCAAACATCAAAACAGGTAGAAGGTGTATTGAAATATGGGAAAAAGAAGCAAAACTGAGACAGTGAATGGTCCAAATTCAATGTGTGCAACATCGAGGAACGCCCGTCGTGTCGTTGTTGTGTGGATATCAGAGTCAGAGTGAGGATGGGGAGATTCGGGTTCAAAACTCCCTTGACACCAATATACACTACTGAACATTAAAATTGCTACACCACGAAGATGACATGCTAGAGACGCGAAATGTAACCGACAGGAAGAAGATGCTGTGATATGCAAATGATTAACTTTTCAGAGCATTCACACAAGTTTGGCGCCGGTGGCGACACCTACAACGTGCTGACATGAGGAAAGTTTCCAACCGATTTCTCATACACAAACAGCAGTTGACCGGCGTTGCCTGGTGAAACGTTGTTGTGATACTTCGTGTAAGGAGGAGAAATGCGTACCATCACGTTTCCGACTTTGATAAAGGTCGGATTGTAGCCGATCGCGATTGCGGTTTATCGTATCGCAACATTGCTGCTCGCGTTGGTCGAGATCCAATAACTGTTAGCAGAATATGGAACCGGTGGGTTCAGGAGGGTAATACGGAACGCCGTGCTGGATCCCAACGGCCTAGTATCACTAGCAGTCGAGATGACAGGCATCTTATCCGCATGACTGTAACGGATCGTGCAGCCACGTCTCGATCCCTGAGTCAACAGATGGGGACGTTTGCAAGGCAAACTGCACGAACAGTTCGACGACGTTTGCAGCAGCATGGACTATCAGCTCGGAGACCATGGATGCGGTTACCCTTGACGCTGCATCACAGACAGGAGCACCTGCGATGGTGTACTCAACGACGAACCTGGGTGCACGAATGGCAAAACGTCATTTTTTCGTATGAATCCAGGTTCTGTTTACAGCATCATGAAGGTCGCATCCGTGTTTGGCGACATCGCGGTGAACGCACATTGGAAGCGTGTATTCGTCATCGCCATATTGGAGTATCACCCGGCGTAATGGTATGGGGTGCCATTGGTTACACGACTCGGTCACCTCTTGTTCGCATTGACGGCACTTTGAACAGTGGACGTCACATTTCAGATGTGTTACGACCCGTGGCACTACCGTTCATTCGATCCCTGTGAAACTCTACATTTCAGCAGGATAATGCACGACGCATTTTGCAGGTCCTGTACCGGCCTTTCTGGATACAGAAAATGTTGGACTGCTGCCCTGGCCAGCACATTCTACAGATCTCTCACCAATTGAAAACGTCTGGCCAATGGTGGCCGAGCAACTGGCTCGTCACAATACGCCAGTCACTACCCTTGATGAACTGTGGTATCGTGTTGAAGACGCATTGGCAGCTGTACCTGTACAGGCCATCCAAGCTCTGTTTGACTCAATGTCCAAGCGTATTATGGCCGTTATTACGGCCAGAGGTGGTTGTTCTGGGTATTGATTTCTGACATGTAATCACATGTCAGTTCTAGTATAATATATTTGTCCAATGAATACCCGTTTATCATCTGCATTTCTTGTTTGTGTAGCAATTTTAATGGCCAGTAGTGTATATACAAAATTACGAACTGTCCGTCCGGACACTGACGTGTCTGTTCGCTGTATTCAGATTTGTGTGTGTGTCGTGGCGTAATGTCAGTTTGGTTCGTTGGTCGATTCGGGAGAGGGGACCAAACAGTGAGGCCATCGGTCCCACCGGATTAGGGAAGGTTGCGAAAGGAAGTCAGCCGTGCCTTTTCAGAGGAACCGGCCTGGTATTTACCTGAAGCGATTTAGGGAAATCGCGGGGAACCTTAATCAGGATGCCCGGACACGGGTTTGATCCGTCGTCCTCCCGAATGCGAGTCCAGTGCTCTAACCACTGCACCCCATCGATCGGTAATGTCAGTTTGCAACAAAGACGTGTAACGAAGGGACCTCCAGATGTATGTACCTCCTATTTGTTCTACGCAAGTAACACATGTTACGACTCTTGCGTTCCGTTTTGGAAGTTTTGACTGTTGTATTCATTCGTTGTAACATAGTTCACACCCGCGTATTTGTTGCTTTCATTTCTGTGAGAAGTCTATGCGGCATTTCGCCTGCTCTCGCTATTCGTCACAGAATATGAGTCATGTGGTAGGAATATACAGCGTGACAATAATTGAACTATATGAAAATAAACGTGAATTAGTTACGAACTACGGCGTACACACACTTTATTACACATGTAAACGTCACTACAGACATTCGGATTTAGGTTATGACATGTTCGATATGAGTGCCATCACTGGTGATGATGTGGCGCAGACGAGGTGCGAAATTCTGCATGATCCGCTGAAATGTCGGAACATCGATGCTGTCGATGACCTCCTGAATGGCTGTTTTCAGCTCAGCAATGGTTTTAGGGTTATAGCTGTACATCTTGTCTTTAATACAGTCCCACAAAGAGAGTCGCGCGTGTTCATATCCGGAGAATATGGTGACGAACCGAGGCCCCTGCCAGTGGCCTCTGGGTACGGCAGAGTCAGAATGCGGTCCCCAGAGTGCTCCTCCAGGATATCAAACATTCTGTTTCGATGGGGTCGAGCTCCGCCTTGCATGAACCACATCTTGCAGAAATCAGGGTCACTTTGGATAATGGGGATGAAATCATCTCCAAAACTTTCACGCACCGTTCGGTAGTCACCGTGCTGTCAAGGAATATCACACCGATTGTTCGTGACTGGACATCAAACACCACACAGTCGCCCGTTGAGGGTGAAGAGACTTGTCGATCGCGAAATGCGTATTATCAGTCCCCCAAATAGCCCAATTTCGTTTACTGACTAAATCCAAATGATAGTGGGCTTCGTCGCCAATTCCCATCATGCCCCGTGAAGTTTGAACGTCCTAACACAAACCCTTCAGAAGTTATGACGATTTTATTTCGAATGTTCAATAATTGTCACACTGTATTACTATCGCAAGCAAAGTGATGAATAGTGAGAGCGGACGAGATGCCGCATAGACCTCTCACAGAAATGAAAACAACAAATAAGCGGGTGTGAACTATGTTACAAACGAAATACGGAACTCTTTTAAGAGTCGTCACATGCGGCACTTGTATAAAACAAGTAGGAGGTACGTTGTTAGAAATGACCTATTTAATGCAACTATCCTTCATAACAATCGAACGCAAGGCGAACAAATATTTAAGACAGAATAGTAGTAGTTATACTTTACTTACGTCGAAAATTCCACATAATTTTTGTTGGAATTCTGTTGGCTTGTATTCACGAAGCACTGTACAGTATATGCAGCACGTATATTATCTTCATATAACCACATCGTGTAAAGCACCATACACACACCAAAAGTTCTTGCCTCATGAAAAATGTGCACAAAGACTGAGGTATCACAGATACAACAGTGCCAAAGAAATTCACTCTCAGAGATATTGCAACATATAGGCTACATTGATTTGACAGTAGAAAAGTCTCTGAGAGTAAACATTAGATTATATCCATTTAACATTCAATGAGGTTTAGTTAAAAAAAAAAGCAACAGATGTCGCAACCAGTTTGTTAGGAAATGTTACGATATTCATGTCGTGTCTCCAAGCTGGAACATGTCACCTGGACACAATATTTCGGCGGTCTACCTGGCTGCCATCTTCAGGTGTATAAGCCGTCGCACTAACTCTCCGGAATCTGGCAGAAAACCTAAAGAGATTCTGGTCATACATAAAGCATACCAGTAGCAAGACGCAATCAATACCTTCACTGCGCGATAACAACGATGAAGTCACTGATGACAGTGACACTAAAGCAGAGTTATTAAACACGATTTTCCGAAACTCCTTCACCAAAGAAAACGAAGTAAATATTCCTGAACTCTAATCAAGAACAACTACCAAGACGAGAAACGCAGAAGTAGATATCCTCGGTGTAGCAAAGCAGCTTAAATCACTTAATAAAGACATGACCCCCGGTCCAGATTGTATACCAGTCAGGTTCCTTTCAGAGTATGCTAATACAGTAGCTCCATATTTAGCAATTATATACAACCGCTAGCTATTAGAAAGATCCGTATCTGGAAAATTGCTCAAGTCACACCAATACCCAAAAAGGAAAGTAGGAGTAATCCGCTGAATTACAGGCCCATATCACTAACGTCGATTTGCAACAGGATTTTGGAACATATACCGTGTTCGAACATTATGAAGTACCTAGAAGAAAACGATTTATTGACTCATAGTCAGCACGGATTCAGAAAATATCGTTCTTGTGAAACACAACTAATTCTTTATACTCATGAACTAATGAGCGCTATCGAGAGGAGATGTCAAATTGATTCCATATTTTTAGATTTCCAGAAGGCTTTCGACACCGTTCCTCACAAGCGTCTTCTAACCAAACTGCGTGCCTATGGAATATCGCCTCAGTTGTGCGACTGGATTCGCGATTTCCTGTCAGAAAGGGTACAGTTCGTAGTAATAGACGGAAAATTATCGAGTAAAACAGAAGTAATATTCGGCTTTCCCCAAGGAAGTGTTACAGGCCCTCTGTTGTTCCTGATCTACACTCCTGGAAATGGAAAAAAGAACACATTGACACCGGTGTGTCAGACCCACCATACTTGCTCCGGACACTGCGAGAGGGCTGTACAAGCAATGATCACACGCACGGCACAGCGGACACACCAGGAACCGCGGTGTTGGCCGTCGAATGGCGCTAGCTGCGCAGCATTTGTGCACCGCCGCCGTCAGTGTCAGCCAGTTTGCCGTGGCATACGGAGCTCCATCGCAGTCTTTAACATTGGTGGCATCCCGCGACAGCGTGGACGTGAACCGTATGTGCAGTTGACGGACTTTGAGCGAGGGCGTATAGTGGGCATGCGGGAGGCCGGGTGGACGTACCGCCGAATTGCTCAACACGTGGGGCGTGAGGTCTCCACAGTACATCGATGTTGTCGCCAGTGGTCGGCGGAAGGTGCACGTGCCCGTCGACCTGGGACCGGACCGCAGCGACGCACTGATGCACGCCAAGACCGTAGGATCCTACGCAGTGCCGTAGGGGACCGCACCGCCACTTCCCAGCAAATTAGGGACACTGTTGCTCCTGGGGTATCGGCGAGGACCATTCGCAACCGTTTCCATGAAGCTGGGCTACGGTCCCGCACACCGTTAGGCCGTCTTCCGCTCACGCCCCAACATCGTGCAGCCCGCCTCCAGTGGTGTCGCGACAGGCGTGAATGGAGGGACGAATGGAGACGTGTCGTCTTCAGCGATGAGAGTCGCTTCTGCCTTGGTGCCAATGATGGTCGTATGCGTGTTTGGCGCCGTGCAGGTGAGCGCCACAATCAGGACTGCATACGACCGAGGCACACAGGGCCAACACCCGGCATCATGGTGTGGGGAGCGATCTCCTACACTGGCCGTACACCACTGGTGATCGTCGAGGGGACACTGAATAGTGCACGGTACATCCAAACCGTCATCGAACCCATCGTTCTACCATTCCTAGACCGGCAAGGGAACTTGTTGTTCCAACAGGACAATGCACGTCCGCATGTATCCCGTGCCACCCAACGTGCTCTAGAAGGTGTAAGTCAACTACCCTGGCCAGCAAGATCTCCGGATCTGTCCCCCATTGAGCATGTTTGGGACTGGATGAAGCGTCGTCTCACGCGGTCTGCACGTCCAGCACGAACGCTGGTCCAACTGAGGCGCCAGGTGGAAATGGCATGGCAAGCCGTTCCACAGGACTACATCCAGCATCTCTACGATCGTCTCCATGGGAGAATAGCAGCCTGCATTGCTGCGAAAGGTGGATATACACTGTACTAGTGCCGACACTGTGCATGCTCTGTTGCCTGTGTCTATGTGCCTGTGGTTCTGTCAGTGTGATCATGTGATGTATCTGACCCCAGGAATGTGTCAATAAAGTTTCCCCTTCCTGGGACAATGAATTCACGGTGTTCTTATTTCAATTTCCAGGAGTGTATATTAACGACATAGGAGACAATTTGAGTAGCCCTCTTAGATTGTTTGCAGATGATACTGTCATTTACCATCTTTTAAAGTCATCAGATGCACAAAAAGAATTGCAAAATGATTTAGATAAGTTATCTGTATGGTGGAAAAAGTGGCAATTGACCCTGAATAAAGAAAAGTGTAAAGTTATTCACATGAGTACTAAAAGAAATCCGATAAACCTCCCTTACCCAATAAGTCACACAAATATGAAGACTGTAAATTTAACTAAATACTTCCTTAATTCCAATCAAGAACAACTGCCAAGATGAGAAACATAGCAATAGATATCCTTCGCGTCGCAAAGCAGCTTAAATTACTTAATAAAAGCAAGGCTTCCGGTCCAAATTGTATACCAGTCAGGTTCCTCTCAGAGTACGCAGATACAATAGCCCCATGTTTAGCGATTATATACAACCACTCGATCACAGAAAGATCCGTACCTAAAGACTGGAAAATTGCTAAAGTCACACCAATACCCAAAAAGGGAAGTAGGAGTAACCCGTTGAATTACACGCCCATATCACTAACGTCGATTTGCAGTAGGGTTTTGGAACATATACTGTATTCGAACATTATGAAGTACCTAGAAGAAAACGATTTATTGACACGTAGTCAGCACGGATTCAGAAAATATCGTTCTTGCGAAACACAACTAGCTCTTCATACTCATGAAGTAATGAGTGATATCGACGGGGGATGGCAGATAGATTCCATATTTTTAGATTTCCATAAGGCTTTCGACACCGTTCCTCACAAGCGTCTTCTAACCAAACTGCGTGCCTATGGAATATCGCCTCATCCGTGAAAATGGATTCGTGATTTCCTGTCATAAATCAGTGATATCTCACCACATGAGAAACGGAGGCCTAACAGGGTATTCATATTTGACGATGTAGCTATGGAAGACCAGATACGGAAACATTTCTAGTTTGATCGTCATGTAGGGGCTGACGTCTTTTATCTGCGTCATACATGATCTAGGTTTCTTAAGCAGTTGGTAAAGTCATCGAGTAAAACAGAAGTAATATCCGGCGTTCCCCAAGGGAATGTTCATGATCTATATTAACGACATAGGAGAAGATCTCAGTAGTCGTTTTGTATTGTTTGCAGATGATGCTGTCATTTACCGTCTTGTAAAGTCATCAGATGACCAAGAAGAATTGCAAAATGATTTAGATAAGATGTCTGTATGGTGCGAAAAGTGGCAATTGACCCTAAATGAATAAATGTGTGAAGTTATTCACAATGAGTACCAAAGATCCTCTAAAGTTCGATTATGTGATAAGTCACACGAATTTGAAGGCTGTAAATTCAACTAAATACTTAGATAATGTTGTGGGTAGAGCAAACCAAACACTGCGATTCATTGGCAGAACACTTAGAAAGTGCAACAGGTCTACTAAAGAGACTGCTTACACCACGCTTGTCCGCCCTATTCTGGAGTATTGCTGTGCGATGTGCGATCTGGATCAGGTGGGACTGACGGATGACATCGAAAAAGTACAAAGAAGGGCAGCTCGTTTTGTATGGCTCTGAGCACTATGGGACTTAACTGCTGAGGTCATCAGTCCCCTAGAACTTAGAACTACTTAAACCTAACTGACCTAAGTACATCACACACATCCAGGCCCGAGGCAGGATTCGAACCTGCGCCCGTATCGGTCGCGCGGTTCCAGACTATAGCGCCTAGAACCGCTCGGCCACACAGGCCGGCTCGTTTTGTATTATCGTGAAGTAGGGGAGATAGTGCCACAGACATGATACTTGAATTGGAGTGGCAATCATTAAAAGAATGGCGTTTTTCGCTGCGACGGGATCTTCTCATGAAATTTCAATCACCAATTTTCTCCTCCGATTGCGAATTCATTCTGTTGGCACCCACCTACATAGGGAAAAATGATCATAACGATAAAATAAGAGGAATCAGGGCTCGCACAGAAAAATTTAAGTGCTCGTTTTTCCCGTGCGCCGTTCGAGAGTGGAACGATAGAGAGACAGTTTGAAGGTGGTTCATTGAACCCTCTGCCAGGCACTTTATTGTGAATACCACAGTAATCACGTAGATGTGGATGTAGAACTAAAATTGAACACGCCACGGCGGTTTCTTTATACACCGATCGTAGGTCCAACGCACGTGCGCGAACATAACTGCCCTCTAGCACACGGCACAACAGCGCACCTGTGGTGAAAACTAGCGGAAATGATAAATCGATATGAAACACTGTTGACAGCTTTTGGCGACCGAAACAAAGACCGTTGTCTCTTAATGTCAAACAAAACAACGTTCCAACTCATACTTAAAGGATACCCCTTATCTCTGTTTATAATATTGTCAGAAGCCAGATTTCAACTGCTTCTTTCTCCACACAGTCCCAATACCGCGATGCTGGGCAACCACTTGTGTCTCATCGTACAACATTTTATGTCCTTCAGTGTGACGATGTTTTGCCACTGAGGATTTTTTTGGCTGAAATAAACACGTGTGGCGATGATGCTCCACGCATCGATCCTGGACCGTGCGAATCGTTTGTCCAGTATAGGTTTTCCCGCAATGGCAGGGAATCTTATAGACCCCGAGCTCTCTCAAATCCAAATCATCCTTCACGGAGCCCAGCAGAGCTCTGGTCTTAGCTGGCGGACGGAATACACTTTTAATATCAAACTTCCTTAAAAACCTTCCATATGTCACACTCTCTTCGTCATTGTACCAAAGTCTCTTAGATTCACGTCATGAATGTAAGTGACTATGGGATAAAGATGTATGAAGTGTGACATATGAAAGTTTGGGTCGGTCCGGGAGGCATGCATGGACAGCCAAATTGGTTAAGGTGGTTGCTCACGATATGCTCAAAATCTGGGTTCGAGTCCCACTCCAATACAAATTTTCATACATCACTAATAGGTAGTATATCTACACGTAATACAGCCGATGTCAAAATATTCGCGCTCGGCGAATTTATTTTGAACTAAATGTCGATCGTCAATAATGTCTCTTCTTTCAGACATGCACGTAAGTAATATTACTTTATCATTGCTAACACATCCTGACGGTATTTGCTTTGAGCATGCGTATGTATTTTCAGAAACGTTAATTCAGTCCAGATACGAGTTTTTACTGGAGATATTCTCAGACGGTGATGGCGTAACATTCATGACATACAGCGGAATCAGTGCTATCTCACCACCTGAAGAACTGAGGCCTAACAGCGTTTTTATATTTGACGATGTAGCTATGGAAGACCAGGATGAGATACGGAAACATTTCTAGTTTGAATCGTCATGTAGGGGCTGACGTCTTTTATCTGCGTCAGACATGATCTCTAAGATTCTTAAGCAGTTGGTAATGAATAATGTGAACCTTATTATCACTTTCAACCAGGACAATAAGAATTTAAAATACATTTATCGTATGAATGTAGGAACTGACATGGTATTCAATGAATTTACAGCCACTTGCGGGGACTACGCCGGCCGGAGTGGCCGAGCGGTTAAAGGCGCTACAGTCTGGACCGCACGACCGCTACGGTCGCAGGTTCGAATCCTGCCTCGGGCATGGATGTGTGTGGTGTCCCTAGGTTAGTTAGGTTTAAGTAGTTCTAAGTTCTAGGGGACTTATGACCACAGCAGTTGAGTCCCATAGTGCTCAGAGCCATTTGAACAATTTTTTTGCGGGGACTACTTGAATCATACACAGTACTTTTTTTTCCGAGGGAGGTGGCGCAGTGGCTGGCACACTGGACTCGCAGTCGGGAGGACGACGGTTCAATCCCGCGTCCTGCCATCCTGATTTAGGTTTTGCGTGATTTTCCTAAATCGCTCCAGGTAAATGCCGTGATGGTTGCTTTGAAAGGGAACGGCAGACTTCCTTCCCCGTCCTTCCCTAATCCGATGAGACCGATGACCATGCTGTCTGGTCTCCTCCCCCATAACAATCCCCCCCCCCCTCTCCCATATTGGTTTCTGGTTATTTATAGAACAAGAAAATTGAACGACAGGCGATATAGACGAAAATTCCAGAAGCCCCTGTTTAAAAAATACTGTACCAATACATAACTACAGTGGTATATTCTATCCTACGAAGAAGTTTGCATGAATGTCATGCACTCATTCAGAGGATATGGTGCACAGACCAAATATCCATCTGTACGTTGATACAAAAATTGAAGCGGTAAATACAAGTCTTAAAAACTGCGTTATGGAAATTAAAAATATCAATGAAACTCTTAAAATGTTAGGCTATGGAAATGGAAACATCGTAAAATACTATAAAAACGGCAACTCTAAGGGCCTAAAAATTGACAAAAGGGAAGCTTTAGAAGATATGGAGAAAACTCCTCCCATAAATATCAAGGAAAGAAAAGTTTAGGAGGAAAGCACTAGAACCGTTCTGAGTTTAATCATCATAGTAAATGCAGAGGTTGACGAGATTGAACGAGATTTAGAAATACGAAAAGACCCCAGGCTTTAATATATATAAGTTGTGCACTATCTTGAAGTTAGTTCAGTAATGCAACAGCATATGGACCAAGTGCAAAGTCATCGATGTGCAGAAGGGTATTCGTCGAAAATTATGATTACTAAAATTAGGAGAGTTGGAATATAGTTTTAAACAGCTCTTACACACAAAGTGGTGAGTAAAAGAGGAGGGGGAAGAAGAAGAAGAAGAAGGATATGCTATTAGGAATTACATTAGCCATCACAATGTTAGCGAAAGAGATAGGAAACTCGGGACCACCAGGGAGAAACCGTATATGCTGACAAAACATCCTACACGCTTATCTAAGCATGCAGTTCATGCAAAAGGACCGAAATATTTGTCCTGTTCCCCGAAAAATTTGCATTTCTTTAGATGGCACTTTAGACTAACAGCTCGCAATTTCTCTAAACTATACTGCTGATGGATCTCGGTACATTTATGTAGTTAAGGTAATTAACCGAGTGTGACTTATGAAGTTTAAGCTCTTAAGCTCTCCCAGGAAGCTTTGTAAGTTAAGTGGGTGCACTTGAACCCCCACTCTTGTACCCCTAAAGCCCAATCGGAATAATTAAGGTTTGCTTGACAGTTCCAACAGGGGAAGCTTAAGGCAATGTTGGGCAGTGGGTATGTGATCAAAACGGTCGCTATTTCTGTTATGTCGTTAATGAAAACACTCTTCAATTGTCTGTGCGTGTTTTACGCCTACCTTCGCCGTTCACAAGGGCCTGAAAACTATTTTTGCGGTCAGGCAGAAAGCTGACCATAATTTCCGAAAGAAAATGTTCTTGCTTGCTATTTACTCAGCGGGATCAGGAACAACGACTGTAAATAAAGGTTTTGAGTTTTAACCGCTTGATATATTCAGCAAAGATCACACACACAAAAGAAACTAATATTCGTAATAAAAATGTCCCTATCGGAAACAGTATTATTAACAGTTACGAGACCATATCGTTGCATAGTCACAGTGAATTATTTTTAATTACACCTTAATCCCGAATAACAGCCGCCTACCAAAGTAAATGTTATATCATTAATTGCTCAGGGTCCTGCTTGAGATTATTTGTAACCGTGTGTGGAATCGGCTGCGCCGGAAGTGCACCTCTCAAATGTACAACCAAAGCCTCGTGAAAAAGAGCTGAAAATTCCTGACATAAATTGAGATATAAAAGGAAATTCCAGGTGAGATAAAACTGAAGTATAAATCCAGATTCTATAAAAGTGTCAAGTGTAAAAATAATAATTGCGCGAAATTAATGAAAGATAAAAAGTTACTTTTAGCAACTACTTGCTATTATAAATAAAACTCAAGTGTAGTTCTTCTAGAGCATGGGGGAGTGTTGTGGTACGGAAGATAAAATATTGTGAAATGAGCATGTCCTTGTTGCTCTGTGTTATTGTCTGAGTGTTTAATTTTAATCATACCACAGAATTACTCCTTTTTACTGATAAAAGTAGCATTATCAAGCCGACTGACGAAGTATTGACAAGGAAAACAGTAAATATAGTTCTTGCGAGTGCTATTGACTGAATTTGCACACAAATAATAGCTTTAAATTTCTAAAGAGGAAAAATTAGCCAATCTACAGTCAAAGTGTTGTGCTAACAAGAAATAATAACCAATACAACCTCCTAAATACTTGGGCGTGCATGTTGATGAAATTGGACAAATCATATAGCTGATATGCTAAAACGTTTATGTCCAGCTACTTTTGCAGTAAGAATGACTACCAACTTTAGAGACGCAGAAATCAGTATATAAAAATATTTTTCATTCCTTCATTTATTGATGGCATATGAAATGATTTTTAGGTTTAACTTCTCACTTACGTAAAACGTATTCATGACGCAGAAGGAAGCATTACGTGTGATAGTTCATATACATCAGTTAGGAATATTAGTTACTGCTTCACGTAACATTTATTAATCGATGAAATTTGCTATCGACAATCCTTTCCAATTTGAGAGTAACAGATATTTTCACAGGTTCTTCTGTCGAATCTAATTCCTTTTATAGAAAAGAGTAACATAACCAGCTAGAAACTCTTTGATAATATATTCTCTGAAATAAATTATCTGGTGGACAGAAACAGTGTTATCGTATGCAGGTTGGTGTCGTATCTCCTTAAGAATTTTTTCCATACCACAGACAAATTCTTGAATAGTAATAAGTAATCACTTACAAACTTATGAGTGTCCAGCATGTAGCCATTGAAACATTCATATTTCATGAGGTGAGTGGAACTTTCGTTCAATTGGAATGTTCTAGATCGGAAATATTATCGTGAACATAATCTGTGGGACACGTAACTAACTAACCAGTGTCGTATTTAAGAGTTCACAAACATCGAGATGGAAGCGAGATGGAAAATCATCTTGATGAAAAACTACATTGACAACTGTGAGGTTGAACAGAACGCATTAACTTTTATGTTGTTAATATTTGCAACCAGTCTTCCTTAATTACTTCTTTCATTCTGTTTGTTTGTGGATGAGAATAACTATTAATCGTGTTTTGCAACTGATCTTTTATTATTGTTTTTAGCCAAACATATTTCAATTAATTTTTTTTCCGCATATTCAGTGATTTACAAAGAAATAAAAGAGATAATTGCTTGCATAAGTATAAATATTTCGTTTTTAAATACAAAGTGATTCAGAGCAGCACTTTTATGTTACCTTAGTATTTACATTATTTACAAGTATAGTCTGTATATTCAGCACTTTTTTATACATCCTACGCTTTGTGTCTGTCCAACAGCTTTTGCATAGCAAATCTGGGTCCAGAAGTACTTAACCGAGAGTACTTTGCAACATGTTGGCACGAAAAGACGGAAATCGCTGCAAGAAAACCAGGCTCTGAGTTTCTCTGTATGACTCCTCAATATGTTGTCACACCAGATAGCTACGGGGCATCGAGGGAACTACTTGATTCTACAATAATAAGCCTTTATTATGCTTGTAATATCTATGTTCACTACTTCTTCTTCCTCTTCTTCTTCTTCTTCTTCCTGGCTTTCATCTCGTATTTTCACGGGTATGGCTTGTTAATCTTCGGATTTGTGTGGCCAGATGCCTTTGCTATCGCCATCCATTTCGCACCAAGGACAGAATTTGCGTGCCCCAGCTGCCTGCGTCCTTGTGTTATGCTATGTGAAAGCGTGTGAACGTGTTCTAAATGTTTGTGAATCGTGTAACTGAGGAGGGATGCGTGTACCAGCCCAGTATTCATTTAGTTGAATGTGGAAAACCGCCTAAAAACCACATCCAGTCTGGCTGTTGCTGTTAATCCGGTCCGGGTGCGGCGCAGTAGATAAAACTGAGATTTCCGGGACACATCGTGAAGATGGACGACAATATGTTGAACAAGAGGATATAGATTGCAACATACATATCAAGGGACAATGGATGAAAGAAGGAAGGGAGGACTGAAAAGTAATAGGAATAAGGGACAAAAAGATACTTACACAGCAAACGAGGACAGGAAAACGTGGAAGATCGTAGGAAACATGAGAGTGAAGAGATGGTGGAAATATGAGAGTGAAACATGTGAGTGAAGAGATGATGGAAAGAAAGAAGACGCCCTGAACAAGACCTTTGTGACCCTAAACGGACGAAAAGAACCATTTGAATAAACAAATATATCGAATCGCTGCATTTCACCAAAAAGATAGCCCAGAGTCACTCATTCTTAAAGTATTGTGGATCGACGAAGTACCTACGCAAGTGGCCATCAGAAGTGCAACACAATCAAGACGATATGCAACGAACGTCAAATTGGCATGCAGTATACTAGTCGCTTTGAAATACAAATTATTAGCATTTCAGCAAAACGGCGCAGAGTAGGTAGGAGAAATGTCAGCAACGAGGGGTGTACAATAAGTAATGAAACACGTTTTTTCTCCGCCAGTCGGAATTTGTTGTGGGATATTGTGGAATATTCCCGCTTTAATCCCTATAGTTTCATGATGTTCCTATAGGTGGCGGCGCTATACGTTGCCTTCAAAATGGCGTCTATAACGGAAGTGTGAACCAAGCAGACAGTTGTCAATGAGTTTCTTTTGGAGGAAAAAATAGCAAATATTTTTAGGCGTTTGCAGAATGTTTACAGAAATCTAGCAGTGAACAAAAGTGCAAAGACTCGTTGGGCGAGGCGTCTGTTACCAATGCAACAAGGTCGCCCTCGTTACAGAAGTGCAGCATGTTCTTCACACAGCTTTCACCCATTGAAAATATCTGTTAATGCTTTCCCGAGAGACTGTCACATCACTATAGTCAGCCTCTACGATTGATGAAATGTGGCATAGAGTCGAAGCAGCGAGGAATGCCATATCTACATCTGTCACCCAAGCTGAGTTTACTAGATGTCCATCTGGGTTAGAGCCATTTTTGCTCTCAGAGGTTGTAGCTCTGTGCACTAAATTGCAAAATTTGATCATGTATACTTCATGCTATTCTGTATTCGCATAATATGTATGATTTTATTATTTGCTACCCTGTTAGATGACGATCAGTTTGGCTTTAGGAAAGGTAAAGGCACCAGAGAGGAAGTTCTGACGCTGCAGTTGATAATGGAAGCAAGACTGAAGAAAAATCGATACGCGTTCGTAAGTTATGTGGGGACTGGAAGACCAAGAACGATTGTCCTCGGATTAAAAGGGTGTAAGAAAGGGTTGTTGTCTTTCGCACCTATTGTTCAGTCTATACATCGAAGGAGCAATAACGGAAATAAAAGAAAACTTCGAGAGTGAGATTAAAATTCAAAGTGAAACGATATCAATGATAAAACTCGCTGATGACGTTGCTACCTACAGTGAAAGGAAGAAAGAATTACAGACTCGTTGAGCGGAATGAACAGCCTAATAAGTATAGGATATGGACTGAGAGTAAATCGAAGAAAGGCAAGAGTAATGAGAAGTAGCAGAATTGAGAACAGCGAGAAACTCAACGTCAGAATGGAGAATCACGAAGCAGATTAAATTAAGGAATTCTGCTCCCAAAGCAGCGTAATAACCCATTTTTAAAGGGCATCATATTCGCCGTTGACTCTAGAAATTATTTATTTCGCAATTGCAATTTCGGCCTTTGGGCCATTTTCAAGTAGTATTCCAAAAGATTTTGCTTCAGCGCATATCGGACTTCGAAATCCTCCTACATGTATACATGTCATCGTTAAAATAGGCATTTTCACTGTAGAAACACATTAAATTCAGACGAGCGCGAAGCTCTGTACGTCGTGAAATGATGTAAATTACATGACATGTTACCAGTTTTATCACCATTGACGCAAATAGCTAGAAATCCATGTTCTAGCACAATGTAAAACATTGGTAACATTTCCTGTAATTTACATCATTTCGCGACGTACTCGTTAAATGTTTGTGTATTTCTGTAGTGGAAAGGCCTATTTTTAACAATGAAGGCATCCATGTCGGAGGCTTTTAAAGTCTCACATGTGCTGAAGCAAAATGTTTGGCAGTAACATTTGAAAATGGTCCAAAGGCCGAAATTACAGTTGCGAAAGAAATAATGTCTACAGTCAACGGGGAAATGAGGTCCTTTAAAACATTTTACGAGACTGTGAACCCCCACTATGAGAAGTTTATCAAAATAACACACGATGGACGGAGCAAGGAGGAGATAAAAAGCAGACTAGTATTGACAAAAATGTTTATCCTAGCCAAGAGGAGTCTACTAGTATCAAATATAGACCTTAATTTGAGGAAGAAATTTCTGAGAATGTACGTTTGGAGTACAGCATTGTGTGTTAGTGACACATGGACTGGGAAAACCGGTGCTATAGAAGAATGTTGAAAATTATGTGGACTGATAAGGTAAGGAATGAAGAGGTTTTCTGCAGAATCGGCGAGGAAACAAATATATCAAAAACACTGACAAGAAGGAGGAACAGGATCATAGGACATCAGTTAAGACATTGGGGAATAACTTATATGGTACTAGATGGAGCTGTAGAGGGTAAAAAATGTAGGGAAGACAGATATTGTAATACATTCAGCAAATAACTGGGAACATAGGTTACAATTCCTACTCTGTGATGAAGTGGTTGGAAGAGGAGAAGAATCCGTGGCGGGCAGCATCAAACCAGTCAGAAGAATGATAACTCAGAAGGGATCCTTCCTTGAGTTGCAGTATTAATGGCAGCAGTGCAGACTGCTGGCGGGCTATCACTTGCCAACAGCCAGTCGGTGGGAATCTCTGCATAACTAATTACAGAATACACGAAAGACTTAGCGAGTGTCAGGAGAAACTGAACTTTGTTCACAGCAATTAAAATACACACTTTTTGATACCCTTCCATATTCGAATAGTTGTAGACGATACGTGTTTCCCATGTATAAGGAAATACGGCTTGAGGCTTCATTAAATTCTCACAGATCCTTGTAATATTTTCTCAGAATTCTTGAAGGAAATTTCCTACGCGGCCATAAGAATCGTGCCAAACGAAATAGCGGCTCACTTAACGGGCACTCCGTTTTCCCTGAGTATGCTGCGGAGAGTGCTGGGGACACATTACGTAATGGCCAGCGGTGGCTGCCTTTGTATGGACAGCTGCCATGCCCACGGCCCGCTGCCTTCATTTGTCAACGTCAGCTCTGCACTTTGCATGCCCAAGTCAGCCCGCCCACGCGGCGCACACAGGTCCGCATTCCACTTACGTCTTAAAAGTGGCAAAAAATCCACTTTTATTTTTTGTGGGTACATATCTTCCATAATGTTTTCATTCATAAAAAAATTCGCTGATGTTTCATTGCCGCTTCTGGAGGCTCGTGTAAAAAGTCTCTTTACTTAGAGTTAGCACTAAATTTGAGTGAACAGACACATCAAACTTCTATTCCTTAATTTCCGCAATAAAAACAGTTTACATGCCAGTCATACTTTGTTCTATGGTCACGACGATAATTCGTTATGACGTGGAACGAGTCTTATAACATACACATCACAACTTAATCATTAAATATTGCTACATGCTGAACATTTATTTTTTTAATATCTACAGATGTGAATTAGTATTTCCTACACACCACCTTTTACACATTACAGCAATAGAAATTCCTCTACAGAATACAAGGAGTAATCAAGGAGAAACTTTTTTACTTTGTTTTCAAATTTTGCTTTGCTATGTGTCAGACATTTTATATCCATGGATAAGTTATCAAAATTTTCGTTGCAGCATTGTACACCCCTTTTGTGCTAAAGACAACCTTAATGTGGGATAATAATTGTCATTTTTCCTTCTGGTATTGTAATGATGTATATCGTTGTTCCTTTTGAACAGCAGCGAATTATTCACAACAAACTTCATGAAGGAATAAATAAACTGTGAAGCAGTGGTCGCCATGCCCAACTCTTTAAACAGATGTCTACAAGGTGATCGTGGGTGCACCGTGTATAAATCTTACAGAACGTTTTTGAGGAATGAAAATTTTCTTTTTTATGATGCGTTACCCCAGAATATTATTCCATATGACATTACTCAATGAAAATATGCGAAATATGTCAACATACTGATTTGTCCCTCCCTAATATTTGCAATGATTCTAATCGCAAATGCGGCTGAACTAAGTTGTTTTAGGAGTTCCAAAATGTGCCTTTTCAAGTTTAAATTCTCATCAATATGAACACTTAAGAATTTTGAAATTACCACCCTATTAATTATTTCCTCACCACGTGTTACACTTATCTTTATTGTAGCACCCCCTAGATGTGCAGAACAGAATATGTTGTGTCTTTTTGAAATTGAGGGTGAAATCATTCGCAAAAAAACAGACAATGATACTTTTAAGACCAATGTTTACCGTTTCCTCTTTTTCTGTGTGTATACTTGAATTGATTACTAGTGTTTTCTGCAAAAAGAACTAATTCTGTTGTATATTAGACGAGAGATCGTTTACATATGAGGAACAATAGTGGATCTAAAATGGAGCCGTTTGGAACCCCATAGGTAATTTCTCCCGAGTCAAAAATGGTTCAAATGGCTCTGAGCACTATGCGACTTAACTACTGAGGCCATCAGTCGCCTAGAACTTAGAACTAATTAAACCTAACTAACCTAAGGACATCACACAAATCCATGCCCGAGGCAGGATGCGAACCTGCGACCGTAGCGATCGCCCGGCTCTAGGTTGTAGCGTCTAGAACCGCACGGCCACTCCGGCCGGCTCCCGAGTCAGAATAATGTCTCCGGACTACATTGGTTGAATTACTAATCACAACTTTCTGCATTCTTTTGGTTAGCTAAGACATTACCCACTGGTTGGCTATACCATCAATCCCTAAAACTTCAATTTATCTAGGAAAATATTGTGATTCACACTGTCAGATGTCTTAGCTAGGTCACAAAAAATACCAAACATGAAGCTATTTTACTCTTTAATGCTTGTAAATTTGGTGAGTGAACATATAATAGCATTCTCTGTGGAATAACTCTTCTGAAATCCAAAAGCACGTTTATCACGAACACAAACGTACAGCCAGAACAGCACTGCTGTTTATACAAACATCGAGTAATCCAGAATATACAAACATTACCAACGTAATAAATTTCATGAGCCTTCCAGAAATGATAAATACTAAAAAGCAAATGGTTGCTAGTAGTCTAGTGCACCTCAGCATGACAACCATCGACACCAGTGCTACCTCACATTGTATGTTGCACAGCTCGCGCCAATATGGCGAGAACCCCCCCCCCCCCCCAAAAAAAAATATGTACATCTGCATATGAAATACTTAATTGTAAGAGGGTCGGGGTTCTTTGCAATGTAACTTATTGTTTAACTCTGTCACAGATTGGGAGGAAAGGCTACTATGGGCACCATGAAGAAGAGCTACGCATCTGGTTTTTATAGCTATGTCATATGAGTAGGGAGGAAAGTGAAATTAGGGTTTAACGTTCTATGACGACGATGTCATTATAGACAGCATTACACTCGCGTTGAGCAAAGCAGGGAACTCTCCACGGTGGAGGAATACCAAAAGAATTATTTCCCTGGATATAATACTCTATCTGTGGCACAACATTATTTTTAGCAGTCTCGTTGACAAAGTTTCTTTGAAATAAACAGAATTCTTCATATTTAGCTCGGTACTGAACACTAAAAAGAATAGGAAGAAGAATTGCATCTGTATGATGATTTTAAGGAACGAATAATTCCTATAGTGCGACTAATCATTTGCATCAGCTGAGGACGACTGCCAGCATAAATGTGGGTTAAGTGAAGAAAAGATCTCGGCTGGTACAAACATGGCGTTAACATAAACGACTTTTTCTTACAGTACTACATGTTTCACGAAAACAGAAGTCAAGTATCATCTCGATCAGCGAAATATTTTTCTTTAAACCGATGGGTAAAGTAGTCTTGTAGCGTGTGTTTCGTTCATATGAACAAACTGGCATAATATGCTGTCTTTGTTGTATATGGCTGATATAAGATGAAAATCTACAGAAAATAATGAAAGTTTATGAGAGATCTGCTCTGAATTTTTAGCAGTTAAGAAATACGTGACCGATTCGAGCCGTGGCTGTCTCTCTCTCTCGAAAACTGCAACCACTGATGAAAACAACGAGAAAATGTTTATGATACTATTGGACGATCGGCTGTCAGAATTACGTGCAACAGTTGGTGCCATAAGCTTGTCACAGGAAAGAGTGAGGCACATTTTACGTGAAGACTTATCTATAAGAAATCTGTACATAGTACAGTCATCGAATTCGGATTATAACCTCGAAGAATTGAATCTCGTGATGGTGTGGTCCTCTACATATTCACCATCTGTGCGACAAATTTTTCCCAACGTTATGGATGATTTGGTAGAGATCTTGGCTATAGAAGTCTGCATTTTACTTGTTCAGGAAAAGTTTTATCCGAAAACGCCTCGTTGTCGTTCTGGAAATGCCTGTCGAGCAATGGTTTCTTCATCCGAGGAAAGAGGGAACAAGTCAGTAGGCGCCGTGTCAGGAGAATATGGAGGGCTACGAAATTTGATAGCCCACAGAAGCGACATGCGAGACTGTGTCTGTGTAGAGTCAGCTGGGGCCCTAAACGTAGATAAATTTAATATACTGCTCACGCGTAGCAAAATAAATCCCCTACTGTACAACTACACTATTGCTGAAAAATCACTGGATACAGTAACCACTGTAAAGTATCTAGGAGTATCTATTCGGAACGACAATAAGTGAAATGACCACATAAACCTAACAGTGGGAAAAGCAGATGCCAGGCTGAGATCCATAGGAAGAATCTTAGGAAAATGTAATTCATCCACTAAAGAAGCGGTCTACAAGGCACTTGTTCGATTGGTTTTTGAGTATTGTTCGTCAGTCTGGGACTCTTACCAGATAGAACTGACAGAAGAGACAGAAAATATCGGACGAAGTGCTGCGCCTTTCGTCACGGGATCATTTAGTCCGCACGAGAGCGTTACAGGGATGCTCAACAAGTTCAACAGACGCTACAAGAGAAGCGTAGGGCATCACAGTGATTTTTACCAGGGAAATTTCGAGAGAGTGCTTTCCGGGAAGAGTCGGACAACTTATTAAATCGTCCCACAAACTGTAACACAGTGACTTCGTCAAGCACATAATGGACGTGGCGAGGCCACAACATATATCCAGACCAGACCTCGCCACAAATGAAAAGAGAGTAATAAAATAAATCCTTTATATCTGATCACAGATTCGAACTCCCAGTAAGATTCTAAATAAACTGATACTACACTCTGACCGGCCAATTAATTAACTGACAAGTCATCAGTCTTAATTTCACATTTAACACTACTAAACCAGTTTTCCCAGGTTAGCAGACAATACCGACGTATTGTCTACATAGAGGATCATCGGTTGGAGGGGGTAGGATAATTTTTCTATTCCCCATTTATTAATAGACACACATCAAAAAAAGTTTTGCATCACGTCGGTTCCGAGAGTTTCGGAAACTGTACAGAAAATTGAAATAGACATCAACATAAACATCATTTGCGTCCTTTTTATTGCTCATGAAAACCACACATTACGTGCTGTACCACCATACAGCGAGACCTTCAGAGGCGGTGGTCCAGATTGCTGTACACACCGGCACAGCTAATACCCTGTAGCACGTCCTCTTGCATTGATGCATGCCTATATTCGTCGTGGCATACTATCCACAAGTTCATCAAGGCACTGTTGGTCCAGATTGTCCCACTCCTCAATGACGATTCGGCGTAGATCCCTCAGAGTGGTTGGTGGGTCACGACGTCCATAAACAGCCCTTTTCAATCTATTGCAGGCATGTTCGATAGGGTTCATGCCTGGAGAACATGCTGCACACTCTAGCCGAGCGATGTCGTTATTCTGAAGGAAGTCATTCACAAGATGTGCGCGATGGTGGCGCGAATTGTCGTCCATGAAGACGAATTCCTCGCCAATATACAGACGATCTGGTTGCACTACCGGTCGGAGGATGGCTTTCACGTATCGTACAGCCGTTACGGCGCCTTCCATGACCACCAGTGGTGTACGTCGGCCCCACATAATGCCACCCCAAAACAGCAGGGAACCTCCACATAGCTGCACTCGCTGGACAGTGTGTCTAAGGCGTTCGGCCTGATCGGATTGCCTCCAAACACGTCTCCGGCGATTGTCTGGTTGAAGGCATATGCGACACTCATCGGTGAAGAGAACGTGATGCCAGTCCTGAGCGGTCCATTCAGCATGTTGTTGGGCCCATCTGTAGCGCGCTGCTTGGTGTCGTGGTTGCAAAGATGGACCTCGCCATGGACGTCGGGAGTGAAGTTGCGCATCAAGCAGCCTATTGCGCACAGTTTGAGTCGTAACACGACGCCCTGTGGCTGCACTTAAAGTATTATTGAATATGGTGGCGTTGCTGTCAGGGCTCCTATAAGCCATAATCCGTAGGTAGCGGCCTGAGCGAGGCATGTCAACGATAGTTCCTGTCTCTCTGTATCTCCTCCATGTCCGAACAACATCGCTTTGGTTTAGTCTGAGACGCCTGGACACTCCCCTTGTCGAGAGACCTTCCTGGCACGAAGTAACAATGCGGATGCGATCGAACCGCGGTATTGACTATCTTGGCTTGGTTGAACTACAGACAGCCGGCCGCTGTGGTCGAGCGGTCCTAGGCGCTTCAGTCCGGAAACGCGCTGCTGCTACGGTCGCAGATTCGAATCCTGCCTCGGGTGTGGATGTGTGTGATGTCCATAGGTTAGTTAGGTTTAATTAGTTCTAAGTGTAGGGGACTGATGACCTCAGATACTGTCCCATAGTGCTTAGAGCCATTTCAACCATTTGAACTACAGACAACACGAGCTGTGTACCTGCTTCCTGGCGGAATGACTGGAAACAATTGGCTGCCGGACCCCCTCTGTCTAATAGGCGCTGCTCACGCATGGTTGTTTACATTTTTGGGCGGGTTTAGTGACATATCTGAACAGTCAAATGGACTGTGTCTGTGATATAATATCCACAGTCAACGTCTATCTTCAGGATTTCTGGGAACCGGGTGATGCAAAACGTTTTTTTTATGTGTGTAGAAAACTCCCAAGATGGCTAAGTCTTGCTTGGTTTCACGGCCGGTATTTCGAATCGTCGATGAAATCACGCTGTGACGGGGGCATACGAAGTCTCCCACGTTCTGGGAATCCACGCCCGTTCGGGCCACCGAACTTGAATGAAGGAACGTGGCCGCTTCAGTTGGCCAGAACAGCAGGAACGGTTACACCCCCAACCTCTGTTAGGTTGGCTACAATGACCTTTTTGTGTATCGCGTAGTTGCACTGTAATTCATAGACCGCCCCTTTCAGTGGCCCGGAGTACAGCTCTCCAGCCCCATACCGTTGCAGTTTCTGAAAGTGTCCAGATCACGAGGTTAATCGTACAGCAATTATTGACATTTTATGGCAAGCGTCTTTTCCATTATCTTGCGAGCAGCCTTGTGTTATCCATCGACCAATTGTTCGCGATGTTTAGAATAACGAAGCAGGTCACAATTACGACGGTTGAGACTGTCCTGTCCCTACTTTTGCGCCGCGAGATACCGGCGCTAAACTGACATTTAGCGTGGTAAGCTCTATTGCCCTACCCTGTTACTATGGTCGCATTCTTGACCCATGGCTAACTTCTTTCGTTATAGTGATCTCTCTAGCGTCTGTTCTTTATTGTGAAGACGTTATTGTTTATGTGAATTTTTGTTCTTTTGACTCCACCAAGTCCATAACTCGCCCAGCGGCTGCTTTATTGTGAGTGATAGTTTAGGAAACTTGTGACAGGGCTACGTTTAATTTACATGTCCATTTCTAAATAGATGTATTGCCAGATTATAGTGACTGTCATTGGTATGTATCTTCTCTACTACCCCTTTGTGTTAATCAGTTCTTTGCCAGGCGACGAAACAGCTGCTGTAGGAAACGAACTCTGACGTCTGGGACAAGATCAGCAGGTAAGTACTCTGGTAGGGAACAATGACAGCTAGTACATCTCTGAACGCCATTTCTTACATAGTTAGATAATCTGTATTAATTTAGACTCTTAAGAGGAGAGACGACAGAGAGCCCAGTCACAGCTGTAGCTATTCACCCAACGACGTCGCTACAAAACTACTTGTTACATGAAAAAATTCGAGAAATTAGAGCTGATACAGAGGGTTACCGTCAACCATTCTACCCACGCGCCATTCGCGAATGGAACAGAGAAATGGGGATCAGTTATGAGTACCAGAAGTACCCTCCGCAGCACACCATCAGGTAGTTTCGGGAGTACTGATTTAGATTTAGACTCTCGTGGAGAGAAATTCTTCTCCTCGGACAGCAAAGCGCGACGCTTCATCTTGACAGGGTCCGTACGCTCCTATGACAGTTTGCCACTTGCGTCAATAATACCGGGTGGTTATAATTAGACCACGGATTTTTAGGTCGTAAAAAAGTTTTAGGCACCTAAAAAGGCTCCTTCAGTAGTTCATTTAGGCTTATATAAAACCTAAAATAGGCCCTAATAAAAATGATGCAGAGAAAATAAAAATAAATTAAAATACACAGTGTTGACAGTATGAACATCTTATTAGTCATTAAAACAAGGAGAATGAATATTTACACAGTTACAGAGCACAGCAATCTGCAACATTAATGTTGAACATAACTCCAAATATTTTTGAGTTCCTGCAAGATAAAGATCTCCGTAAAAAAGATGTGGCAATGGTTTAATTAATACATTCGTAGTTTCACATATTCTGACCATAGTTGGCTTCACAATAAATAACCAAAATCTTTTCTAGGTTTTCTAGTGAAACACTGTGGCGCTTGTCAGTCACAATCAGTTTATATGCTGAAAAAGAACGTTCTACATCAACAGATGTGACAGGGGCGTACTTCATTTTCGGCACATGTTGGACAGGAATGCTGCAGCCAGGAGTGCTGGATTTTCCACTAAGTATGTCGGCAGCTGCACACAACTCCTTCAGGCCAGTGTTCTTCTGCAAAACCGTTTGCATTTTTGCCCGTACTTTTTCCCCTACTTCACCTGGCGCTTCATTAATTTTCATTTTGACTTCTTCAAGCAAAGAAATATTGTCGTAGATAGTTCTCCCTGAGCCTTCTAACTGTGAAATTATTCTTGCCATAAATGTGTAGTGGGCCCTAATGTACGATAAGTCCCGTTTTAAAGAAGAATCTTTGAGTAACTCCATTGCTGCAGTTACGGATGCAGCATCCTCCGGTATATTTTCAACCACCTTCTGGACAGCTGAGAGATGCGTACTATAGTATTCTGCTGCTATCAGCCACGTGCCCCAGCGGGTGACAACAGGCTCTGGCGGCACTGGGACATCTGGAAGCTGTTCTTTGAATGCCTGTATTCTTGATGGTGCCTTAACAAAAATTTTCTTCACCATAGATATTACTTTATTTACTTCAGGAAATTGTAGCCTTACTTGCTCTGCTATGCGGTTGATCCCATGCACTACACAAGTTACATGCAGCATCAATGGGTAGAATACTTTTAATAGTTGAAACGCTGCTATCATATATGCAGCAGCATCAGTGACGGCCAGAAGCACCATATTCTCATCCACTCCGTTTGGCTATAGCACCTTAAGCCCATTGTTCACAAACTGTGCTATTGTTTGTTGGTTAGTTTTTGCAAGCTGTTATGAGTAAATCAAATGAGCCCTGGATGGAGCATCTGGATCTAGCTTGCCAATAACCAGGTTTGCAATGTAACGGCCAAGACTGACAGTAGTTTCATCCACAGAAATCCATATACAAGATTCTCCAACATCTTCTCGGATTCTGTGCAATGCAGCATTGTAATCTGAATCCACATAATTCTTACGTCAAGTTGACTCTGCAGGAATAGACTGATGGCAGTACTTCTCAAGAAAACCTCTGAAAATAGGGTTTTCTAGTTTCCGAAAGGGGATGTTTGCTGCCACAAGTGCATGACACAAATCACTGCAGAACTTGTTTTTTTTTTTTTCGGAGGATTCACCAGATTTACTGGTTAAAAGAGTTTGCTTCAATTTTGACTTTCGTTCAACATTAGCTTTATGTGCGATTCCATCTGCATGCTGAGTTAAGCGAGATTTCTTAACATTTGAAACCTAATACGAGAGAAAAGGGAAATGCAGTTTAGAATCGCATGTAAAGAGTATTTCGTATTACTAAAGGATAGCGATAAAAAACAATCCTAAGTGACAGGAAAATAAGAAATCTAAGAAAAACATCAACTAACCTCCTTGTTGCATGCTTGGCAGAAAATAATTTTCCCATCTGTTGTATAATGCGGAAAATCTTGCAGCCACTGCCTTATACGAGTAGACTTTGAACTGGCTGTTTACGGCATGGCGTAGTATTCTCACACAGAAATTAGAATTTATTTTGCACTTAGAACGTCAGTAACACTTAACACGTCGGTCGCTACAAAAAGTACTGATTTGTTTTCGCTGGGAAAAAGTGAACGATGACCTGTTTTTTTCCTGCGGCGCATGGGAGCGGTAGGGGAAGTACCGTACTCGTTGCTGGACATATGGCACCTGACAGATGGCCGCCCCTTCTGAACAAGCGAATGGAATCTACCGGTGCTTCAGATGAAAACATCTCACTACTGGCAAATTATTTTTCGAACCGGAAAATTCACGTATAATACCTTTCACGAAACAGAGTAGTTTGATAGGACTGCTTGTAGACAGCAGCGAGAAAATGCGCGAAGGGCAGTAATTTAGCTATAGAGGGCGTCTACGATTAACATTGTGATTTTTTAATCCGTGCTCAGCTTAAGGCCTATGAAACCGTTTCTTTGTGAAAATACACAGCTGGCCAGAATCCTACGAACGAAATATTTTCAAATATAGCATTTAGTACTCCCACGTTTGATTCTAATGTGTAACTCAAATCTTTGACCGGTTCCCATTGGCTCACCGAAGTTAAGCACTGTCGCGCTCGGCGCGTAATTGGATGGATGACCATTCAACCGTGCCGAGTACTGTTGGTAGTAAGGCAAGCAAAGGAATTGTAGACAGTCTCTATAACGACCTTCGCCTTCGACGAGACGTAAAGCCCTAAGTTTACTTCCTTTTTCTAATCTTTGAAAACACAAGAGCTCCATGTCAGATTAACGAAATAGGTACTTTTTAAGCTTTTGATGCCGAAATAGGCAAAATTAGGCGTCAACGTCGAAATACGCAAATTTAGGTCCTATAGAACTAACGGTATTCAGTTTAGTTAGTCATGAAACCCATAAGCACCAACTTATATGCAAATTGGAGCTTAGGAAAAGAAATAGGTTTTAACCTAAAGATCCGTGATCTATTTTTTACATACGAATAATAAAACACCTATAAAGAGTATTTGGTAGTAACAGGGATTGGTATTAACAGGGACAGCGATATAAAAAAATAAAAAAAGACCGAAGTGTTAGGCAAATACGAAGCATGAGCGCATATAAACTAGCCACCTTGCTGCACGCTGGGCAGAAAATATTTTTTTTCCATGTGTCGTATAGTGTGGAAAAACTTGGAGTCACTGTCTTATTTGATGAAATACGCACTTTTTAGGATAGTAAAGCCGGAATAGGCAAAAATAGGCATTAACGTCGAAATAGGCTTTTTTAGGTTCTATAGAATTAACGCTATTAAGTGTAAATAGTCATGAAACGCTTAAGTACAAATTTTTATGCAAATAGGAACTCAAGAACAAAATAGGTTTTTACCTAAAATCCGCTGTCTAGTTATAATTAAACTTTCCCTATAACACCTTTCCTTATAACACGGAAACTAATTATCGTACGAGTACCAAACTTGGTAGCATTAATGCCCAAAGTATTGGGTCACGATTTCCATGCGTGACAACGCTACCGTTCAGTTCTAACTATGGCTACCAGGTGCCGTGATCAGTCATCGTGATTCATAGTCTCACACACCTGACCAGTCGCAGTGCATTTGTTAACGTGTCAAAATGAGCTTGAACAAAAGGTGCGGAGCATTATTAGTGAAGCTCTATTATCAAAACAACAGTAATGCTACAGCTGCACTTCTAGAATATCGCCGGCTCTAAGGATTACGGAAGCGTCCTGTTTCTCCACCTGCTGTGCGGAGCATGGTGAAGAAGTTCGAAATAACTGGAGAACTGGGCGTCGCTCCGAGAAAAGGCCGACGGCCCGTTGCAACACAGGTGGTTGATGAAATCGCTGTTGCTATAGCAGACGACGCTGCGCGCAGTTCCAGATCTTCAGGCAGCGCGCGTGCTGTGTCACGACAGTAGAACGTCCGTGGTCCACTGTATGGAAGGTGTTTCGAACCATTCTCAAATGGTATCCGTACAAGGTCCATATCGTACCGCAGCTTGCACCACAGGACGTACAACGACATGTTGACTTCGCCGTCCACTTTCTCGCAAGGATTGGAGTTTATGAGGGCTGGCCTTGGACCATCCTAAGGACAGACGAATCTCATTTTTCTCTGACGGGTGAGGCGAACACACGGAATTGCCGAGCGTGGGGATCTTCACCTCCAATCACTGTGCATGAAGTTACTTTGTATGGTGAACGTGTCACCGTATGGTCTAGCTTCACGGCTATATCCATCATTGCCCCATTCTTTTTTGAACAGGTTGATGTTCATTTCAAAGACGTACAGTGTGACTGGCCAGCGTTACTGCGATATGCTTCGCCAACATGACATACCCGCCATACAGGAGAGAGACGCATTAAACTCAACAGTTATCATGCAAGATGGGGCCACACCCCACCGAATTATCAGCCAATCGTTTCCAAATCTTGGCCATCACTATCACCTGATCTCACTCACTATGATTTCTGGATGTGGGCTATCTGAAGGACAGCCCGCATCTCGTGGTCGTGCGGTAGAGTTCTCGCTTCCCACGCCCGGGTTCCCGGGTTCGATTCCCGGCGGGGTCAGGGATTTTCTCTGCCTCGTGATGGCTGGGTGTTGTGTGCTGTCCTTAGGTTAGTTAGGTTTAAGTAGTTCTAAGTTCTAGGGGACTGATGACCATAGATGTTAAGTCCCATAGTGCTCAGAGCCATTTTTATCTGAAGGACAGAGTTTACCAGAGGAACATTCACACATGTGCTGATCTGAAGTGCAGCATATCAAGAGAGGTAGCCGGCGTACCTACGGACATGCTTCGTTCTGCTGTGAGCCCCGGTATGACGTACCGCAGCAGTATATTAAAAGTGTTTCAATTGAGTTGATTATGCGTTATTTCTCTTCCCCATGTCCTTGACATGAATGCTACCAAGTTTGCTACTCGTACGGTAATTAGTTTCTGTTTTATATAGTGTTAAATAGGGAAACTTTAACTATAACCACCCGGTATGTTAACCAACTTTGATTCCATCAGGAATATGTTGCAATCACAGCGTGCTAGTCCCAAAAACCAGTCACGCTATCTCGGTCAATGATGGATGGGTCTTAGCGTTTTACGACAGAGGTGAAGCCACTGTTTGCACTGCTTGCTTTTCTCGTTTGTGTCGGGGTCATGGTAACACTGCAACACTCGTCCACGGGGATTAGGCGCTGAAGAGGTCATCTGCGTTGGCGTGACACATCTCCCCTCATGCCTAGATCCGGCAGGCTTTTCAAATGGGTGTGAGCAGCCACGGACGACTCACATTCAAAACGTGGAACATGTTGAAAGCTGATCCGCTACTGATTTTCACTTTTTCCACTATCGCCTCAATTGTAATTCTTCGGTTTTCGAGAACCAGAGTCTCCATTTCTGTGGCAATTCCCTGTTCTTCACCGACAGATGGTCTACCACATGATTCTTCGCTATTCGGGCTCGTTTGACCACAGTGGAAGCGTCATACGATGGTGCATTCTGGCCGTATACTTCCACCAACTCAGTAAGAACTGTTGTTCCACTTCAAATGCAGAAAATGAATTACTGCGCGATACTTCACTTTATCAATGTGGTGCGCCGTTTTGTTTTCGCTTCTCTAATGGTTTGCTACGGTACTGTGCCACGACGATTTCAATGTGCACGCGTGTCTAAGATGGCTATTTTTCGATAATGTTAATGGATGTGTTAATATTTGAAAAGGAAAATGATATATTTGAAGAAATTTGAAGAAATGTGGTAAGAGAACAACTGTTAGGCAACAGCATCTGTGTCTACGATGGCAACACTGTGGAGTCGTAGAATCTTTGACAGTCAGTAATAGAAGGCTGCGGTACGCAGCAGGCGGGGTTTTGTTGAGTGTACAGTGTGATGTATGGACGCATATTTGGAACCGTGCGAATTGCAGATTTATTATGAGGAGGAATGATGACACAGAACAATGGTTGTATAGCATACGGACATAAAAGAAGGCTTTGAAATGAAGAACAAGGTATTCTTTGATCAGGTAAAAAGTTTATTTTTATTTTTGTAGACTTGTATTGTTGGTCGACTTCAGCCTCGTCACAGTCGAATTTTTGATAATTATTCTATTGATTGACCTTCTGAGCTAATTTACTGTTCATGGAAGTCATTAGATTAAATGGATTTTCATATTAGGGTCTATAATTGTTTTCTAGACACTTAAAGTAGTAAAGGAGTTTTGCTATTTGGGGAGCAAAATAACTGATGATGGTCGAAGTAGAGAGGATATAAAATGTAGACTGGCAATGGCAAGGAAAGCATTTCTGAAGAAGAGAAATTTGTTAAGATCGAGTATAGGTTTAAGTGTCAGGAAGTCGTTTCTGAAAGTATTTGTATGGAGTGTAGCCATGTATGGAAGTGAAACATGGACGATAGTCCGCAGCTCGTGGTCGTGCGGTACCGTTCTCGCTTCCCGCGCCCGGGTTCCCGGGTTTGATTCCCGGCGGGGTCAGGGATTATCTCTGCCTCGTGATGACTGGGTGTTGTGTGATGTCCTTAGGTTAGTTAGGTTTAAGTAGTTCTAAGTTTTAGGGGACTGATGACCATAGATGTTAAGTCCCATAGTGCTCAGAGCCACTTGAACCATTTGAACCATGGACGATAAATAGTTTGGACAAGAAGAGAATAGAAGCTTTCGAAATGTGGTGCTACAGAAGAATGCTGAAGATTAGATGGGTAGATCACATAACTAATGAGGAAGTATTGAATAGGGTTGGGGAGAAGAGAAGTTTGCGGCACAACTTGACTAGAAGAAGGGATCGGTTGGTAGGACATGTTCTGAGGCATCAAGGGATCACCAGTTTAGTATTGGAGGGCAGCGTGGAGGGTAAAAATCATAGAGGGAGACCAAGAGATGAATACACTAAGCAGATTCAGAAGGATGTAGGTTGCAGTAGGTACTGGGAGATGAAGAAGCTTGCACAGGATAGAGTAGCATGGAGAGCTGCATCAAACCAGTCTCAGGACTGAAGACCACCACAACAACAACAGCAACAATTGTTTTCTTTGATAAGTTCTTTTCTAACTGAAATTTCAGAACTTAAAGGTTGAGTCAGGTGTTTCATTGGCATTATGTGGCAAGATTACGAACCCAGTTTCCCGGGACCAACTGTAATTAGATTTTACCATATTATTACCTTTTTTTTTTTTAGCTGTTGCACAGTCTTCCTGTATTGCTGTTCCTGCAAATACTTCATTTTGCAGTGGCGATTCTTAACATGTGATTCTTTCGTTTCCTTTGCGCAATGTAGCTTCTGTCAGCTTCTTTATTTTACCAGGGTCATATGAGAGTGCAGAAATTTTTGTGTGTACCAGATTACATTCGTATACAGGTGTACATTACAGTTTTTTTATACAGTTACTTTTTTTTAAACAGTTCGCACTGATCATGTCTACTGAGGGTGAAACTATTGGTTTTGCTTATTTATTGCTTATGAATGAGATCAGTTTTCACACCCACACACCCACACAGCATTCTTTTCAGTTTCATGTAAGTGATGTGGCTTTGAGCTCAGTAGCACATTTAGGTTGTCAGTTCACATCCCCAGGTTTATATTTACGATAACACATACACAAGTAAAGGCTACTCACTTACACATGCAACTGAATAAAAATTATAAAGCTTTAGTTTTTCGAAGTGATATTTTATGATTAGTCCTGGTATACAAGCTAGATGTCACAGCTGTAGAATGCTGACCAAAACAAAGTGTGAAAATAGATTAATGAGCAGTATGGGTTATTTTAAGAGGAATACCACTAGTTTTGTGCGTACATTTATTCTTGTTGTTGAGATATAGTTGCAGCACTTTACACCAAGAACGCAGCATGATCAAAGCAGTGGGTGGAAGTCGGTAGCTCTACAGCGGAAGTTCTGAAGTCGATGTCGGTAAGATGATCGCAAGTGTTTTCTGAAAATTTACCTGTTTACCTGCATCTACTATTTGTAAGATATAATGAGTGAATACCGCGAGGGATGTCATAATTTAACTTAAAATATTCTTCAGGATCCTGCAACAGATGGGCACCAGTGATATTGGTCTGTAATTCTGTACATCTGTTAATTTACCCTTTTCGTAAATGGAGCTAACTGCGCTCTTTGCCATTCATCTGGGACTGTCCAGTGCGCTAGAGATTCTCGATAAATATCAGAAAGATTATAATTCTGCAGTATATTCAGTGTAAAATATACACACATCAAAAAAAAGTTTTGCATCACCCCAGTTCCCAGAACTCCTGAAGGTAGACGTTGATTGTGGATATTGTATCACAGACACTTTGATTGTTCAAAGATGTCACAAACTCCCCCCTCCCCCCCCCCCCCCCAAGATGTAAATAACCATGCATGAGCAGCGCCTATTAGACGGAGGTGGTCTGACAGCCGATCACCAGGAAGAAGGTACGCAGCTCGTGTTGTAGGTAGTTCAACTATGTTTAGACGGCTGTAGTTGAACCATGCCTAGAGGTCAATACCGCGGTTCGATCGCGTCCGCATTGTTACTTTGTGCCAGGAAGGGCTCTCGACAAGGGAAGTGTCCAGGCGTCTCGGAGTGAACCAAAGCGATGTTGTTCGGACATGGAGGACATACAAAGAGACAGGAACTGTCGATGATATGCCTCGCTCAGGCCGCCCGAGGGCTACTACAGCGGTGGATGACTGCTACCTACGGATTATGGCTCGGAGGAACACTGAATAAGAAACGCCGCGATGTTGAATAATGCTTTTCGTGCAGCCACAGGATGTCGTGTTACGACTCAAACTGTGCGCAATAGGCTGTATGATGCGCAACTTCACTCCCGACGTCCATGGCGAGATACATCTTTGCAACCACGACACCATGCAGCGCGATACAGATGGGCCCAACACAATGCCGAATGAACCGCTCAGGATTGGCATCACGTTCTCTTCACCAAAGAGTGTCGCATATGCCTTCAACCACACAATCGTCGGAGACGTGTTTGGAGGCCACCCGGTCAGGCTGAACGCCTTAGACACACTGTCCAGAAAGTGCAGCAAGGTGGAGGTTCAAAAATGTTCAAATGTGTGTGAAATCTTATGGGACTTAACTGCTAAGGTCATCAGTCCCTAAACTTACACACTACTTAACCAAATTATCCTAAGGAGAAACACAAACACACATGCCCGAGGGAGGAGGGAGGACTCGAACCTCCGCCGGGATCAGCCGCACAGTCCATGACTGCAGCGCTTCAGACCACTCGGCTAATACCGCGCGGCAATGTGGAGGCTCCCTGCTGTTTTGGGGTGGCATTATGGGGGGGGGGGGGGGGCGGCGGCGGCGACGTGCGCCGTTGGTGGTCATGGAAGGCGCCGTAACGGCTGTACGATACCTGAATGTTATCCTCCGACCGATAGTGTAACCGTATCGGCAGCATATTGGCGAGGCATTCACCTTCATGGACGACAATTCGCTCCCCCATTGTGCACATCTTGTGAATGACTTCCTTCAGGATAACCAACGACATCGCTAGACTAGAGTGGCCAGCATGTTCTCCAGGCATGAACCCTATCGAACATGCCTGCGATAGATTGAAAAGGGCTGTTTATGGACGACGTAAGGAGTGGGACAATCTGGACCAACAGTGCCTTGATGAACTTGCAGATAGTATGCCATGACGAATACAGGCATGCATCAATGCAAGAGGACGTGCTACTGGGTATTAGAGGTACCGGTTTGTACAGTAATCTGGACCACCACCTCTGAAGGTCTCGCTGTATGGTGGTACAACATGCAATGTGGGGTTTTCGTGAGCAATAAAAAGGGCTCAAATGGTGTTTATGTTGATCTCTATTGCAATTTTCTGTACAGGTTCCGGAACTCTCGGAACCGAGGTGATGCAAAAGGTTTTTTGATGTGTGTATATAAATGGATATTCTACTGAAGAAGCTAAATAATGCATGGAATTATAATTTGTTTAAAAAGATTAGTGAGATGGAAGTTAACGAATTGTATTACATTAGTGATTGTGAACGTTTTAAAACTAGATATGGGGAGAAAATTTGTGTGAAGCTTGACAGTAAATTTAAAATTATTTTGCCAGACAGGTTTAATAAAATAATAAGTAACTGGGACTTTCAATTTTTTGAAGAAGGTAATATTAAACTAAAGAATGAAGAGAATTAAAAATAATTATAACGAATTTCACGATCTAGAGTTCATTGTGTGATTTTGAAAATTTTTACTAACCCTTTTCAATTTTGCATTTTGGAGTTTGTTCAGTGAAATTATCTGCTAGTGCGCTCAACCTATCGATTTATAAGAAAATAGAAAATATCATTAAATAATCCCCTAGTGCACCCAACCTACCCAGTTGCTACTCTGTAGGTTGCAGTGGTAACTCGGAGACGAAGGGGCTTGCACAGGATAGAGTAGCATGGAGAGCTGCATCAAACCAGTCTTTAGACTGAAGACCACGACAACGACAGAAGAGGTTGTACAATATCTTGCAGAGGAACAATTGTGTATAAGGCGCATTAGTCAGCATCACGTCACAGTGACGTACTCCAGCGTATTACCAGCAATTAGACACGTCTGAGGAGGCTTGTATCGGCAGCATGCTTAAAGCCAGATGGGCAGCTCGTTACAATGCTCTTCATAGAGACCACGCAGCCATTACTGAAACACGGCGTTTGCAGGTGTGTAGCAGAAGTATAACTACCCTACCATCCCCACTACTGCTCCACAAACACAATAGGGAAGTAGCAGGCTGTGACACCACATCCGTAGACATTCTGCAGACGTTTCTCGATTTTCAAAATGAAGTCTGTCACTGTTTACAATGGTATGTATCTTCGTACATCTTCTTTTGTGCTACTTACGCCCGATCCGACGGAATTGTAGAGCACTATGCGGTTGGCGGATAATCAGTCACAACTGTACCCACTAATGGTGAGGTATTGTGTTTTTGGCTAATCTCTCTTCAGTCTTTCTGCAAGTGATAGTATGGACCAAGTAGCAGCCGTCACAGTAAGCGGCGATCAGACGGTGGAGGATGTTCGCATGAGGTTGGTGGACGGATGGTAGACCGTATCTTTGCGCTCGTTCGGAACTAGTTTGGCGGAAAAGCTTAGAGCATGCCTAACTGTTTCAGCCGATAAAGTCATGCGTTTCGCCTTTTATTTCGTCGATGAAACGTCCTTGGACAATTTACCAGTCAGGTTCCTCTCAGAGTATCCTGTTACAATAGCTCCATACTTAGCAATAATATACAACCGCTAGTTCGTAGAAAGATCCGTACTCAGAGACTGGAAAGTTGCGCAACTCACAGCAATATCTAAGAAAGGAAGTAAGAGTAATCTCCTGAGTTACAGACCCACATCACTAACGTCGATTTGCAGTCGGATTTTGGAACGTATACTGTTGTAGAACATTATGAATCACCTCGAAGAAAAATTGACAAATAGCCAACAAGGATTCAGAAAACATCGTTCTTGTGGAACACAACTAACTCTTTATCGTCTCGATGTAATGAGTACTATCGACAGAGGACGTCAAACTGATTCCAAATTTTTAGCTTTCCAGAAGGCTTTTGACACCGTTCCTATGGAGTATCGTCTCAGTTTTGCGGCTGGATTCGTGATTTCCTGTCACAGTACGTAATAACTGACGAAAATTCATCGAGTAAAACAGAAATAATATCTGATATTTCCCAAGGTAGTGTTGTTATAGGCCCTCTGTTGTTCCTGACCTACATAAACGATTCAGGAGACAATCTGATCAGTGCTCCTAGATTGTTTGCCGATGGTGCTGTCATTTACTGTTATGTAATGTCATCAGATGATCAAAACGAATTGCAAAATAATTGAGACAAGATATCTGCATGTTGCAGGAAGTGGCAATTGACTCTAAATGATGAAACGTGTGAAGTCACCCATATGAGCACTAAAAAGAACCCGTTAAATTTCAGTTACGTGATAAATCACACAAATGTAAAGGCTGTAAACTCAACTAAATGCTTAGGGATTAAAATTACGAATAACTTGAATTCGAACAATGACATAGATAATGTTGTGGGGAAAGCAAAGCAAAGACTCCGATTTACTAGCAGAACACTTAGAAAATGTAACACGGTTATTTTAGAGACTGGTTACCCTACACTTACCCTACACTCTTCTGGAGTTTGCTGTGCAGTGTGGGATCCGCATAAGATAGGATGGACGGGGGATATCGAAAAAGTTCAAAGAAGAGCAGCTCGCGTAATAGGTGAGTGAGTGCCACGAATATGATACACGAACTGGAGTGACAGTCATTAAAACAAAGCCGTTTTTCTCTGCGGCAGGGCCTGCTCGTTAAATTTTAATCCCCAACTTTCTCCTCAGAGTGTCAAATATTGTGTTGACGCCCACGTACATAGGGCGTCATCATAATAAAATAAGATAAATCAGGACTTTCTCGGAAAGCTATGAGTGTTCGTTTTTTCCGCGCTCTGTTCGAGAGTGGAACGGCAGAGAAGTAGTTTAAATGTGGTTCGATGAACCCTCTGCCAGACACTTAATTGTGAATTGCAGAGTAATCATATAGATGTAGATTTCCATTTCCCTATACCACCGTACGAGTGATGGATGACCTAGATGGCTTCTTGGAGGTGTACCTACTTCATTTCAGCTAACTACCTGAACTCTGAAACAAATGTGTAAGATATTGGCGCGTTATCTATATTTAAGAGACTTTCTTTCCAACCGAAGCTATATTGTTGGAAGTTTGATGTAAATTTTCTGAATATCGTCTCATCGTTATGTGAGAACGCAGTTAAAACTACGAGAGTTGGGACATCGCAGTTGATACACCAGCAGCTTCTATCGTTCAGCCGTGGAGGCTGTTGCTCGCTCATATGGAGGGAGACCGTGCAGCAGACGGAGGTTCTACATCTACATTTGCGTAAATACTGTAAAAACCCCAGTACACCGCATGGCGGAGAGTACGTACTACCGATATTATCGGATTTCTTTCCTGCTCCATTCGTGTATTGAGTGAAAAAAAAAACAAATATGTAAATGGCTTTGTTCACGACCTAATCTCTTTTACCTTATTACTGTGACGTCTACGCTGGACATTTGTCGGTGGCCGCACTGCGGACGCACAATCATCTTGGAACGCAGGTTCTCTAAATCTACCCAACGGGGTTTCGCGAGAACTATGTCGTCTTTCTTCCAAGGATTTCCATTGAAGTTAACCAAGCTTTTCTGTAACACTTTCGTATGGGCTGTACCTACTTGTCTCCGGATTCCATTATTATGCCTTCTTGATAGGGACTCCGAACACTGGACCAATAATCTATAACTAGCGGATCCTGCAATGGTTCTCAACTGCTAAATACTTGTGCGAATTGGATATATGTCCTGATCTCGTTCTCCCCCCTCTCCTCCTCTCCCACTCTTTGTCCACAACCTCTTCCTTCCCGCCTCCCTCTGTCTATCATGTTCTTTCTCTTCGCCTTGTGCATCTTCTCCACCCGCTCTGTGGCCATCTCCTCCGCCCCTTCTCTATGTCCATTTCTTCCCTTCCTCCTCTGTTTATATACTCCTCCCACTCTCTCTCATCTTGAGCCTTGATTGTTGTTATTGCAAACTCAGATACCGTAGTAGAATTCTGATCATAAGTTGGTAAGTCATAAATACAACTTTTCTGTTTTCTAGGAAAACCGCCTGCGAGGAAGAAAACAAAACAGCACATTGCTGTGTACACAAATTTTGTTTAAGAGCATACACAATGAGGGAGAATATATATGGGAGAAAAAGTTTTCCTAAGGATTTAAATGACTTACTATCGTAGTTAAAACTCACTGCGATAAAGAAAACAAAGCCGCAGGTATTCACAGCAGAGAAAAGTGCAGCATTTTCTTTATCGCAGTCGGTTTTAACAGAAAATCTGTACATTGTTATTTAAAAACGTATAAAGCCTATATCCATATGTATGTTTATTAGAGTGCGCTGTAAAAGTTTGAAGTAAATTGGTCAAGAACTTTCCGAGAGTTTTACTAACAATGTTTCCCTATTATATGCGAATTTATATATTACATATATTAAATATATATTCTATGTCTATACAAATGTTCATTACAGAATCACAGAAACATGTAAAAGTATGAATGAAATCGGTCAAGATCTTTTGGAGATATTCCGTTAAAACGTTATATATATAGAAACCTTTGTTTTATACGTGTTTTTATATACCTACTGGCTTCATATGTCTAATACACACACACACACACACACACACACACACACACACACTGAAAGGTCTCTGTTGGATTCCTTTCATGTTTAATTTCTTAAATCTGTTGCCATTTATGGAATAAATTCCTCTTCTAAATGTACTGTGGCGTTTGTGACTATCTGGGAGGAGACTGAGCAGTGGAACGTGTTACTTTTACACATAAACAAGAATGATCTGTCACACTACTACACTTTAAAGCACAGTTTATATGTAACTCTTATATGTAATTCATGTCACACAGTCTCATACGGAACCTACATCCGCTTTCTTTTATATACTGTATATGATAAGATACTGTCATCCCCCTTCCCTTTTGTGTGAGAGGATGAGTGAGCATATGTATTTCTAGTTGCATGCTTGAGGGTAGCAGACAAGGCTGTCTGCTAGAGAACAGTAGGACCAACGTCGGAACAGGTAGCTACGCTTCCTAAAAGCAAAGAGGTTTCTATCCTTAGTATGGTCCTGTCCGTCCGTTGTCATGTTGGTATAGGAAGCTGCCCCTCTGGCCACTTCCGTGGGTCTTTGTGAGCCACCCTCAGGAAGCACGCTCGGCAGTAGGGCAGTTGCAGGGTGGCCGTGGCGAGCGTCTGAAGTGGTAAGATCTCCGGCTAAGCGCGTGTCTGTTAAGTCCGTAGGACAATGGATTTCTTAAGTTCAGCCTAACTGAAAATTTAATCACCTTTATTTCGGGTTTAGGTCTAAAATATCCGATGTTATCTTAAATTGCAGCGCAGTATAATTCTCGTGTGAAGTTCAGATTATTTTCCGGTAGTTGCTTTGTTACTACTTTGTGAGTAAAGTGGAACTACGTGTTGATCAGTAACTCTAACTAAGATCAATCTTAAATGCGAATGCTTGTGTGATTATAACGTCTCGTCTTGACTATATTTTCAATATAGCAACTTTTCTTTATGTTCAGCCCACGTGGGGTGTACTTTGCGAGACCACTACCACGTGCTTATATAACTGTTTGACCCATCAGGTTAATAGTAAGACGTTAGTAACCAGTTCAAGGTTTTTCTTTTGTCAATTGCTTTTCGATCTAATTTATTTTAATTATCAAAATTATTGTGGAGTTGTACGCTTTGTGCAAACCAAGTTGACCACGTGAAGCATGTGGTGTAATCATCAAAGTAGCCCTCAGCTATTCTTTTTGCGAAGATTTCACAAAGAGTTAATATGAATTTAGTATACCAGTGTGTGGTAATTACATGACGGACAGGATTGTGGTATGAACGTAATTTCTTTGGGTAAAAACTGAATCTGTTGGTTGTGGTTAATTTCTTCTTGCTTATGTTTCAATGTTCTTCGTGTGTTATTTTATGACTGCAGTGTTGTATGCAGTCTCCCAATCTTGGCTCCATATTTTATGTGTTCCGTAAGATTACAATCTCACATTTTTTCAATCGTAAATAAGGCACCAGCTCAGTTATAACTCACGTATAATATGCTGAAATTTCAATGAACAATCTTAAAATAAATTTCCAAATATAAACTGATTTCTTTCTTTTTATTTAAATTCTCCTTTATATATATATATATATTACCGGTTTTGTATGACTATTAAAAGATTATCATTAATGTTAGTCTGCTTGGTAAACCTAGACTAAATATCTGATGAAACAGTTGCCCAGTAATCCACGGTTAACGTCCCCAGACAGATCACGGCTTTTAACCCACTTTCATTGTCAATTAGCACCGATTTCAGCATACCAAATTAAAGTTACAATATTACACATCAGCTAAGAAAATTAGAGTTACAACATTACAACACATACACACACACACACACACACATAAATAATTATACGTGTGCATGTGTGTGTGTGTGTGTGTGTGTGTGTGTGTGTGTGTGTGTGTGTATGTGCGTGTTTGTTAGACATATGTAGCCAGTAGGTATATACAAACACCCGCGTATTTGAATGCAACTTTGTATCAAAATATCAAAGCAATCGGTAAAGAACTTTCGGAGAGTTAAGATTTTGAACAAACGAACATTTACATTTTTATTTATATTGTTTGGTCTTACTAGCGTCTTTTATGCGATTTTCTTTACAGACGCACAGAGAAATCGATCCGCGAGCTAGGCGAACAAATGATGCAGAAATCAGAAAAATCGTTCCGAGAACAAAAAGAATCATCCGAAAAATCGATCCGCGAGCTAGGCGAACAAATGACGCAGAAATCAGAAAAATCGTTCCGAGAACAAAAAGAATCATCCGAAAAATCGATCCGAGAGCTAGGCGAACAAATAGACGAAAAACTAATCCAGCAGACAAATAAAGTCGACAAGTCGATGCAGAGAGTGTCCGATGATATCTCACAAAGAATAAACAATCTGGCAAGTGAGATAAAAAGTGATATTATGAAAGAATTAGGCCGTACATTTGAACAAATCGATGATCGTCTGCAAGCCTTAGAACAGAGCAAGCGGAGGGGCGATGCCGAATCTAAAGAAAGCGAAGAACGGCTACTTAGGAATTTCCAAGAGCTGAGGGAAGAATGCCAAAGGGAGCACCAGCAGGTACTCTCGAGGGTCCAAGAGGCGGAAACGCATTGTCCCACGTCCGTTAGCAACACAATAGCAGACAACAGTTTAGCGATCCACGCGTTGGAACAGCAAGTAGAACAATTGAAGCAGACTGGGGCGGAGGACAAGAGACAAATTGATGATAAGATTGCGGCATTAGCGGACATTGTAGGCACGATGAAGCTGATGGAAAGCGAGAACAATACTACACTGGTAGCGGCTGCAGAGACCGCAGAAGTGCATTCGCTTCTGAGATTTCAGAAGGGACAGTTCGAAGTGAACAGGCAAAACAGAGCTGTAACAAGCGAATTACAAGAACGCGTGGCGCATCTGAAAAACCGCATGGTGTGTGATTCCGAACTCGTCAATAGCATTAAAAATAGCCGTACGAACAGTGCAGAGAGGGACTCCGGCCACGAGGGAGATTTTGACGACAGGGAAGAATGTAATTTGAGGGGCAGACATTAGAATAATAGAAACATTCAAGGGCCTCGCCAGGAGGAAATGCGGGGATTTGATTTCAAACATTTCCTTACGGTGAGAAAGTTTGAGTTATTCCGAAATTCGCAAAAAGGAATACATCCACGAGCATGGCTCGAGCAATTTGAGTTCTGTCTTCCTCCCGACTGGGCAAGTTCACATAAGATAGAATATATGTGTGGCTATTTGGAAGGCGAACTGGCGATTCGCATGAGGTCGGCAGCGTGTCACTGCAACTCCACTCGGGAGTTTCGACAAGCCTTTCTGTCCGCCTATTGGTCGGAAGCGGCACAAGATAGGGTCAAACATGGCATAATTATGCTGCCAAATTTGAACCAGTCTGGTTTTGGCAGCCCTGCACGCCTATTCGACCACATGCTGCAGGCAAATCAATTCCTATACGACCCATACGGGCCTGCGGAACTAATTAGGATATGCATCACCAAATTGCCGATGCACTTGCGCCACGTCATTCTTGCGGGACGATGCAAAGAGGACGTGGAAACGTTTAAGACGCTTCTCCAAGAGTTGGAATACAATACAGGAGAATGCCCGCCTAATCAGGCACAAAGTTATTACGGGGCACAGCAGCGCGACCGCAGTCGTGGCCGTATTAATAATCAACGGCGTGACTGGTCGTCGCGACGCGAACGGAACAATAATCGGGACCGGCCGTATAGAAACTGGGGTGACAGTCGCGAACACAGGTGGAACAACAGAAATGATCGATGACGTGGACAAGATCGTGAACGCTACAGGTACGGCAACCAGAATCGATACGATGAATATGGTGGGAATAGGACTGTAGGCGGAGCACCTCATGATGTCGAAATTCGGCCGGCCAACCCTAGAAATAATCCGGCAAATGGAAATGAACAAAACCGGCAATGACAAACGATCAGCGCAGAAGGCACCCAATCGGAAGAAATGAGCGACATGGCAAATGACTAGAAAGGACAGTGAGAAGTAGAGAGGACGGTGAGGAGAAAGAATTGATTAGTTTAAATTTTTGACGTATGCATTTTGAATAATATGTTGATAAAAATTAATGATAAAGATGTTTCTATGTGATGGATTGAAGTGATGTTTTAATTTTTTTCTCTCCTTGTGCAATTAGGATTTAGTTTGATTCAAACGTGAAGATAAAAGGTTTCTTTGTGAACGAGTAAAATGCTGTTTATGTTTTTTTTGTGTGTAAATTGAAAAGAGTCGCTCCTGAGGAAAGCAAGATCGTTGCTGAATTAGTGCATAAACTCAGGGGAATATCCGATCTGTGGGTATTATGGGTCTGGCAAACCCAGGTCCCCAGCTGTTAGTAGCCTTGTTTCCGATTTTCTGCTTTCAGTGCTACTATCTATCTATTACTATTCTATATCTGTCAGTATAAATGAGGATCTCTTACTATAGTATGCGTGCTGTATGAATATTTTAAGATAGGAGAACTCTGAGAAAGGAATGAGTAAGTTTGGAATCTTGAAAACAGGATGCGATAATACGATTGTTGAACCATTGGCTTCCAATATGCGATGATATGTTAATATTGATGATATATGTCTTATTTTGTTCTTTATAGCTGAGTACGTAAAGTGCTGTCTGTGGATTTCGTAAGTATATTGATTCCCTTCAAGGTGAAAGAAGAATTGTGGTTTGTGTAATTTACGTGGCTCTGAAACATTATTGTGGTAGTCAAATACGAGCAGCTTTTCAGCAAATGGAGAATGGACCGGAAATATGGATCCTTTTTGTAGTCTTGATTGATGTTGAGCCAAAGCCTAAAAAATTATTCTGCGTTAATACTTGTCCTAGAAAAGCGACGTTTATGTGTTTTGCTGATGCTGTGAGCATTACAGCTTACTGTTTTCGCTGGTGCGGGATGCACTGCAGCCTATATGATTTGTACTGAGGAAATTTCCCTCTTGAAGGTAGAGGATGATTAAATAATTTTGATTATGGGAACGAAGGAAAGCTTGGTTTAAGGTAATAAGGATAAAGCAAAACATTTGTCATTTAAACTACAGGAGGATTCGGATCTTTTGTGTCTGTTGTAAGTTCAATATGTTAAGATGATACTGTTTTACGGAATAGAGGAGACCACAATTTTGCCATTCATGAGAAATGAATCCAGAATAACCACCACAGGCGAAATAACTGATTTGGAAGCGAAAGGTAACGTAAAGAAGGAACGAAATTGCAGCAAAATGGGTAAGAAAATGTAATATAACCTGTATAATGCAAATATTTTTAACCTTCTCAGAGTCATCTGTGTGATTAATTGTTGTGATAACGTAATTTTAGGTGAAATTTTCTTACTGTTTTATGTGTGAATATATGAGTATGATAAATGTATAATTGCGAGTCTCTTTTCAGGTGTGCGAACTGGTATAAATGTTTTGGCATGTAAATAACCATTGTTCTTTTTAATGTGTATGTTTAAGGAAAGTTCTCCATATTTATCATGTGACAAGACATATGCCGCGAGTGTCAAGAAGAGGACGAATTAGAACAATGTTGTAGTGGTATATACACGGTGTTGAAATAGTATTGAAGTAGCTTATTGGCTTAACTAGTAGTGGATAGAAGTAGAATATTGAGTAATGCATGTTTATGGGTAGTTAGTTTGTAGAATAGACAACAGGTGTGCATGTATGTGTGTGTAAATAACATGTGAACCCTATGCTGTCCTGACCTATACTTGCACAAGGCATAATCCTATTCATTTTAGTGAATTAATAGATAGCATTTGATTTATTAAAAAGTAAGTGAACCACATTAGTGATGTGGATTTAAATATTATATTGTCAGTTCATTTAAATTTTTATTTTTATACTGTCAAGTCATTTCACTTTTATTTTTTTTACATTGTCAAGTCATTAAAAATTTAATTTTATATTGTCGATTCATCAATTTTTTTATTTAAAAAAATATTAAGTCTCACTTTGTTCTTAAAAATTGTGAAAGACAATACTAAGTGGTATTATGTATGACATTGTGTAATCACATAAGGATGATGAAAAATTTCTGTGAATGCAGTTGAGAACGTGAAAGCGAACCGGCAAAACTCTTAAGAGACAGCGGGAGCAGCCGGACTAGTTGTAAACTGGCGGGTTTCCCAGCAGGACACGCTGTCAGCCAGGCCACTTTGGGAGCGCGGCCGACAACAAAAGAAGGTACGCGGCAAACACTTTCCCTTGTACCTGGAGCTAATGGGCGGCCGCCCCGGGCGACCCTTCCCCAAGGCGATGACCTGAGATGGGCGAGCGGTCCACCGCGCGGAAATCCATCTGCTGGCAACGCACCACACGCATGCGACCGTGACGAGACGGCCGCGGTGAAACAATACAAGGGGCGTGGAGCCTTTTGACAGGTACTGCCCAGAGAAACTTGCAGACGTCAACGACGCCTATCGACATTTCCTGATGGATGCCCACTGTCAAGCGACAGTATATCATGGTTCGATGTTCTCTGGTCGCTAAGGGTGGCACAAAAGAAGAGCCATTAAGTGTCATCCTTGCCCAGGAATATCAAACCGGCGAGCCAATTGAGGATAACCCAAGAATGTAACAACACAAAGGGCGTGGAGCCTTTTGACACATACTGTCCAGAGTAACTGGCAGACTTCAATGACGCCTATCAACATCTCCTGACGGATGCCCAGTGTCAAGCGACAGTAAATCATGGTTCGATGTTCTCTGGTCGCTAAGGGTGGGACAAAAGAAGAGCCATTAAGTGTCATCCTTGCCCAGGAATATCAACCTGGCGTGTCAAACGAGGATACCGCACGAATTTGACAACACAAACATGGAACCAAATCGAGATGACGTGACACGGGAGAAACTTCATGATAGGGCAGAGACGGCGGGATCGCACGCAACAGATGGACAAAAAAAAATCCCTACTGACAGCTGCGGCGACGAACCCCCCCTCTTTCACCTATATTGTGCCTCGGAACAGTGGAAGTACTGAGTGTGTCAGTGAACAGTGATTATACGGTTCTTAGTCCAGTGCATATACGTGTGTTTCTGTCAGAGAAACTCTGACTCGTGTGTTTTGCAGGAGTTCGATTTATTGGTGTTTATTAGACTGACTCTTGTATTTTGCAGGTGTTCTATTTATCTTTTTTAGACTTTGACTCTTGTATTTTGTAGGTGTTTTATTTATTGTTGTTTTTTTATGTTTTAGATGTTGACTATTGTACTGTTTTATTTATCAATGTTTATTTTTGTGTGATGTATTAGATTTGTGATATTTTGTTTCGTAAATTCATTGCTGTGGCATTGCTTCGTTTATCAGTCAGATAGCTTTTTATTCTCATTGAACTGTGATCGATTAGCCTTTGCATGGGGCATATTTACTGTGAGGAACCCCTTAAGGGTAACAATCACATAATTATTGTAAATTCAGTATAATGACACAGTGCTCATTGTTTGCGAGCTAATTGAAATATAGTAGAGTGATTAAATGAGTGCCACATAGTTATTTTAATTCTACAAATTATTAGTTTTATACGATATAGAATTTTTTTGCGATAACCACTTTGTAAAACATGTTTTTTCTCTTATCATTTTGTTGCTTTTGCAGATTGTGCATTGTTATGTTCTGCTTTTTAATACCGATGTTATTTGATGTTCTTTTTTTAATTGCTGTGGCACCTTTGCTATTTTCATAAATTTTGCTTGTTAATAAACAGTCATAAATTTTCCTGTGATCAGTTGGCTCTTGCAATGAGCAAATACTGGTGAACTCCATAAGGGTAACAACCAGAAATTGTTTTCATATTAATGACACAGGAACCATTGTTTTTACTTGCTGACCGAATTAGGTCCACACTACCTTTTAAATAGGTGTCACAGATTGTGTTCTTTTTTTTCTGTTTGAAATTGGTAGATTCTAAAGATGTGTTGAAATTATTGTGTTTTAGCAAGTAGCTGGTGTCCTTTTGCCTTTTCTTTTACACTTTTGGTTTAAGTAGGGTGTGAGAAGCCTGCTTGGGAATGTCCTAGCATGGCCAGAAAATTCCCTGCACAGTCTTTTCCCGGAGCGTTGGGGTTATGAAAGGTCTCTGTTGGATTCCTTTCATGTTTAATTTCTTAAATCTGTTGCCATTTATGGAATAAATTCCTCTTCTAAATGTACTGTGGCGTTTGTGACTATCTGGGAGGAGACTGAGCAGTGGAACGTGTTACTTTTACACATAAACAAGAATGATCTGTCACACTACTACACTTTAAAGCACAGTTTATATGTAACTCTTATATGTAATTCATGTCACACAGTCTCATACGGAACCTACATCCGCTTTCTTTTATATACTGTATATGATAAGATACTGTCATCCCCCTTCCCTTTTGTGTGAGAGGATGAGTGAGCATATGTATTTCTAGTTGCATGCTTGAGGGTAGCAGACAAGGCTGTCTGCTAGAGAACAGTAGGACCAACGTCGGAACAGGTAGCTACGCTTCCTAAAAGCAAAGAGGTTTCTATCCTTAGTATGGTCCTGTCCGTCCGTTGTCATGTTGGTATAGGAAGCTGCCCCTCTGGCCACTTCCGTGGGTCTTTGTGAGCCACCCTCAGGAAGCACGCTCGGCAGTAGGGCAGTTGCAGGGTGGCCGTGGCGAGCGTCTGAAGTGGTAAGATCTCCGGCTAAGCGCATGTCTGTTAAGTCCGTAGGACAATGGATTTCTTAAGTTCAGCCTAACTGAAAATTTAATCACCTTTATTTTGGGTTTAGGTCTAAAATATCCGATGTTATCTTAAATTGCAGCGCAGTATAATTCTCGTGTGAAGTTCAGATTATTTTCCGGTAGTTGCTTTGTTACTACTTTGTGAGTAAAGTGGAACTACGTGTTGATCAGTAACTCTAACTAAGATCAATCTTAAATGCGAATGCTTGTGTGATTATAACGTCTCGTCTTGACTATATTTTCAATATAGCAACTTTTCTTTATGTTCAGCCCACGTGGGGTGTACTTTGCGAGACCACTACCACGTGCTTATATAACTGTTTGACCCATCAGGTTAATAGTAAGACGTTAGTAACCAGTTCAAGGTTTTTCTTTTGTCAATTGCTTTTCGATCTAATTTATTTTAATTATCAAAATTATTGTGGAGTTGTACGCTTTGTGCAAACCAAGTTGACCACGTGAAGCATGTGGTGTAATCATCAAAGTAGCCCTCAGCTATTCTTTTTGCGAAGATTTCACAAAGAGTTAATATGAATTTAGTATACCAGTGTGTGGTAATTACATGACGGACAGGATTGTGGTATGAACGTAATTTCTTTGGGTAAAAACTGAATCTGTTGGTTGTGGTTAATTTCTTCTTGCTTATGTTTCAATGTTCTTCGTGTGTTATTTTATGACTGCAGTGTTGTATGCAGTCTCCCAATCTTGGCTCCATATTTTATGTGTTCCGTAAGATTACAATCTCACATTTTTTCAATCGTAAATAAGGCACCAGCTCAGTTATAACTCACGTATAATATGCTGAAATTTCAATGAACAATCTTAAAATAAATTTCCAAATATAAACTGATTTCTTTCTTTTTATTTAAATTCTCCTTTATATATATATATATTACCGGTTTTGTATGACTATTAAAAGATTATCATTAATGTTAGTCTGCTTGGTAAACCTAGACTAAATATCTGATGAAACAGTTGCCCAGTAATCCACGGTTAACGTCCCCAGACAGATCACGGCTTTTAACCCACTTTCATTGTCAATTAGCACCGATTTCAGCATACCAAATTAAAGTTACAATATTACACATCAGCTAAGAAAATTAGAGTTACAACATTACAACACATACACACACACACACACACACATAAATAATTATACGTGTGCATGTGTGTGTGTGTGTGTGTGTGTGTGTGTGTGTGTGTGTGTATGTGCGTGTTTGTTAGACATATGTAGCCAGTAGGTATATACAAACACCCGCGTATTTGAATGCAACTTTGTATCAAAATATCAAAGCAATCGGTAAAGAACTTTCGGAGAGTTAAGATTTTGAACAAACGAACATTTACATTTTTATTTATATTGTTTGGTCTTACTAGCGTCTTTTATGCGATTTTCTTTACAGACGCATCACGCTTTCCCAGAATACTTCCAAGAAATCCAAGTATTACCCTCGCCCTCCGTAATATTGATTTTACACGATCGTCCCACTACACCGTGGTATTACCCCTAAATACTTATACGACATGACGTGTTCAAGATATCGACCACTAATCTTGTAATCAGATACTATATCATATTTTTTCTTTACTAGGAATATTCTGCCGGTCGGAGTGGCCGAACGGTTCTAGGCGCTACAGTCCGGAACCGCGCGACCGCTACGGTCGCAGGTTCGAATCCAGCCTCGGGCATGGATGTGTGTGATGTCCTTAGGTTTGTTAGGTTTAAGTAGTTCTAAGTTCTAGGGGACTGATGACCTCAGAAGTTAAGTCTCATAGTGCTCAGAGCCATTTGAACCATTTTTTTTAGGAATATTACCTCACGTTGAACAACATCTAAGGAGAGCAGTCATTCATTGCACCAAATGGATATGTTGTCCAAGTCTTCTTGCAATTCCATACGATCGTCCGACAGCGATGTCTTCATATACACAACTGCATCAACAGCGAAAAGACTTATGTGCAGCTGATCAAAATGGTTCAAATGGCTCTAAGCACTATGGGACTTAATATCTGAGGTCATCAGTCCCATAGACTTAGAACTACTTAAACCTAACTAACCTAAGGACATCACACACATCCATGCCCGAGGCAGGATTCGAACCTGCGACCGTAGCAGCAGCGCGGTTCCGGACGGAGGCTCGGCACCAGCATTTCGGAAACTGCACGACTTGTAGGGTGTTCGGGGAGTGCTGTGCTGAGCGTCTTCAATACGTGGCGAAACCAAGCTGGAACCACGTCCCGATGTCGCGGGGTTGGGCGGCCACCCCTCATTACAGATGTCGGACGTCGCAGGCTCTACAGACTGCTAAAATAGGACAGGCGGCGAACTGTGATGGAACTTACATCAGACTTTAATAGTGGGCAGAGTGCCTAGAACCGCTCGACCACAGCGGCCGGCAGCTGATCATATCTGAAAAATCCTTTCTATGTATTGAAAACATTTAGAGACCCCATTACGATTCTTGAGACACACCTGATGTAACTTTGGTTTCTTTAGAACATTCACCAATATAACGTAGTCGAATATTACTTTCGTCTATCTTATACGCAGTCCAGTCACATTAACGTGATCACCGCCTATGTTCGACGTCAGTGAGCAATAACCGCCCGCCGGCCGGATTGGCCGTGCGGTTCTAGGCGCTACAGTCTGGAGCCGAGCGGCCGCTACGGTCGCAGGTTCGAATCCTGCCTCGGGCATGGTTGTGTGTGATGTCCTTAGGTTAGTTAGGTTTAATTAGTTCTAAGTTCTAGGCGACTGATGACCTCAGAAGTTAAGTCGCATAGTGCTCAGAGCCATTTGAATAACCGCCCACAGACGGCATATGGCAGCACTAGCAGTTTACGGTATGTATAGAGTCGTTTGGGGGGGGGGGGGGGAGGGGGACGCCAAACAGTGCAGTCGTTGTTGTAATGCGGAAACGGAGAGATTTATCTGACGTCCAAAAGGGCATGATCACTGGCTTTCGGGCCAAGGGTGGAAGCATTCCCGAAATGACTATGAACTGCTTGCGTGCCGCAGTGGGTAAAGGACACTGTGTATGGCAAAATGGTGCTAACCAAAACCAGGCAATTGTTGTGCAACATGGACCATAGAAGACGTGAACGGCGGCTGCGGAAATATGCACGGGCGAACAGACGTGCAACTGTTGAGCAACCGACCACTCAGATGAACCAAGGGGCTACCAACAGTGTCTCCTCTACGACCGTTCAGCGAACGTTGCTCCACATGGGCCTCGGCAGCAGGCGCCTGGTTCGTGCACCCATGCTGACTGCTGTTAATTGGCGACGAAGACTGGAATTTGCACGCCAACATCGCGATAGTTCATCCACTCAGTAGCGACAGGTGGCCTTTTCAGACGATTCACTTTTTATGCTCCATAGAACGGATAACCGTTGGCATGTACGGCATGAAACGTCTGAAATCAAACACCGTGTGACATTCTTTGCAAGGGGCCATGCCGGAGGACATTCTATGGGCGATCTCGTAATTCTGAAAGGAACAATGGATCAACGTAAGTATGTGACTATCCTTGGGGACCATGTAACATACCCACGTGCAGGCATGTACCAGCAGTACAATCCAACCAGCCATACAGTTCGCTGTGTACGTGCGTGATTCGAAGAGCTCCACGATGAGTTTACCGTATTCCCCTGGCAATCAGACTCCCCGGGTTTCAACACAATCGGTAATCTGTGGGACCGCTTCGATCGAGCTGTTCCGCCATGGGTCCTCAACCGAGAAACCTAGCGCTGTTGGCCACGCCACTGGAGCCGGATTGAGTCCACATCCGGGTCGGTGCTTTCCAGAACTTCAGTGACCCTCTTCCTGCACGTCCAGCTGCGGTCTGCGCTGCAAAAGGTGGTTAATCGGTCTTTTAAAAGGTGGTCGCATTAAAGCGACTGGACAGTGTGTTTGTGAAGATACTCGTTTAGTAGACGATGATGTGATACAGTGTCGAGCACCTTACGGAATCTACGAAGACTCAGTCTACCTGTTAATTTGTATCTAGTGTTTGCAAGATATCGTGTATGAATAAATGGTTCAAATGGCTCTAAGCACTATGGGACTTAACATCTGAGGTCATCAGTCCACTAGACTTATAACTACTTAAACCTAACTAACTTAAGGACATCACACTCATCCATGCCCGAGGCAGGATTCGAACCTGCGACCGTAGCAGCCGCGTGGTTCCGGACTGAAGCGCCTAGATCCGCTCGGCCACTGCGGCCAGCCGTGTTTGAATAAAGCAAGCTATTTCACACAGATGGTTTTTCCTCAATCCGTACTGATTATCTGCCATTGTACGCTGGGAAACATATTATGATCGCCGCTGTTCGTGTTATACGTTACTGTGTCTGCAGGAACAATTAGTAGTATGTTGGACATAGAAGATGATAGCTATGATAAAGTTCTTTTGGAAAAAAAACTGCACCTATATCTTCCCATAAGTTGAGGTAATTTCAACTCATTCTAAACCAAATGTGTCTTGCAGATATCAAAGAGTAGCACTGTGAGGAAATGAAAAGGAACTATCGTAAGGATTCATTTAGAGATAAAGCCGTTAAAGGCTTCAATTCAGCGTTTAGCGGTAGAATGATGAGAAACTACAATACCCGCGAAAGTTAAGTGCCCATAAAACGTTAATGCATCCTGTCCTGGAATACCAATTTAGCATGAGATGTGTACAGCAGGTCCAACTAAAAAGGGGGCTCGAACGTGTGTGAAAACGAGAAACACTGCTACTTATAAACCTGTTCAGTTCACACCTCAGTTTTAGAAAATTGCTAAACGAACAACACAGGGTATGCACAAAGGAAATATGCCTATTATTTCCTGAACATATGTATGTGAGATGCAAGACTCCGTTTCTGTCAAAAAAGCTTAGGAATATCTAAGGGAGCTAGACAAGTTTCAAACATGGACCTCGAGAATATAGGAGTTTGTCACCCATCAAGTTATAGAAGCAGTTTACTTCAGACATGGAATGACAAGTGCACCTGATACACAGCTAGGTAGAGCAACATTTACTGGCAATCATCGTTTAATTTGTCTTACTCTCTAACGGCCATGTTTCCAGAAGTAACGTTTGAAACGGGTTCCGCGAGTTGCTGCTCTAATTAATACGTTCACATAGCTATGTTTCTAAAATTCTGTGCCATAGTCACTGGCTGTTTGTTTTATGTACTGTCTTAAAGCTAGTTTAAGAAGTGATATACTGTAATCTGAAAGAAAATATTGTATATTTTAACTTTTGCCATGCAGAAGTGAGCCAGCTACGAGAACCATAGCTAACAGACTGGTAATTTTATTTTTAAAATTTGTTTTTATCACGAGGTATAAGCGAATATAACTTACTCGCAAAGTGTTAGAATAGATGAAATTTTCACGCGACAAACGCATCAACCAAATTTTATTTATTTTTCTTCTGAACTTCCGTATTTATAATGCTGGCGCCCATAACAAGCTGTTCCAACGCAGAACTGCAACTGCGTAAATACAAGAAACAGCAATTGAGAAATACACAAAACAAAATTCGTCTTTGTAATAACAACTATGCAAGACCAATTATTAATTCTGACGTAGTTGTTTACGGTTGTTTGAATTCCAGCTTGCAGACAGTAAATAAAACATATACCTGCTGATGATAGCACAGAAGTATGGAAGCATAATCGGATGAAGATCGGAAAATAATTGTGATTTTGAAGAAAACATTAAAAACTAATGACAAGCGCAATGTACATAAGATGCCAATACCGGGTAGACGGTGTTGCAACTAGAGGTTTACTTTTCCTTGCATAAATGACAAATCTACATCTATATATACATCTACATGGATACTCTGCAAATCACATTTAAGTGCCTGGCAGAGGGTTCGTCAAACTATCTTCACAATTCTCTATTATTCCAATCTCGTATAGCGCACGGAAAGAATGAACACCTGTATCTTTCCGTACGAGCTCTGATTTCCCTTATTTTATCGTGGTGATCGTTCCTCCCTATGTAGGTCGGTGTCAACAAAATATTTTCGCATTCGGAGGAGAAAGATGGTGATTGGAATTTCGTGAAAAGATTCCGTCGCAACGAAAAACGCCTTTCTTTTAACGATTTCCAGCCCAAATCCAGTATCATTTCTGTGACACTCTCTCCCATATTTCGCGATAATACAAAACGTGCTGCCTTTCTTTGAACTTTTTCGATGTACTCCGTCAGTCCTATCTGGTAAGGATCCCACACCGCGCAGCAGTATTCTACAAGAGGACGGACAAGTGTAGTGTAGGCAGTCTCCTTAGTAGGTCTATTATATTTTCTAAGTGTCCTGCCAATAAAACGCAGTCTTTGGTTAGCCTTCCCCACAACATTTTCTATGGGTTCCTTCCAATTTAAGTTGTTCGTAATTATAATACCTAGGTATTTAGTTGAATTTACGGCTTTTAGATTAGACTGGTTTATCGTGTAACCGAAGTTTAACGAGTTCCTTTTTGCACTCATGCGGATGACTTCACACTTTTCGTTATTCAAGGTCAACTGCCAGTTTTCGCACCATTCAGATATTTTTTCTAAATAGTTTAGCAGTTTGTTTTGATCTTCTGATGACTTTATTAGTCGATAAACGACAGCGTCATCTGCAAACAACCGAAGACGGCTGCTCAGGTTGTCTCCCAAATCGTTTATATAGATAAGGAACAGCAAAGGGCCTATAACACTACCTCGGGGAACGCCAGGAATCACTTCTGTTTTACTCGATGACCTTCCGCCAGTTACTACGAACTGTGATCTCTCTGACAGGAAATCACAAATCCAGTCACATAACTGAGACGATATACCATAAGCACGCACTTTCAGTACGAGAAAATATCTGTTATGTCCACCCCAAGTGAATCAGAAGACCACGAGAAAAGAAGAAAACTCCATTCTGAATCTTCCACACGCAAACAGTGCAGCATATTGTGATCAATGTTAGTGGTCGGCTAAGCACTGAAAGTATACCCACCAACAAAGTTTCACTAAAGCGTACATCAAAATACTATCGCTAACGGCATCTTAGTTTTTAAAAGTCAACCTTGAAGGTATAAGCACGCGTACTAGAGGAATTTCTGGTCGAAGCAGTGAATCCTTTCCTGTAAATAGCTGAGCGCCACCATTCCAGGCGAGAGCCAGCGACGCCCCTATATAGCGGGCACTGATCTGCATGTCGCTGCGGAACGTCCTTATTCGGTAGGTAGCTATCGTAAAGCCGTCTACCATTCTTTATGAAGGAAAACGCGGCTTATTTTCGACACGATCCGTTATTCGCCAGGATTATGTGAAAACGTTAGCTGGCTGCTGCCTGAAACGCGCCCAGTAGGTGGCTGAGTCAGCCGTCCACAGGAACGCCTAATAGGGCCTCCGTGTGTGCTGCGTACGTAGTCGGCTGCGGAGGCCATCCGAGAATGTCGCACGACCGGCCATCTACTCACAAGGCATACGAGAACGCCGCAGGACGACTGTCTATTGAGGGAAAGCATTCCCGAGCGCGACAACATCCCGGGAAGGGTCACATTTATATCTCTGAAGCAATCTCTACAGGGATCTTGAAACGTACATACAGCAGCACCAATGAATGCTCCTGTACTGCACATATCTTTGAGCAATTTATTTAGGTGGGGGTAGGTGTACAACTTTGGATTAGGTGAAGGCAATTAGATGTGCTGTTGTTTAAAGAGCGATCCGGATATTCCACCAATATTATTTAGGAAGAACATAGAATAGAAAGGGGTTTAATCACACATCTCAAAAATACGTGAGCAGAAAGAAATTTTCACTCTACAGCGGAGTGTGCGCTGATATGAAACTTCCTGGCAGATTAAAACTGTGTGCCGGACCGAGACTCGAACTCGGGACCTTTGCCTTTCGTAGGCAAGTGGTCTACCGACTTTCTTTCTTTCTTTCTTTCTTTCATTTTGTTCGTTATTGATCGTTGTGTTTGGTCGTTGCGGACGTCGCAAGACATCCTGTTCGAGTTCGGTGGTTGATCCTTCCACTCAGTTTTTTTATTACAGAGGCCAACCGGCTCTCTGACCGAACACACTGAGCTACCGTACCGGCTTTTTTCTTTGTTCGTTGCATCTGCTCGAGGTGGACGTCGTATGACATCCGTTTAAGTTCGTTGTTGATCGGTTAACTCAGTGTTTTTTATTACAGAGGGCAGCTAATCCTCTGACCGAACACGCTGATCTATCGTGCCGGCGAGCTACCCAAGCACGACTCACGCCCCGTCCTCACAGCTTTAATTCCGCCAGTACCTCTTCTCCTACCTTCCGAACTTCACAGAAGCTCTCCTGTGAACCTTGCAGAACTAGCACTCCTGAAAGAAGGGATATTGCGGGGACATGGCTTATCCACAGCCTGGGGGATGTTTCTAGAATGAAAATTTCACTCTACAGCGGAGTGTGCGCTGATATGAAACTTCCTGGCAGATTAAAACTGTGTGTTGGACCGAGACTCGAACTCAAGGCCTTTGCTTTTCGCGGGCAAGTGCTCTACCAACTGAGCTACCCAAGCACGACTAACGCCCCGTCCTCACAGGCTGTGGCTAAGCCATGTCTCCGCAATATCCTTTCTTCCAGGAGTGCTAGTTCTGCAAGGTTCGCAGGAGAGCTTCTGTGAAGTTTGGAAGGTAGGAGACGAGGTACTGGCGGAATTAAAGCTGTGAGGACGGGGCATGAGTCGTGCTTGGGTAGCTCAGTCGGTAGAGCACCTGCCCACGAAAGGCAAAGGTCCCGATTTTGAGTCTCGGCCCGGCACACAGTTTTAATCTGCCAAGAAGTTTCAATACGTGAGCAGTGTAAGAACGAATGAAAAATGATTGAACGAGCGATCATATCTAGTTAATGTGTCCATACCTGGCCATTTAGTACAGTATGATGGCCGCGCGGTTAGAGGAGCCATGTCATGGATTGCGCAGCCCCTCCTGCCGGAGGTTCGAGTCCTCCCTCGGGCATGGGTGTGTGTGTTGTTCTTAGCATAAGTTAGTTTAAGTAGTGTGTAAGTCTAGGGATCGATGACCTCAGCAGCTTGGTCTTGGTTTTACAGTATGGTGCACAAGTATAGCACGCAACCAGTTTCCAACAAAATTTCTTTTACCACAGCATTCAAACACAAGACTGCAAAAACACAAGAATGTGTTAGTACCACAGTTTCGGAGGCAGTCTGCCATAGGAAACTTAGTGTTGTTTATGGTGACGGTTTGATTGTACAGATGTCACGTTCTGTCCTCACCCTACACTGAGAAAAAAGAAATGAGCGAAGAAAGTGGTTGGGAAATGGTTAGGGCCTCTGGAGTGACTTTTGAAGATACACGCGCCCTTTGGCGTACCGCAAAGTCTGTTCTGAAGCTTTATTCTAATGTCAAAGGATAACATAAACGCTTGAATAAATCACGTCTATGCTCACTTTTCTTTGTCACCAGACTATCGTTTTCGGTCTGTAATGACCATCTTCAGCTCTGTTTTATAAAAACAGTAGGGACATCTGCTGAATTTATTTATTTATTTATTGTTCCGTGGGACCAAATTAAGGAGAAGTCTCCATGGTCATGGAACGAGTCAATACATGAAATTATAACACGATATTAGAAACAGATAAAATGAAATATAAAAAAACATATTCAGGTGACAAGTCGTAAGTTTAAATAAAGAAAATCAACAATGTAACACTGGAATTTGCTTAATTTTTTAGCTCTTCCAGGAGCTCCTCGACAGAATAGAAGGAGTGAGCCATGAGGAAACTCTTCAGCTTAGACTTAAAAGAGTTTGGGCTACTGCTAAGATTTTTGAGTTCTTGTGGTAGCTTATCGAAAATGGATGCAGCAGAATACTGCACTCCTTTCTGCACAAGAGTCAAGGAAGTGCATTCTACATGCAGATTTGATTTCTGCCTAGTATTAACTGAGTGGAAGCTGCTAACTCTTGGGAATAGGCTAATATTGCTAACAACAAACGACATTAAAGAAAATATATACTGTGAGGGCAATGTCAGAATTCCCAGATTTTTGAATAGGGGTCGACAAGAGGTTCTCGAACTTACACCACATATAGCTCGAACAGCCCGTTTTTGAGCCAAAAATACCCTTTTTGAATCAGAAGAATTACCCCAAAAAATAATGCCATACGACATAAGCGTATGAAAATATCGAAGTAGACTACTTTTCGTGTTGAAGTGTCACTTATTTCAGATACTGTTCTAATGGTAAATAAAGCAGCATTTAGCTTCTGAACAAGATCCTGGACATGGGCTTTCCACAACAGCTTACTATCTATCCGAACGCCTAGGAATTTGAACTGTTCCGTCTCGCTTATAATATGCCCATTCTGTCTGACCAAAATATCGGTTCTTGTTGAATTGTGAGTTAGAAACTGTAAAAACTGAGTCTTACTGTGATTTAGCATCAAATTATCTTCCACAAGCCACGAACTTATTTCATCAACTACATTATTTGTTACTGTTTCAATATTATAACACAAATTGTGGTATCGATAGCTACGATGCCACGGCGTAGGTGCAAGTTCGTATGTTGGCACCACGACACCGACACCGACGACAGCGCCCTCTAGCCGGCGCTGTGCAGCTCTACGAGCGCCGCTCCGGATTCAGTCCATTTGATTCCGAGTAGACGACCAAGCAACATTGTTTCTATTTCATAGTGGGCGAGCCACTACAGAGTTTGCTTGTGTAAGTTTTGTTAGCGTTGATACCTGTACGGCTTCGCACCTACGTCCTCATCTTCAGTGCAAAGTTACGTATGTCATTGCCTAATATTCTCTATTAAATATTCTGTTAAGTTACAATCAGTACCGAAGCATTTCACCTTTTCCTGCTCCTACTCACTTCCTACATTCGGCCTGCCCTTCAGTTTACAGGAGCAGACCCACGTGCCGCCTTCCAGGCGGGATACAAAACAAATATTTCGTGGCTACTACTGTACGGCAGTTAGTTTGAACAGTAGTGCTGCTGGGAAGATGACTCTAGCATATGCTCTTATTTATATATATTTGACGATGTTGGTGCTGATTTTGTGTTTTACATTTGACGATACCACTATGGCTCTAGTATACAGGGTGTTACAAAAATGTACGGCCAAACTTTCAGGAAACATTCCTCACACACGAAGCAAGAAAATATGTTATGTGGATATGTGTCCAGAAACGCTTACTTTCCATGTTAGAGCTCATTTTATTACTTCTCTTCAAATCATATTAATCATGGAATGGAAACACACAGCAACAGAACGTACCAGCGTGACTTCACACACTTTGTTACAGGAAATGTTCAAAATGTCCTCCGTTAGCGAGGATACATGCATCCACCCACCGTCGCATGGAATCCCTGATGCGCTGATGCAGCCCTGGAGAATGGCATATTGTATCACAGCCGTCCACAATACGAGCACGAAGAGTCTCTACATTTGGTACCGGGGTTGCGTAGACAAGAGCTTTCAAATGCCCCCATAAATGAAAGTCAAGAGGGTTGAGGTCAGGAGAGCGTGGAGGCCATGGAATTGGTCCGCCTCTACCAATCCATTGGTCACCGAATCTGTTGTTGAGAAGCGTACGAACACTTCGACTGAAATGTGCAGGAGCTCCATCGTGCATGAACCACATGTTGTGTCGTACTTGTAAAGGCACATGTTCTAGCAGCACAGGTAGAGTATCCCGTATGAAATCATGATAACGTGCTCCATTGAGCGTAGGTGGAAGAACATACTGACGAAACTAAAATGAGCTCTAACATGGAAATTAAGCGTTTCCGGACACATGTCCACATAATTTGTGTGTGAGGAATGTTTCCTGAAAGTTTGGCCGTACCTTTTTGTAACACCCTGTATAAGAGCATGTTTCTATAAAAAAGATCTGAAGTCTGATGACAAAAAACATTGTGACCATAGATATGAAACAAAGGAAATTTATTCAATATTCGGGTCACTGTTCAATTCGCGACCATATCGCAGCTTGTGGAGCATAAATGCGTTGATTTCTTTTATACTGGAAGTACGAAATACACTTCGAGTAAAATGTTAACGCTCTGAACATAGGCGTTAAAAGTAAGAAAATTGCTAGAAACTGTTGTTCTGTGGGTATAGCACAGGCTATGATCGATAGAGGAATACAAGAACTCAGGACACCTAAGGGAAGGAAATACTTACTACAGTGTGAAAGTCTGAGACCACTGTAGCCTCATAAACGAACTTTTAACCAGTACAAGAACAAAAAGTAAGAATCGTATGGTATCATCGAATTCAAGACCTCAAAGTATTCTTTAGACGTTGACATACACAGGGTTCGTATCACTATTCACTAATGCGTTGGCAAAACTGATGTGAATGACGTGTGTTAATATTACTTGTTGAGACTAAATTATTGTACTGAGTACTTGCGATTCTTTGCTTGTTTTGTTTATGACCATGCTGAGGAAAAAGAGAGGGTTCAACTGAATACTCACACTTGTAACATAGCACACTGGTCACCCAGTCTAGTGATACAAATATGTATTCACCCTTCTCCATTTCTTGAGCGTCGAATTCAGAAAATGGCACCTCAGATACACGATTCACAACCACTTAAAAAACGTTCGCACTCTTTCAAATGGATAACATTACACGCAGTCAGTTGAGGTGCACGTATCCCGTCCCAAGGAGTAACAGGATGGCGACAGGATTGGTATCCCGCCACCCCTTTAAATTAACCATGACAAATCCATTAGTAATTATGCCGATCCTACGTACATGAGGGACAAAGACAAAAGAAAAAGAAGAGCCTGGCCTATAGACAAGACTGTTACCGAAGTTTATCTTAATGTTGAAATAATAATTTATTCAATCCTGATCTTATATACTGTAAATCACAGTTAAAGATTACCTTGTATTATATTAGTGGTTCAAGATAATGGCCTGGACCGCACCGTGGAGTAATACTATTCCAAAAGGTGTCATTTCAGTCACTGTCTTGAGAAGTTCATAAATGAGTCTTGATTTTATGCCTGCCCTTTGTCGAGATATTTCGGAAACGAAATGAGTAGTAATTACTCAAAATAATATCAATAATGAAACTTCCTGGCAGATTGAAACTGTGTGCCGGACCGAGACTCGAAGTCAGGACCTTTGCCTTTCGCGGACAAGTGCTCTGTCGTCTGCCAGGAAGTTTCATTTCAGCGCACACTCCGCTGCAGAGTGAAAATATCACTCTGGGAGCATCCCTCAGGCTGTGGCTAAGCCATGTCTCCGCAATATCCTTTCTTCTAGTAATGCTAGATCTGCAAGGTTCGCAGGAGAGTGTCTGTGAAGTTTGGAAGGTAGGAGACGAGGTACTGGCAGAAATACACAAGTGAGCAGGCGGCCTGAGTCGTGCCTGGGTGGCTCACGGTAGAGCACTTGCCTGCAAAGGTCGCGAGTTCGAATCTCGGTCCGACGCACAGTTTTAATGTACCAGGAAGTTTCATATCACTGCACACTCCGCTGCAGAGTAAAAATCTCATTCTGAATGTCAATAATGTTAAATTTCAATTAAATATTAATATTATTAAAATCTTAAAGCTGGAATCACCACGAACTCCAGGTTTGGGCCGGCCGGTGTGGCCGTGCCGTTCTAGGCGCTTCAGTCTGGAACCGCGTGACCGCTACGGTCGAAGGTTCGAATCCTGCCTCTGGCATGGATGTGTGTGATGTCCTTAGGTTAGTTAGGTTTAAGTAGTTCTAAGTTCTAGGGGACTGATGACCATAGATGTTAAGTCCCATAGTGCTCAGAGCCATTTGAGCCAGCCAGGTTTGGGGTGCATAAGACCATCTGCTTCCTCTCCGTCCAGACTGGCGTGAATATCACATATTGCTTGCGCACGCACAGCTAGCCGCCCGTGTTAGCACATCGCTTCCGAGATTTGGGAGGCTCACCGGTCCCTGATCGAATACGCCCGGCGCTTTAACGACGATGGCCGAAGTGCTGGCCTGTATGGATGTAGCATTTAGGTGGTTTCCCACATCCGACTAGGTGAATACCGGGCTGGTACCCCAGTCCTGCTTCAGATACAGGATACGCACACGTTTAGAAAACGTTTGCACACTTTCACGTGGATACCACTACACGCAGTTGGGTACACAAATTCCGTCACGGAAGTAAAGGGGTAGCAACAGAAAGGGCATCTGGTCACCCTCTAACATTAATCCTTTGAGTGCCAGCGGTTTCTGTCCGAAACCACCACTTCATTAATTTTTTTGACGTACCAGTGCCTTTCACATGAAATGAGAATTGCTACTGCAAGTTAGAGACGTCTAGTAGTACACTGCAGTACTTCTACAAATGTATTATTTATTTATTTATTTACACTTCAAGTCCCGTAGAACCAAATTGAGGAGCAAATCTCCAAGGTCATGGAACGTGTCAGTACATGAAATCGCAACATAAAGGTAATAACAGATAAAATAAAATGTTTATGAACCAAAAAAAAGTCATCCATAAGTTTAAGTAAACGAAATCAACAATACAAGAAGAATCAGCTTAATTTTTCAAGAAACTCCTCGACAGAATGGAAGTAGTGACCCATGAGGAAACTTTTCAGTTTAGATTTGAAAGCTCATGGATTATTGCTAAGATTTTTGAATTCTAGTGGTAGCTTATTGAAAATGGATGCAGCTGTATACTGCACACCTTACTGCACAAGAGTTAAGGAAGTCCGATCCAAATGCATGTTGGATTTCTGCCGAGTATTAACTGAGTGAAAGCCGCTTATTCTTGGGAATAAGCTAATATTGTTAACAAAAAATGACAGTAAGGAATATGTATATTGAGAGGCCAATGTCAAAATACCCAGACTCGTGAACAGGGGTCGACAAGAGGTTCGTGAACTTACACCACTTATTGCTCGAACCGCCCGTTTCCGAGCCAAAAATATCCTTTTAGAATGGGTAGAGTTACCCCAAAATATAATACCATACTACATTAGCGAATGAAAATAGACTAATTTTCGTGACGGACAATTACTCACTTCAGATAACGTTTGAATAGTAAAAATGGCAGCATTAAGTCTTTGAACAAGATCCTGAACGTGGACTTCCCACGACAGTTTGCTATCTATCTGAACACCTAGAAATGTCAACTGTTCAGTTTCACTAATCATATGCCCATTCTGTGAAATTAAAACGTTAGTTTCTGTTGACTTGTGTGTTAGAAACTGTAAAAACTGCGTCTTACTGTGATTTAGCGTTAATTTATTTTCTACAAGCCATGAACTTAGACCATAAACCGCACTATTTGAAACCGAGCCAATGTTGCACACAACATCCCTTACTACGAAGCTAGTGTCATCAGCAAACAGAAATATTTTAGAATTACCCGTAATACTAGAGGGCATATCAGTTATATAAGCAAGGAACAGGATTGGCCCCAACATTGATCTCTGGGTCACCCCCCACGTGACTGTATCCCACTCAAACCCCACATCACAGTCATTCTCAACATTGTGAATAATGACCTTTTGCTTTCTGTTGCTAAAGTAATAGGTGGGGGTGTGAGCTACTCCCCATATTCCGTAATGGTCCAACTTCTGGAGCAGTATTTTGAGATCAACTCAATCAAACGCTTTAGTTAACTCAAAAAATATGCCTAGCGTTCGAAATCTTTTGTTTAACCCATCCAGTACCTCACAGAGAAAAGAGAATATAGCATTTTCAGTTGTTAAACGACTTCTAAAGCCGAACTGTACATTTGATAGCAAATCGTGTGATATAAAATGATCAATTATCCTTACATGCACAGCCTTTTCAATAACTTTAGCAAACACTGATGGCAGAGAAATATGTCTAAAATTGTCTACATTATCCCTTTCTCCGTTTTTATAAAGCGGCTTTACTACGGAGTACTTGAATCGTTCAGGAAACTGACTCTTCCTAAAGGGAAAATAACAAATATGGCTAAATACAGGGCTAACATGTGCAGCACAGTACTTTAATATTCTGCTAGGCACTCCATCATATGCATGAGAGTCCTTAGTCTTCAGTGATTTAATTATTGACTCAATCACTCTCTTGCCTGTATCACAGAGGAGTATTTCAGACATCGATCTCGAAAAGGCATTTGCCAACAAAGTTATATGATTCCCTGTAGACACAAAATATTTATTTAATTACCGAACAGCATACATAGCACACGCCCGTTGGGCATTTTGATCACAATAGCGATACATCAACACGATATCGACCTTTTCCGCAATTGGTAAACGGTCCATTTTAACACGGGTAATGTATCACGAAGCAAATACCGTCCGCACTGGCTGAATGTTACGTTATACTGAAAGGTCTCTGTTGGATTCCTTTCGTATTAATTTCTTAAATCTGTTGTCATTTACGGCATAAATTCCTCTTCTAAATTTACTGTGGTGTTTCTGACTATCTGGGAGGAGACTGAGCAGTGAAACGTGTTACTTTTACACATAAACAAGAACGATCTGTCACACTACTACACTTTAAAATACAGTTTATATGTAATTCATGTCACACAGTCTCATACGGAACCTACATCCGTTTTCTTTTATATACTGTATATGATAAGATACTGTCATCCCCCTTCCCTTTTGTGTGAGAGGATGAATGAGCAAATGTATTTCTAGTTGCATGTTTGATGGTAGCAGACAAGCTAGAGAACAGTAGGACCAACGTCGGAACAGGCAGCTATGCTTTCTAAAAGCAGAGAGGTTTCTATTCTTAGTATGGTCCTGTCCGTCCCTTGTCATGTTGGTACAGGAAGCTGCCTCTCTGGTCACTTCCGTTTGTATTGTTAAACACGCTCGGTAGGGGCCCAGGTGAGTCTGTCCGCGGCGAGCGTCTGAAGTGGTAAGATCGCCGACTAAGCGCGTCTCTGCTAAGTCCGTAGGACACTGGATTTCTTAAGTTCAGCCTAACTGAAAATTTAATCACTTTATTTCAGGTTTAGATCTAAAATATCTAATGTTATCTTAAATTGCAACGAAGTGTAATTCGAGTGTGAAGTTCTTTATGTTCAACCCACGTGGGGTGTACTTTGTGAGACCAGTGCCACGTGCTTATACAATTGTTTGACCCATCAGGTTAATAGTAAGACGATAGTAACCAGTTCGAGGTTTTTCTTTTGTAATGTGTGTTTCGATGTAATTTATTTTAATTATCGAAATTGTTGTGGAGTTACACTCTTTGTGTAAACCAAGTTGACCACGTGAAGCATGTAGTGTAATAATCAAAGTAGCCCTCAGCTATTCTTTTCGGGAAGATTTCACAGAGAGTTGGTATGAATTTAGTATACCAGTGTGTGGTAATTTCATGACGGAAAGGATTGCGCTACGAACGTAACTTCTTTGGGTGAAAATTGAATCGGTTGGTTGTGGTTAATTTCCTCTTGCATATGTTTCAACGTTCTTCATGTGTTATTTTATGAATGCAGTCTCCCAATCTTGGCTCCATATTTGATGTGTTCCCTAAGATAACAAAATCAGATTTTTCACAATCCTAAATAAGGCACCAGTTTAGTTATGTATCAAGTTAAATATGCTGAAATTTTAACGGAACAATGATTAATGTTAAAATAAATATACAAATATAAACTGATTTATTTCTTTTTATTTAAATTGTCTTTTTATATATACAGGGTGAGTCACCTAACATTACCGCTGGATATATTTCGTAAACCACATCAAATACTGACGAATCGATTCCGCAGACCGAGCGTGAGGAGAGGGGCTAGTGTAATTGGTTAATACAAACCATACAAACATGCACGGAAGTATGTTTTTTAACACAAACCTAGGTTTTTTTAAATGGAACCCCGTTAGTTTTGTTAGCACATCTGAACATATAATCAAATACGTAATCAGTGCTGTTTGTTGCATTGTAAAATGTTAATTACATCCGGAGATATTGTAACCTAAAGTTGACGCTTGAGTACCACTCCTCCGCTGTTCGATCGTGTGTATCGGAGAGCACCGAATTACGTAGGGATCCAAAGGGAACGGTGATAGACCTTAGCTACAGAAGAGACTGGAACAGCACATTACGTCCACGTGCTAACACCTTTTTATTGGTCTTTTTCACTGACGCACATGTACATTACCATGAGGGTTGAGGTACACGTACACACGTGGTTTCCGTTTTCAATTACGGAGTGGAATAGAGTGTGTACCGACATGTCAGGCCAATAGATGTTCAATGTAGTGGCCATCATTTGCTGCACACAATTGCAATCTCTGGCGTAATGAATGTCGTACACGCCGCAGTACATCTGGTGTAATGTCGCCGCAGGCTGCCACAATACGTTGTTTCATATCCTCTGGGGTTGTAGGTACATCACGGTACACATTCTCCTTTAACGTACCCCACAGAAAGAAGTCTAGAGGTGTAAGATCAGGAGAACGGGCTGGCCAATTTATGCGTCCTCCACGTCCTATGAAACGCCCGTCGAACATCCTGTCAAGGGTCACCCTAGTGTTAATTGCGGAATGTGCAGGTGCACCATCATGCTGATACCACATACGTCGACGCGTTTCCAGTGGGACATTTTCGAGCAACGTTGGCAGATCATTCTGTAGAAACGCGATGTATGTTGCAGCTCTTTGGGCCCCTGCAATGAAGTGAGGACCAATGAGGTGGTCGCCAATGATTCCGCACCATACATTTACAGTCCACGGTCGCTGTCGCTTTACCTGTCTGAGCCAGCGAGGATTGTCCACGGACCAGTAATGCATGTTCCGTAGATTCACTGCCCCGTGGTTTGTGAAACCCGCTTCATCGGTAAACAAGTAGAACTGCAACGCATTCTCTGTTAATGCCCATTGACAGAATTGCACTATAAACAACAACAATTAGAAGTTTAGTTTCACTAAATTCAATTGCCCCTGCGCAACAATCAAATATCTATTGCATTGTAACTGTCACTTACAGCATTCAAAGCAACAGTCGGCACAGAGATCGTGCTACGTGATTTTAGGGGGTTTTGACATGTGATCTTTTTATGTTGATTATATTGAAGAGATCATTAACAGTGAAAGGAAGGATATCTGAGGTAATTGTAACGTAAATTTGAGATTTTACTATTACTTCTATGAGTGGTTTCGAAATGAAACCACTGAGACAGTATACAATTTTGATATAAATTCACTAAATTTTAGGCCCTATTTTGCTTGTTATTTATTACCATAATTTGTTTTCAGCATTGCGATTTCATAGAAGTTTCAATATGTCGGCTGTCTCTAGGAAAAATGCAAAATGGCTTTCAAATATATCTCGTAGGTCGTTGAAAACTGTACGTCCCAGTGATTCCAAAGTGAAAATACCTCCTTAAAACAATTTATTATTTTGTTTTTGCCAATGTTTTCTTGCAATATTTGCTTAGTATAACGATAAAGGTCAATTTTATGAAAAATTTTGAAATTAAATGTTTTTACATAATTGGGACTCAGAGGCTTAACAATGCCAAATCCGATTATAACCATGGCGATCTCATGTAGTTATGGGATAAAGATAAAAGAAAAAGAAGAAGAAGATCGCGTTCTTCTTGCATCAGGGGAGCTAGTTTCCATGGACTCCGCCGTTGGCCGGCCGCGGTGGCCGTGCGGTTCTAGGCGCTGCAGTCCGGAACCGCGGGACTGCTACAGTCGCAAGTTCGAATCCTGCCTCGGGCATGGATGTGTGTGATGTCCTTAGGTTAGTTAGGTTTAAGTAATTCTAAGTTATAGGGGACTGATGACCTAAGATGTTAAGTCCCATAGTGCTCAGAGCCATTTGAACCATTTTTGAACTCCGCCGTTAACTTCGGTGCAGCGCGCAACAGCGGCAAAAAAATCAACATATTCAATGTACTTTTACTCCGTAATCCATTCTCGTATCTATTGTACAAAAGTGTTTTGTCACGGAATTGGTCTCTTATATACCTCCTATTCTGCTGCAAAAAATACCATAGTTTCATCTTTAAAAAAACTGGGCGGTGTAACGCAGTGGTTGGCACAGTGGACTTGCATTCGGGAGGACGACGGTTCAAACCTGCGTCCGGCTATTCTGCCTTAGGTTTTCTGTGATTTCCCTAAATCGCTTAAGGCAAATGCCGGGATAGTTCCTTAGAAAGGGCATGGCCGATTTCCTTCTCCACCCTTCCCTAATCCGAGATTGAGCTCCATTCTCTAATGACCTCGTCGTTGACGGGACGTTAAACACTGATCTCCCAGTCTCTCCTACCAATTGAGAAATCCTAGTGATGATGAATGAAACACACACAACATTAGTGTGTGTTCCATTCATAATGTATAAAATATACTACTAAGGACTGACGGAAATGTGAATCAATGCAATGCTAGTGATCATTGTATTCTTTCTTTTCTTACAATATGCAGTTCAAGTGGTTTTTGCCAATGTAAGCAGACAGGGCTTTTGTTAAAAAATAAAAAAAAAATGTTTGAATTATTTTCTTGTCACACCAAAATTAACATAGTTCTTACTGATGCCAGACTTCGGTGGGCTTCCGTGTTTATGGTTAGATACTTTATTTTTGTATTGTGAGAACACTGTTGTCTTCATGGAGGGTGATGTTCTAGTAGGACAGCTATTAATCGCAGCTGAATGGAGTTTCAGTATTCAGCCATTCACTGCGTTACTTACGCACTGTATTTTTTTATATGCTCATACATTTGTTAGAGAATAATACCCCCAATCTGTAGAAGTGTTATTTCAGTGCAGCATCTGTGGCTTTTGCAACTATGCCGTTATTAGCACGGTAGTAGCCTAAAACTTTTTTCTTGCCAGGTTCAGTTATTGTAGAAGATAATTGTTAAGGGGCAGTCGCAACTGTATAAGTCCATTCTGTAAAATGGAGAAAGCGTCAACAGTTGTTTAATCCATAATCTTTTATTGTGTACACGATCGGTTTTAAAACACTTAGAAGTTCCATCATCTGGTGTAAACTGTAATAATGAAAATATTGTGTTGCACGACAATAGGAGCGGATCGTTAAGTCTCAAATGTCATATAAGAAACTGTGCGGCTAAAATTTCTAAAAAGAATTAAAATAAATTAAAAAAGAGAACAGGACGTTACTTACAAGTAAAATCACTTAACCATCTGAGGCCATCCTCACCCCAATGCTGTCGGGGAACCAAAGGTTCCGTGTCAAAATAACAAAAGGGACCCAGAAAAATTCGAGAAAACGGACATCACGACCGGACACCAAAAGTCACCAGAAGCTTGAAAAATGTAAAATGCAATAAAAAGGGGGCAGAGAAATCACATATTGCATTGAATTAGTTACATGAATTCCATAAAAGGTATTCCTCCGTGCTATGCGACTGGTAACACAAGCAGGGTAGTCTTGGTAGTATGTATAGAGCGATCAACAGCACCTGTACTCAATTAAAAGAGTACAAGTGTGGTTATCAGTTGTGAGAGGCATGCAACCAAATTTTAATTAAAAAATGGAGTCCTTAGTCATCCTGGGACACTATCACTCAAATGTCACACAAAACAGCAAAAGACGGATACCTCAGGGCAGTGTGTGATTAAATTACATAAACTATTAACACACAATATCTAAAATAGTGGCACAAGGAACTGCGGCTACACGTTCAATTAAAAAATAAACCATGAAGCAACCACCCCAGAAACATACTGAAACCTTCTACCTAAGACACTACTGAGGAGACCAGACATCACACAGAATCTTAAAACACGAACAGTATTCGATTCATCATCACCTGAAATAGAGGGCAGGTCAACTGGTAAGTGGGTTGCGGCGCTCATGGCTTGGTATAAAACGCATGCGGTTAAAATGCGGCGCACGGAAACCTATACATCACAAGCATTGTGCACCGGTGGGTCTTCGTGCCGAAGGAGAAATCCATGCGTCAGAGGATAGTGTCCCATCCGGAGGCACGTTAAAAGTACTTGCTCCCTTCGCAATGTCCGGAAGGAAGAACGCCACTGTCATTTCGTTGGTTTCACAGGCCTCGGGTTGTTGTTCCCCTACCTTAATCACACCTCTTCTCACAGACACACGATGTTATGTATCGATAACGAGGTAATAACAGGGCATGGACAAGGGCAGCACATTCAGAAATTGGAACTACCAAACAGGCATCGTTAGCTGCTGCATCACATGCTTCATTACCCTGAATGCTCACGTATTCTGGTGCCCAAGCAGAGTGACACATCGCCGGCCGAGGTGGCCATGCGGTTCTAGGCGCTGTAGTCCGGAACCGCGCGACTGCTACGGTCGCAGGTTCGAATCCTGCCTCGGGCATGGATGTGTGTGATGTCCTTAGGTTAGTTAGGTTTAAGTAGTTCTAAGTTCTAGGGGACTGATGATCTAAGATGTTAAGTCCCATAGTGCTCAGAGCCATTTGAACCATAGCCCAGAATGACACATCATTTCCCTGCCTCTGTATGTGGAGAAGGGTGTCATGAATTAGCTGAAGATAGTTTTAGGCTGGATATATGTGATCGATAGCATGAAGGCCACTTAGGGAGCCGGTATAGATGAGTAATTTGGTGGTGGGAAGGCACCTCATCTTCTCCAGTGCCCTCAAGATCGCATATAATTCAGCATCATGCACTGTAAATGTACCAGGTAAGCGAATCTTGGTTCAAATGGTTCTGAGCACTATGGGACTTAACTTCTGAGGTCATCAGTCTCCTAGAACTTAAAACTACTTAAACCTAACTAGCACACATCCATGCCCGAGGCAGGATTCGAACCTGCGACATTAGCGGTCGCGTGGTTCCAGACTGTAGCGAATCTTGACGACACAATCTGGAAATAACACAGCACAGCCGACGAAATTATCCTGCTTATACCCATTAGTGTAAACGATCACAAAGTCACAATGCTGGGCTAAAATACTGTAAAACATCGATTTAAAAACAGAGGCACACTGAGAGATCTGAAATAATCCTGGGTGTCCGTATTAACCAGGGCGAAGAACGACTTCAACCTCGATGAAGGATAGATATATCGTCTGCGTCAAGAACCGCTAAGTCCAGCCGCACGCGAATACCGAATGGCTTCGTTGCTCTTGGCCTGTTTCTAAATAGTCGGTCCAATGGACGGCGAGCAACAGTATGGAATGCCTGTGGTTCAAATGACTCTGAGCACTATGGGACTTAAGGAATGCCTGTGATTGTGGCGTGGAGAATACGCTGCATAGACGAAGCATCATTAGGACCCGCCGCAGGATAAGTGGTGGTTTACCAGTCTCAACACAACTGGACTCTTTCTATACGCTCCTGTCGCCAACCGAATCCCCACATGATGTACATCAATTATCTGAAAATAAGATGGTCGTGTTGAGCCATAAACTGCGCAACCTTAGTCAAGGCGGGACCGCACAAAAAAAAAAAAGTAATGAAGCAGAACGTGTGATATGCTCCACATGACCTGTGGCTGAGGCATTTTAAAATATCCAATGCCTTTAAACCTTTGGCCTTAACAGCCTTCAGATGTGGTAACCACGTGAGGCGTTTACCGAAAGTGAGGCCCAAAAACTTCACTGAACTTGTAAAATTAAGAATGGTGCCTCTCACTGTAAGATGGGGCAGGTTAAAAGGGCGACACGAACGATTAAAGTTAACACAAGCGCATTTCTCTGAGAAAAAATTAAAAACCTGTGCTATCTGCCCACTCTCCATTCGCCGTATCGTATGTTGCAACTGACGAACGGACGTTGCAGGGTTGGAGCTCCTCCCTGCGTGCTCGCGGAGGCCCTACACGATGTTAGGCAGGTGTACTAGTTTCTTTGGCTCGTCACTGTAGAAGGGCAATACTTTCTCAAACGTACCATCTTCTCTTCTAATCACAAGAAACCCATTTTTACATGTTGGGCCCCCGCTCTTACGGTTCATTGCCTGAAATGTAGAGGAAGATTGCTTAGGAGGGCTATCCTCCCGCGCTCACTTGAAGGATGGGTGTGACTATACGATGGATCACGCAAACCGTAGGGAGGAAACGCATGAGAAGTCGTGAATGCCATAGTGATCCTACGAGCAGTTGGGGAAACAAACAGGCCGCCCATACAGCGTCCGCCTGCCTGAGTAAGCCTTACACGGTATGTCCCTTCAAAAGAGGCCAAACAAACATGTGTAGCAATTTCGGTGAAATTGCACAGTGTAATTCGTGACGTTTGACGAGGTGACACTGCACTCTGCAACACTGTTTGACACAACAGTGTGTTTCCGCGCGTCGCTGCCTGGAGCTCAGTGTTCAGCGTTAATGACGATGTATCGCTATTCCGTCGTAGAGCACAGACATGTCAGCGAATGTTAGTTGAACGGTTTGGTGAGCAGCCTACACCGTCTAAATTCTACACCCAAAAGTTAGTGGACAAGATGGAGAGCAGTGGAACGGTGTGGATCTTCACTGTGGGGGACGGCAGCCATTATCGGAAGGTCAAGTGACTGACGTGAAACAACGACTGTTGACCTCTCCTGGAAAGTCTGTTCGACGTTTATCTTAGGAATGTGGGATGTCACGGAGCTGGGAAGAAAGGCGGCATGTATCCATACTAGTTTACAGTTGTTCAGGAACTGAATGTCAGTGACAGAGAGAAGTGTATTACATTTTGACGTTGGTTTCAGCAATTTATTGCTTACAGGCGAGGAATACTTCAGTACACATGGTTCAGTGATGAGGCGTGGTTCCAACTCTCTGGCTATGTAAACTCTCAGAATACACGTGCAATGGTCGAGCATCCCTTGTATTCACAAAAGATTGGCGTGTTCTGTGCTGCATCTCAGCGCCACATCACTGTGTGAATTGTTTTCGATACTACAGTGACAAGTGCAGTTTACAACGAAATGTTTCGGAAATTTGTGAACCAGTTGAACGGTGAAGAACTTACCCTCGGCTAGTACCAACAGGATGGCGCTACGCGCCACACGTCTCGAATGACCGTGGCTGAGGACGATTAATTTTTCCCAGCAGAGTGATTTCGAATGGACTGTGGCTCCCAAGGTCACCTGATTTAACACCATCTGACTTTTTCTTCTGGTGTGGCCTAAAAGGCAAGGTCTACAGGAACAAATCACACATATACGAGATGATATCACCCGTGAATTCCAGGCAGTGGCACCAGTGGTTCAGGCAGCAACATTCGAGAATCTGCAGCTTCATGTTCAACTGTGTTTTTAAGTTGAGCGCGACCACTTCCAGCACCTTTGGTGATTCACCTTTATTTCCCCATGGACAAGGTATGAAACGTTCATTTCACCTAATTTAGTGATTTTTATGCATAGCCTTTAAATGTAATTTAAGTAAATGTTTGTTTGTGGGGCCTCTGTCGAGTGGGACACCCTGTACAACTTAGGTGCAGCAGTTTCCCCAGAGGTTTCCCACTAACAACTGTTCCACCTCAACAGCCATGCATCACACTGGTGCGCAACCCACCTTAAGACTGAGGTTTTATTTATTTATTTTTTAATATAGGTTCGTACCATCCTCTCGATTCAGACAGTCAATCCAAGATCCCCGTTCCCTGTGACAAACAACGTTCCACCACTGCGCCGCGCGGTGTCGCCAAGCCCGTACCCAGCAAATGAATTCTGAGACCCTGAGGGCCACAAACAAGAAAACTATGTAATATTAAGTGCTAGTCGTGAGTACTGAGGTCACACGCGACCAATGGCGCAGGCGTGGTATGAAACAGGTGTATGAGTGGTAAACTGTTTAAACTGGAAAAGTGGGAAGTAACAACAGAAAGGAGATGGAACCATCACAACACTAAGTGGGAAGTGTATAAGACAGTTGTGTTATCGCAAATCTGCTGCAGCTGTTGCTGGTTGACTAGATCAGGTCAGCTCTAACAATGGATTTGACTGACAAGCAGCATTAGCTGTAAGTATAAGTAATGGTCGATATTTCTCGAACAGCCACTGGCATCGGGATGATTACATGGCAGCCTAAGAAAGTTATCCACGGTGTTATGAGCTTATTAGAGCTCTAACACGTACCAAAATAGACTTTTATGCCTGCGTGATCTTCATATACGTGTTTCAGATTTTAGTTGTCCTGGTTGAAAGTGAAAATGATTTTTAATTAAGTACTCGACTATAAAATATGTTACGTTGCGTGTTTTTTTTTAAGAAAGTACCGTTTTGAAATTAAAAAAAGACGTGCTAAGATATCTCAATAATTTTATTTTTACATGAAAGCCTGTACCTTAATCTACTTTACTACAAAATTTCCGTCAATATTGAGGCACTTGTCATAACGTTGTACCAGTTTTTGAACACCCTCCTCATAGACGTCTGCCGCCTGACTTGTTAACCAATGCATCACCACTATTTTGACTTCGTCATCGTCTTGAAGACGCTGACCACCCAGGTGTTTTTCAAGTGCAGGAACAGAAGGTAGTCACTGAGCGCAAGATCGGGGCTGTACGGAGGATGATCTAGTGTGTCCCATCGAAAAGATGTGATGAGATCTTTGGTCTGATTCGCCACATGCGGACGGGCATTGTCTTGAAGCAAAACGATGCATGACAATGCCCTTGCTCAACTTCCATGGACTGTTGCCACCCATGTTTCATCGCCCGTAACAATTTGGCTTAAGAAATCATCACCGCCATTGTGGTACCAATCGCTTTTAGGCCTTTAGCACTAAGAAATCATATAACAGCCCTTACTTCACAGTCGGCGGGACTCACGATTATCGGAGAAATCTTAAACACTCAGTACACAACGTAAACAAGGAAGAATCAGACTATAAGGGCGTCAAATGGTGCAAATGGCTCTGAGCACTATGGGACTCAACATCTGTGGTCATAAGTCCCCTAGAACTTAGAACTACTTAAACCTAACTAACCTAAGGACATCACACACATCCATGCCCGAGGCAGGATTCGAACCTGCGACCGTAGCAGTCGCGCGGTTCCTGACTGAGCGCCTAGAACCGCTAGACCACCGCGGCCGGCATAAGGGCGTCAGTGCGTAGATTAAGGTACAGGCTTTCATGTAAAAATAAAATTATTGAGATATCTTAGCACGTCCTTTTTTAATTTCAAAACGGTACTTACATAAAAAACACGCCTCGTATTAATATGTAGATTACATTAATAGACACTTCAGAAGCAAAGCACAAGTAATTTATTACTTATTCCTGTTTCTTACACGTAATACTGTCAAATATAAAGAAGTAGTTTGATATCACTGGTCTTGAGGTGCTACCAATATATTGTCAGTAAATGTACAACATTTTAAGCCATAAATATATGTTGGAAACTTTCCAGCATGCGATATTTCGGTTAGAATAATGGTGTGAGAATACAGCCACACATTCAAAACACAATCCACTGGGCTGCATGAGCATAATCAGTTCAACATTCGTTTTACTACGGTCCTAGGTACCAGTCACAATAGCTCATATGGAATCGGGTATTATTTCACCATTCTGATTTTCTGTTGCTTCTTCTGCTACCTCACTACATGACGGGATCATCACTAATTCGCTGTGATACACTATGTGATCGAAAGTATCCAGACGCTACCAGAACATAAGTTTTTCATACTACACGCATTGTGCTGCCACCTACTGCCAGGTACTCCATATCAGTGACCTCAGCAGTCATTAGACATCGTAAGACAGCAAAATGAGGCGCTCCGCGGAACTCACGCACTTCGACATGGTCAGGTGATTGGGTGTCATATGTGTTATGCGTCTGTACGCGAGATTTCCACACTCCTAAACATCCATAGCTCCACTGTTTCCGATGTGATAGTAAAGTGGAAACGTAAAGGGACACGTACAGCACAAAAGCGTACAGGCCGACCTCATCTGTTGACTGACAGCGACTGCTGACAGTTGAAGAGGGTCGTAATGTGTAATAGGCAGACATCTATCCAGACCATCACACAGGATCCACTGCAGGTACTATGACAGTTAGGTGGAAAGTGAGAAAATTTGGATTTCATGGTCGAGCGGCTGCTCATAAGCCAAACATCACGCTAGTAATTGCCAAACGACGCCTCGCTTGGTGTAAGGAGCGTAAACATTGGACGAGTAAACTGTGGAAAAACGCTGTGTGGAGTGACGAATCACGGAACACAATGTGGCGATCCGAAGGTAGAGTGTGGGGGTGGCGAATGCCCGTTGAACGTCATCTACCAACGTGTGTAATGACAACAGTAAAATTCGGAGGCGGTGGCGTTATGGTGTGGCAGTGTTTTTCAAGGAGGGGGCTTGCACCCCTGTTGTTTTGCGTTGCACTATCACAGCACAGAGCTACATTGACGTTTTAAGCACCTTCTTGCTTCCCACTGTTGAAGAGCAATTCGAGGATGGCGATTGCATCTTTCGACATGATCGGGCTCCTGTTTATAATGCACGTCCTGCGGCGGAGTGGTTACACGACAATAACATTCCTGGCCTGCGCAGAATCCTGAACTGAATCCTATAGAACAACTTTGGGATGTTTTGGAACGCCGACTTTGTGCCAGGCCTCTCCGGCTGACATCGATACCTCGTCTGAGTTCAGCACTCCAAGAAGAATGGGCTGCCATTGCCCAAGAAACCTTCCAGCACCTGATTGAACGTATCCCGGCGAGAGTGGAAGCTGTCATCAAGGGTAAGGGTGGGCCAACGCCATACTGAATTGCAGCATTACCGACTGAGGGCACTACGAACTTGTAAGTGATTTTCAGCCAAGTGTCCGGATACTTTTGATCACATAGTGTACGTCTTTCTCCCATTTCATCATGACATCGACTGCAGGAATGCATTCTAAACTCGCAGGCCTCAAACGATTTTAGAGATTAGCCACTGAACATTACTTACGTTAGTAGTACAGAATACATGTACAACTCTACATGTGGTATAATTCAATGACTTCATCAGGCACAGTACTTAACAGATCAGATATGCTCCGAATAGGAGCACAGCCCATACCAAAGATACGCCCTACAATGCTTTCATCGGTGGAGAAGAGGTGTAATGTCACATTATCTCCGCAAGATTACATCTAACATTTAGGTACAATCTACACTTGATTCCTGCATCAAAACTCAACGTCAGTCACGTAGTTACGTTCATCGAGTTCCGAATAAGTCGATTCCCGGAAGTTTGTATACTTCATGTAACCTAAAGTGCTAAAGACTTTATTCTGTCACTGAGGTATCTGAATTGTATATTACATGACTGTTCAGCACACAACAGGCGATTATCTACCATCACCATCAAAACTGAATATTGTCAAACTAAGAGCAGACATGCTGCGTGCTGCATAGTTACCATCTGAGATACGGAAGCACGACTCACGCCCGGTCCTCACAGCTTTACTTCTGCCAGTATCTCGTCTCCTACCTTCCAAACTTTACAGAAGCTCTCCTGCGAACCTTGCAGAACTAGCACTCCTGAAAGAAGGGATACTGCGGAGACATGGCTTAGCCACAGCTTGGGGGATGTTTCCAGAATGAGATTTTCACTCTGCAGCGGAGTGTGCGCTGATATGAAACTTCCTGGCAGATTAAAACTGTGTGCCCGACCGAGACTCGAACTCGGGACCTTTGCCTTTCGCGGACAAGTGCTCTACCAACTGAGCTACCCAAGCACGACTAACGCCCCGTCCTCACAGGCTGTGGCTAAGCCATGTCTCCGCAATATCCTTTCTTCCAAGCACGACTCACGCCCGGTAGCTCAGATGGTAGGGCACTTGCCCGCGAAAGGCAAAGGTCCCGAGTTCGAGTCTCGGTCGGGCACACAGTTTTAATCTGCCAGGAAGTTTCATATCAGCGCACACTCCGCTGCAGAGTGAAAATCTTCAAGAGATGTATCGTCTGGGTCCCCCTCCTCATCCCTCAGACAATGGTTCGCTTTCCTTGGACTTCTATTCATTTTACTCATGCCATGAATATAATTATCCCACAACGCAGCTGAATGGTAGCTTTCAATCTTTCCACAAGATGGTCGTGGCTTTGATTACAGGTGACAGCTTCCATTTAAACGGTCACGCCAGTCACTGAAATAGCTTCCGATGAAAATATTCCTGCCAAGCCGTGAACCACACGAGACTTATTATTTATTTGTCTGTAAATATTTTGATAAAGATTTTGATATATGTACAGGGTGGATCACAATCAATAGCGAAAAGTGACACTGGTGAAAGTATACGATAAAAGAAGTAAGAACGTTCCAGAAACCTTGGATCCACTAACGAGACGTTTGTGAGATACACTGTCCAGTTACAGTAATGTGACCACCTCTCAAAAGCCTGAAAAACCACCTTTTGTAGCGCGGACCACTGCGAGACGTGCAAGAAGAGTGTTCAAAATGGTTCAAATGGCTCTAAGCACTATGGGACTTAACATCTGAGGTCATCAGTCCCCTAGACTTAGAACTACTTAAACCTCACTAACCTAAAGACATCACACATCCACGCCCGAGGCAGGATTCTAACCTGTGACCGTAGCAGCAGCGCGGTTCCGTATTGAAGCGCCTAGAACCGCTCGGTCACAGAGGCAGGCCAAGAAGAGAGTCAATGACCTTCTCGGAGGCACTGACAAGGATATGGACCCACACCGACTCCAACTGCACTAGTTTTCTCGGTTGAGGATCCATGGCACGAGCAGCCCCATCGAGGTGGTCTCACAAATTCTCAATTGGGTGTAAATCAGGGGAATTTGGTAGCCAGGAGAGTAGAGTAAATTCATCTAGGTGCTCGTTAAACCACGCAGGTGCAAAGGAAAAACAAAATGCATGTAGAGTTGGACGTGGGCCCCAGGGAAATGTGCATACTTTTGTTGATCCATTGTGCCTGGCAGAATGACGAGATCACGCGAGGAATGCCCTTCGACCTGGACTCTTGCGAAGGTTGTTTCATGATGTTTACTTCCAGGACCTGGACTCTTGCGACGGTTGTTTCATGATGTTTACTTCCAGGAGTTTCACACCGTACACGCCAATAGCCATCTGGCCGGTAGAACATAAAACGTGATCCTCCTGAAAAGGTCACCTGTCGCCACTCGGTGGACTTACTATTGCGGTATCGGCGTGAAAATTCCAGCTTTCGTCACTGATGAACAACAGTTAGCATTGGTGCATGAACCAGGCTCCTGCTACAGAGGCCCATGTGTAGCAACGGTCGCTGAACGGTCGTTGTATTGGTAGCCCTTTGGTTCATCTGAGCAATCAGTTGCTCAACAGTTGCATGTCCAATTGCAGCCGTCGTTCACCCCTGTCATCTATGGCCACTGGTGCACCACAATTACCCTGTCGCCGGTTTTGGATAGTGCCATTTTGCCATGCGCGGTACACGTAACCGCAGCGGCATGCGAACAGTTTATAAACTGAGCGGTTTCGGAATGCTTCCACCTTTGGCTCGGAAGCCAGTGACCTTACCCTTTAGGACGTCAGTAAATCGCTCCGTTTCCGCATTACGGCAACTACTGCACTGTTTTCCGCTTACCCTCGACGCGCTTTACGTAGCCTCCACTGCTAGTGCTACCATCTGCCGTCTGTGAGTGGTTATTGCGCGTTGTCGTCTAACATAGACGGGGTCACATTATTCTCACTGGATCGTGTAACTGCAAGTGTGTATTTACGAGCTGCACTGAGTTCAGTATCAAAGACTGATCTAGTTAGTACGAACGTATTTGAAATCGAAACATCCCACTTACCTTGCACAACATTGTGGAGTGTGGTACATTCATGATGGGCACAGATATAGTTTTTTGCTGTTGTAATATGTTCCAAGATAGATAGGTCGAGCACAGTCTGTAGCGTGGCCTCAAGGTTCATCTCACCCCAATCCTATGGATTTTTATATTTAGGGTTACCTCAATAGTGAATTGCACAGTACTTCTGCTGATAAGCTTGAAGAATTGGTACATGGAATTGTACAGTCTCAGCAAGATTTACAAGATGAATGCAGTGTTGAGTCCAAATGTGAGAACGAGACAGGGAACACCTTGTATAACAGAGAAGAGTTAAACGTTTAACTTCCTGAAGTAGTACTGTATTTCTTGTTAAGGCAGACCTGCGTGAAATTGATCCCACATAGAAGAGGACCTAAGCGAAGTATTTACATTCCAAATACATTTATACAAACTAGAACAATATTTGACACTGAAATCAATGGTAGCTTGTAAACCCACATTAGAAATTACCTCGCAATTGGATCTTTTGCGGATCCATGTTTAATAGAACGTACTTGATTTTGATGTCGTATACTTTGACCTGAGTTAGTTATCGCTACTAGTTATGCCACATGATTTAGGAGAAACCAGAACATTCGACCATCTACAGTACTGAAACATATCAACAGTGAAGGCTGAAAATTTGTGCCGAACTGGGACTCGAACCAGGAAGCCTCACTTCTCTAGAACGGTCGGCTTAGACGCCTCGGCCATCCGTACTCACTGCCCGTCCACCCCAAATTCTCAACCCGTCACGCGCAAGTAGCGCCCCTGTCCATTAGCCCCACTGCTCGTAGCATTCGGTAGGTTCAGCAGCGTCTTGGAATATGTGGTGCATCCGCACTGAAAGTATTAAGAGCCGTCCTCACTCATAGATATATGTGTGGTGTCCGTTCTGCCAGACAGAGCCGACAGAAGAGACACATTGGGGGTACAATGGCCATACAAAGTGGAGCATTCTGGTTCGAGTCCCGGACCGTTGCTTTATTTCACTGCCTGTAATTGGTCGAATGTCCTGATTTTTCATAATCGTGTAATTTATACGGCCGCTGTACCACCAGCGATATCTGTTCTGTCGGACACTTCCGCCAGAACAGACACCACATATGCCGCGCGGTATTAGCCGAGCGGTCTAGGCGCTGCAATCATGGACTGTGCGGCTGGTCCCGGCGGAGGATCGAGTCCTCCCTCAGGCATGGTTGTGTTGTTTGTCCTTAGGATAATTTAGGTTAAGTAGTGTGTAAGCTTAGGGACTGATGACCTTAGCAGTTAAGTCCCATAAGATTTCACACACATTTTTAGACACCAAATATCTATATAATTACGGCACACCCTGTATACAAGTTATGCACCTGAACCCTTCTGCAGTCCCTTCTCAGCTCGGTGTCGGAAGCGGCGGCTTGTCTCGCTAGTGCATTAAAACCGTCCCCGGTCGTGCAAGTACTGCTCTAACGTTGTAGTTGGCTCAGGGTAATTACGTAATTACGTACTGCGAAGGCAGTGGAAACCACGAAAGCACCGCCGTTCTAGCCGCAGACGGGCCAACTGGGGCCGAACGACCGCCGTGCCATCCTCAGGCAGGGGCGTCATCGTGATGGGGTATGGAAAATGTGCTGGAGTCAGCACACTGCTTTCCCGGCCATTGCGGCTTTAGCAGGCCTGGTGCCGCTGCTTCCCATGTCGATACAGTAGCTGTACAAGTATTCAAACTGCACTTCCACAAATAGACACACATCAAAAAAAGTTTTACATCACCTCCGATCCGAGAGTTCCGGAATCAGTACAGAAAACTGGAATACAGATCAACATAAACATCATTTCCGCCCTTTTTATTGCTCATGAAAACCACACATTGCATATTATACCACAATACAGCGAGACCTTCAGGAGTGGTGGTCCAGTGTATTCGTCGTGGCATACTATCCACAAGTTCATCAAGGCACTGTTGCACCAGATGTCCCACTTCTCAACGGCGATTCGGCGTAGATCCGTCAGAGTGATTGGTGGGTCACATGGTCCATAGAAAGCTCCTTTCAGTCTATCCCAGGTATGTTCGATAGGGTTCATGTCTGGAGAACATGCTGGCCACTCTAGTCGAGCGATGTCGTTAGCCTGAAGGATGTCATTCACAAGATGTGCATGATGGCGGCGGGAATTGTCGTCCATGAAGACGAATTCCTCGCCAATATGCTGCCGATATGTAGTCGCTATCGGTCAGAGGATGGCATCCACGTATCGTACAGACATTATGGCGCCTTCAATGGCCACCAGCAGCGTACGTCAGCCCCACACAATGCCACCCTAAAACAGCAGGGAACCTCCACCCTGCTGGACAGTGTGTCTAAGGCGTTCAGCCTGACCGGGTTGCCTCCAAACACGTCTCCGACGATTGTCTGGTTGAAGGCATATGCGATACTAATCGGTGAGCCGGCCGGTGTGGCCGAGTGGATGTAGGCGCTTCAGTCTGGAACCGCGCGACTGCTACGGTCGCAGGTGCGAATCCTGCCTCGGGCATGGATGTGTGTGATGTCCTTAGTTAAGTTAGGTTTAAGTAGTTCTAAGTTCTAGTGGACTGATGACCTCAGATGTTAAGTCCCATAGTGCTCAGAGCCATTTGAACCATTTTGACCTAATCGGTGAAGAGAACATGATGTCAATCCTGTGCGGTCCATTCGGCATGCTGTTGGACTCATCTGGACCGCGGTGCGTGGAGTCGTGGTTGCAAAGATGGACCTAGCCATGGACGTCGGAAGTGAAGCTGCGCATCATGCCGCCTATTGCGCATAGTTTGAGTCGTATCACGACGTCCCGTGGCTGCACGAAAAGCATTATTCAACATGGTGGCGTTGCTGTCAGGGTTCCTCCGAGCCATAAACCGTAGGTAGCGGTCATGTACTGCAGTAGTAGCCATTGGGCGGTCTGAGCGAGGCATGTCATCGACAGTTCCTCTCTCTCTGTAAGTCCTCCATGTCCGAACAACATCACTTTGGTTCACTCCGAGACGCCTGGAAACTTCCCTTGTTGAGAGCCCTTCCTCGCACAAAGTAACAATGCGGATGCGATCGAACGCCGTATTGACCGTCTAGACATGGTTGAACTACAGACTTCACGAGCCGTGTACCTCCTTCCTGGTGGAATGACTGAAACTGATTGGCTGTCGGACCCCCTCCGTCTACTAGGCGCTGCTCATGCATGGTTGTTTACATCTTTGGGAGGGTTTAGTGACATATCTGAGCAGTCAAAAGGACTGTGTGTGTGATACAATATCCTCAGTCAATGTCTATCTTCAGGAGCTCTGGGAACTGTGGTGATGCACAACTTTTATTTATGTATGTATGAAACCGTCCCCGTTACTGTGTACGTCAATTCAAAATGGACTATTTTGCATAGTGCTGGAACATATGTGAAAAGACTTGAAGTGGAAAACTCCAACAAGGCACTCTAACTACCATATACAATAAAAGTGAGTATTTTCTTTAGTAAATATCTCAATCTTTTCAATACGCCAACGTGCAGATTCGCATTTAACATGGATGGGAGTCAAGGTCTTACAAACAATGATTACAGTGTGCTATGCACCCAGAACAGAAGTCTTAGTCCCGTATAAAAATCTAAACAGGACGGGCAACAATGGCGACAGGAAAGTGTAGACCTCTTCTAATGAAAATACTGTCAGAAAGTATTTACGTTCAGGTAAGCGAGTTGTAATGACATTGGGTACCCCGTGGACAACAGAACCTGCTCCTCTACGCAAAAGAATAAGAGAACGCGTGGGCTATTTGAACGATCACCCATGGACTCAAAAATGACAGCTTTCCTTGGTCAATAGGGAGCACTTAAAAAGAGATATAAATGTAGGATTAACCTTGTGAGAAGCGAAGCTGGTAGCGTTACGTAAGGAACGTATTGCTACCGGATCCTAGGGGCACAAGTTACAAGACAGTTCTATCTATACTTAGCTCTGGCGAAACATAATAAACTTCGAAATATACATTTGAACAAAAGAACCATCAGGGTAGTCTTTACATGTTCTGGTAGATGACAAAACAGAATACTAAGTTGCAGACCATCGACAATTGCGGTAGTAACTCATATCTGTTGTAGCTGACATAATGAACCAGTATTCTAGTAGAACATAGTTCAGAAAGTTCTGTAGTTTCCCTAAATCATTTGAGTTGAAGGCTGGGATGGTTTCTCTAATAAGGCCACGGCTGATTTCCTTTTCCGTCCATGCCGAGTCCAAGCTAGTGGTCTGTCTCCAGCCGACGAGACAGACTTTCCTCCGGCTTCAAATTTCATATGCATCACCTGTGCACACTGTTTTTACTTTTGCGAAGAAAATCTATTATGCACTCTTTACAAAATTAGAGAACTCTTGGGCAACATGACATCCTCGAACTGTTCATGGAATTAAAAATATAAATGAAAAAATTTTTGGATAGACATTATAACAAGTTTCTAGCTCATGGGAGTGTTCAAGAAACTTGGAAAATGACAGGAGCTGCTATTACCAGACGTGGTCTTAAATGGGCTCACGTGTTTCTTGGCTGATCTGCAGCGCCAAGGAGGAGAGACATCAGTTGCCCAAAGGCAAAGGCATAAGTGTCTATCAGAAGTATTGTCTATAAACTTTGTGTTTAAGTATTTATAGAATGAGTCATTATGTACACAATTCTCGGAGTGCCCCTAAAAGGTTAAAAAACTTGAAAACAAGAGATTTTCGATACATTTATACATAAGTAAACAATATTACGAAAGGCTATAAAGTACTGCGAGAAACTGCATTACGGAACGAATGACGTGTGCCTCAACACAACCATTGAGACTGTATTTTCTTACAGTTAGAGAACAATCTGTTCCATGTAAAGTGTGAGCTGATGTTACCTGTAAACTGTTTACTGAGCCATTTACATTACGATACGCTATATGTCTTTCAGGTAATACTTTTCATCTAAAAATCGTACATTTTTGAATAATTTGTATAGTTTAGTGGCTTATGAGTAGCATAAATTAATAAAAGCAGTGGACCTAGAACAGAACTCCGAGGCACATTTTTTTGTATACCACTCCGATTCAAATTTTTGCCTATTGGTAGACACTGTTGCACAGCCTTGTGCTTCCTTTTTTCTATATATAAGGAGAACCATTGGTGAAGTTATCTCCTGATTTCATGATGCTTTAGCTCACACAAAAGAAATAGACGGTTGTTGTGGTTTTCAGTCCGAAGACAGGTTTGGTGCAACTCTTCATCCTAGTCTATCCTGTGCAAGCCTCTTCATGTCCGAATGGCTGCTGCAACCTACATCCAGTTGAGCCTACTTGATGTAATAATGTCTTCCCCCCCTCTCCCCCAACCCCGCTATACAATTACTACCCCACACACTTCCATGTAATAACAAACTGACAATTCCTTGATGTCCCAGAAAGTGTTCTATCAACTGATACCTTCTATTAGTCACATTGTGTTATAAATTTTTATTTTCCCTAATCCCATTCAGTACCTCCTCATTAGTAACGCGATATACTCATATAATCATCTATAGCATCACATTTCAAAAGCTTTTGTTCTCATTTTGACCGAAATGCTTATCATCCATGTATCTCTTCTGTACAAGGATACGCTTCAGACAAATACTTTCAGGAAAGACTTACTAACACAAATGTATATTCGATATAACAAATTCCTCTTTTTAAGAAATGCTTTTCTTACTATAGCCAGCCTATATTCTATAGCCATTCTACTTTGGCCATCATCGATTACTTTGCTGCCCAAATAACAAAACTCATCTATTACTTTTAGTGTCTCATTTTGTAACCTAATTCGCTCAGCATCGCCCCATTTAATTTGACTATATTTCGTTAACCTTGTTTTAAATTTGTTGATGCTCAACTCGTAACCTCTTTCCGGGACACTATCGATTCTGTTTAACTTCTCTTCCAAGTCCTTTGGCGTCTCTGAAATCATTGCAAAACTAGTTTATGGAACTTCCTTCTGGTCCATGGAGAGCATCTTCAAAGAAATTTATTAATTTTATGTATTATGTTTAAATTAATAATAGCACTGCAGTACTATGATATTGTATAATGTTACATCAATTCATTGCATTTCACCCAAATGGAATGTTCATTCTTGAATTTCTTCCACATCCCATAGGCCCCTCTCTGTGGGATCTATGGAATACGGCTGATGTAACAAATTTAATGTAATATATTTGCCTATCAAGTAGTCTGTATTACAGATTTCTTGTCAAACCTGTCTTTTGGGACTGTACTCAACTGGGTGCATAGCCAGTGGAGCCAAATCAGTAAATATTTTGTTTATCATCTTGGAACACGTCTCTGTCTTGATTCCTTTGTGTTCATATTGTGGACTGTGATCTGAGAGGTCATTACTAAACACCAATTTCACCAATTCTATAACCTGTATCTTCAAATTCTGCTATGTGAAGAAGTACAACAAGCTTTGCTTTGATATTATAACTTAAACAAAATAACTTTGTGATTAACAGAATGCAGAAGCAAAGGACAATGCAGACGGCATGTGGCAAGCCATACTTGATGATACTCAACATGCACCAACACAATGGGACACAAGCCATCTCGTCTGATTCACTCTCAGTAACCTCTAACTGATTGTCAATGAATTCACAGTACTGCCTATTCATTTTCATATTATACAACAATAATGTTGACTGTTTAACCATCGTTGCAAAAGATGAACAATAACAAATCTGAAGAAGAGGAAATGTCTCTTGAGGATACTTCAGCTGCGAGTTTAATAACGTACAGATGTAAAGGTGTTCAGAGTATGAAGACTCATAAACATCAAACACGTGATATTGTGGTGGGAACTGACCCTCAGCTACTGGTACGGAAACTTTGCAGTTCGTTTGAAATGTCTCCATTTTGTGTGTACGTATATACACGATTTGAAATAGAAACAAGGTATATCTTTTTCCATGTACTGTTGTTAGAGTTTGATAATCGGTAATAAATATAGCATCTGATTAGAAGTATGAAGGCACTATTATTTGTTCAACATGTTTGATACCTAATTATGTATGAACTCATTTCATGTTCGATATTGCAGTCTATAAATGATAATATAACATTCGATTTTGTCATTCTTATTTCTGTGATCGAATTATTCTTTAAGAAATCTTAGAAGTTGAAGATAATTAGGTATAAGTAAAATCTCTTATTTTTCAATATAATCTTAAATCTAAAGACTATTCTATTGCTAGGTAAATGATTTTTATTTGTAAATTAAGAGTTACTCAAAAATCTTTATTTTAACGCCCTTCTAATTACTTTTTTATCATTTTCCTCATTTACAAATCTAACTAACCCGTTTATAAAAATTCAGTGATTTAGGACCTTCCTCCCTGGACATTCGAAATCAATTTTATAAATTTATACTGTCACTTAAGACAGCAGCACAAAAATTGACCTTCCTTTAGGAAAAATGTATTAACTTCTAACACGACACAAAAAATTTACTCTATAGAGTGGTGCTTTAGCAACTGCAGTAAGATAATCCACCGATCTTTCTAGCCACATGGGCACAGCAAAAGCAACATGCTTTCATTAACTTAGTTATTGGGAGTGTAGCTTCACAAGGGTATGATCAGCAGTCTGGCAGGTGCAGATTCATTTCTACTGGTCTCTCCTGGCCAGGTCAGGTAAAATATAAACCCACAACGGAGTTCAGCTTCGTTACTGAAATTTACAAACATAACAAACATTTGTTCGTTTTATAAATTCAGATGCCTTTTTCTTGTTGCTTGCAACAACAGAAAGACAGTTGAATATACAAAACGAATGTCTGAGCTGTAGCAATGGAAAATGTTCACACCAACAAACTGGACACAAATATTTATTGAAATCGCGAAATATTTCTTTCGCATGAAGTAGGTATCATAGCTTTTCACGGTTCGTTTTCAACAAAGATTATTTAATTGTTTTGCGCCTGTTTGTCAGCTGCTTTCGATGTCACTAAAACAGCTACTTCCTCAAACATTCAGTTTATGTTATTCAGTTGGTTGTAATCAAAATGTGAAGAATTATAGAAGTTGCCTTCCGGGCATTAATACTAATTTCTTAATCTTAGCAAGTTGAGTACAGAGTTAAAGTGACCTGGATGAAATAAGGAAGAGCTACAGCACACACAAGCATGTGATTTCTGAAGGTTTTGCAGCACCATGACCAACCCTGGGTTAACTCAGCTATCAGCTGTGTAAAGAAAGTGCTGGAGTGGATTGCTTTTGACTGAAACACGGCTCACATGTGTGCTTTAGCTATTGATGTAATTATGAGATGGGGATACATACTTTGTAAATCTTACCTAGTACCTCAGCAGGAGTGGGAAGGACAGATTAGCTAGCATCTTGTAGAAAGTGTAAAGGGGACCAAAAGCACAGAGAGAAAAATCGCTGTGATTACTGGAGTCAGAGGGACACATTTTTTAGGTTACTGTCATGTCATGGACGGACAATAGTGAAAGAAATCAGAACAGGACCATAATATTTGTAACAGTTTGTAGAAAAGTTAAATTAGTTTGTTTCATCAGAACTTTAGGGGATTGAGAAGAAAGGTAGATGAGCTTCTTGTACGTCTAGAAGAAATGCAAAATTCTGAAATGTGATATGCTCTGTGCCTCTCCGAACACCATGTAGTCACAGGGATAGAGAAGCTAAATATCATGGGTTATAGGCTAGCATCATTTTCATGTAGTGCGAATAAGGAAAAATGAGGACTTCCAATGTTTTTTCTAACAGTCCACAGATTTTCTCTAGGAAACTTTCACCTGTTTGTGAGAAATATATATGCATTATTGACCTACCTGTCAGACAAGAAGAGACTGTCAGTGGTTTGTTGAGATTTCAATATAGATTTCTCAAGGTTCTGACAGGAAAAATAAGCTGGAATCATTGTTTGGCTGTTTTAATTTGATTTCAGTGGTAAATTTTCCAAATCGCACACAGCAAGATAGCAGATCCCTGACTGACAGCATTTTCATAGGCAATGCTATGGCTGAAACAATGGATGTATACCATAATTTTAATGGACTCTCTGATCATGATGCACAATTAATCGAAATAAACTCTGTGCACCTCTGAGCCCTGATGTACGTTCATTCAAAGTGGGGTGTAGGTAGGGTGCTTCTCAATGAGAACAGAATATCATATTTTAAGTTAAAAGAGATGGTATGGGAGGAGATATACATAGAAAGAGATGGTGATGTAAAATTCAATATATTTCATAATACATTTGTGTCAATATTTGAAAGTATCTTCCCTAAAACGTCGTCCAGAATGTTCATTGAGAAAGCAAGTAAGCAGTGGATAATGAAAGGGATTAAATTTTCGTGTAACAGGAAAAGGCAAATTTATATAGAGGCCAGACTAATTCAAGATCTGACCTTACTTCCATTCTACTAAAAAATATTGCGGTACCTTAAGGAAAGTCGTTAAAATGTCCAGAAATGTGCACGTCCTGACAAATAATAATAGTAATACAGGTGATAAAATTGGAACTGTATGGGATATAATGAAACGGGAGGCAGGACAAACATTGTGTACATGATACTACAACAATTAACCTAAATAACTACGTTGTTACTGACAATTTACAAGCTGCAGCTATTTTTAATAATAATTTTCTAAATGTAGCAGCAAAGATATGACTAAATGTATCAGTTGAAGAAGTAAGAGTACATAATAAAAATTTCGTTCCACAAATCTTTGAGCAACTAGAAGCAGCACCAACATCCTTATCTGAAATTAACAGAATTCTAAAAAGTCTGAAAACCGACAGCTCATACGAATTTATTGGAATTTCAACCAGAATACTAAAAAAATGTTCTAACTTAATAAGTAGTGTCCTTACTGAAGTATATAATACATCACTGGCGCAGGGAATTTTTCCAGACAAATAAAATATGGTATTGTTAAATCTCTTCGTAAGGGAGGTGAACAGAACGACTTACATAATTATCATCTAATTTTCTCACTAATATCTTTTTATGAAATGTTCCAAAACTTAACGTACATAAGAGTAGTTCCGTATTGAAACAGAAACAATTTGCTTAGCGTAACTCAATCTGGATTTAAAAACGGTTGCTCCACTGGGAATACTATTTATGCATCCACTCACAAATACTGAAAGCCTTAAACAATAAAATACTGCCAGTTGGCATTTTGTGCCGAATAATTCGGACGAGGTTTAAAAGGTAGAAAATTTTAGTGACTAGGGAGATTTCAGAAAAGAAGACCCACAGGGCTCAATTTTAGGTCCTCTCCCATTCGTGATGTATATGTCAATGACCTCCCATTTAACGTTCAACAAGCAGAAATGGTATTTCTTGCAGATGATGCTAGTGTTAGAATAAATTCCATTAGAGAGCAAGCAACAGAAGAGATTGTTAACGACGTTTATCAAAGAATTATTAAACAGTTCTCTGAAAGTGGACTCTAAGTTTCAAGAAAACATTCTATATTTAGTTTTGTACAACAAATAGTCATACCATCAATAGATGTAGCATATGGACAGGAGTCAGTAAACAGAGTAGAATGCTTCAAATTTTTTGGTGTAGTCATTCACGAAAACGTGAACTGGAAGAAGCATATTACTGACTTGCTCAACCAATTAAGTAGAGCTACTTTAGCTCTTCGTATAACTGCTAGTCGTGGAAACAAACGAATCAACCTCCAGATATATTTTGCATATTTTCACTCAATAATGTCTTATGAAACAGTTTTGTGGGGTAACTCATCACTTAAAAACAAAGTATTAAATTTACAAATACGATGAGTAAGAATAATATGTGGGGTTCAGCCACAGTCGTCATCAGGGCACCTCTTTAAGGAATTAGGCATTTTAACTGCACCATCGCAATACATATATTCGCCAATGAAATTCGTCATAAATTATCCATCATAATTTGAGAAGAATAGTGATGTCCTACCTACAAAATTGGTCTTTATTATCTATTATTAAAGCTGTCAGTGGCTCAGAAAGGAGTTCAAATATGCACCAACAAGAAATTATGTCCGCTTGCCAAATAACATAAAATATCTGACAGGTAACAAACTGAGTTTTAAATCTAACCTAAAATTATTTCTTCTGGACAACTCCTTTCATTCCATGGACGAATTTTCATTTGGAAACCCAGTTTTCAAGTTTAATTGCATTAGTAGAACTAAAAAAATATCATGTTCATTAATGTTAACATGAATTACTTATACATGTATTGTAAGCTGACCTTTCCACATCATTTTGATAAAACAATGTTCCAAATGGCTCTGAGCACTATGGGACTTAACATCTGAGGTCGTCAGTCCCCTAGAACTTAGAACTACTTAAACATAACTAAACTAAGGACATCACACACATCCATGCCCGAGGCAGGATTCGAACCTGCGACCATAGCGGTCGCGCGGTTCCAGACTGAAGCGCCTAGAACCGCTCGGCCACAACGGCCGGCTTTTGATAAAAGATAGTTCGAATGATCCATGGAACAAGTGAATAACTAAGTAACTAATTTCTTGAATGAAATTTTCACTCTGCAGCGGAGTGTGCGCTGTTATGAAAATTCCTGGCAGTTTAAAACTATGTGCCAGACCGAGATTCGAACTCGGGACCTTTCCTTTTCGCGGGCATGTGCCCTCTTCATTCAAGAGACATCCCTAGGCTGTGGCTAACCCATGTCTCCGCAATATCTTTTCTGCCAGGGGCGCTAGTTCTGCAAGGTCTGCAGGAGAGCTTCTGTGAAGTTTGGAAGGTAGGAGACGAGGTACTGGTGGAATTGAAGCTGTGAGGACGGGTCGTGAGTCTTGCATTGGTAGCCTGTGAATGGCAAAGGTCCCAAGTTCGAGTCTCGGTCCGGCACATAGTTTTAATCTGCCAGGAGGTTTCCTAACTAATTTCTTGCTTGCCTCCATCCCTGCCACCATGTGCTACATATTCAATTTTCGCTTCATTGTCAATACTGGGGCAAGGAGTGTTCAAGAGAAGATAACGATCGTATCTCATGGTCACGGTGTAACCTGTGAGACAATTGCGGAAGGTACTTTCGACGTCCGGATATCACCTTTTACCCAGCCACGGCTAGAGCATTTGTGTGTGGCACATTCAACGTGTGTGTGTAACCTGATACCGTGCCCATACATTTTCGGCCATTGCGTGACATGTACATGTTGGGAAAAAGGTTATTTGCTACTCGTGTTGCGTTTCCTCCTCTCATATGCCTCTATCAGTAAACTTCACGTGATTTTATCAATAGCAGTGTCAATTTTTAATCCACGTGTACAACTTTTTCGTTTTTTTAATGGAGCCATTCCAATTTAGTATCCATCCAAATATTTTATGATTCCAAATACATATTACTCACAGCCCACGGGTTTGGGTAAATAATCCAAAAAAAGGGTATCTTATACATCACACTCCACTAATCTAACATCAGTGATAAAACGACTTGACGCATTCAGCAACTTCTCTCCCTCGTAAATACTGCTACATACGATCACAACTTCTGTATAATACGTATGTGATTTTTGTTAACAGTCTCATCCTAGTTTATAGTTACATAATTAAATCTATGCTGACAGAGAATGCCACAGTAGATAAACTGAAAAATGACATTGACGGCACATACATGCTTTACATTTGGAACCTTTAATAGCGAATGGCTTAAGTACGCTCGATGTATTGGTTCTTTTTAGGTATAATCCATCTTAATATAGAATTTTGATGCATGGTATAACGCTTTAAAAAGGGAGTTGGATTGATATAACTCTATTTCCATAGCTTCGATGTAGGACATATAAAATACCTATGTCGTCTGTGTTGGAGTCTATGTTAATGAAGTCAGTATGCAGTGTACCTATCAGTTCCCTTTTTTAGTAGAGTATTGCTGTTTGGTGATGCCTGCATTAAAAAAACTGCAATCTGCTACAGTGTATACATCCCATTCCGATACTGAAACACAATTTGCTTACTGCAGATAGCCAGCCAATACACCTGTAGAGCAATGGGATCAGATCCGTAACCTAGGTTTTAATATAGTCTACAAATACACCTATTATTCCCCTTTTTAAAAAGACTACTCCTGTTTGGTACTGCTTTCCACCATTACCAAATGTTCAATTAAAACGTCATTTTTCTATGGCATATCCATGCGATATTAAGACTGAACTACAATTTGCTTATGGAGAATAACCGATACTCCAACAGAGCAATGGAACTGGATGCATGACATAGAATCCCACCATGAGACTGTCTACAAATACATCTGTCAGTCCTCTTTTTAGTACTTCTGTGTAGTACTGCCTCCAACCATTAACAAATGATCCATTAAAAAAAAATTGCAGTCTTCTACAAAATTACACCTCTTCCAGCTTTTGAAATGCAAACATAGCTAGTACTCTAGGAGTATTTCCAAAAAAACACATACAGTATTAATAAACGCATGTCGATAGCTCAATGGTCAGTGCGACGGAACGCAATATTAAGGGGCCCCGTTTCACTTCCCGGCTGGGTCGGAGATTTTCTCTGCTCAGGGACTGAGTGTTGTGTTGTCTTCAGCATCTCATCCCCATCGACGCGAAAGTCGCCGAAGTGGCGTTAACTCAAAAGGCTTGCACCAGGCGACCGGTCTAACCGTCGTCAGGCCCTCGCCACACGACATTTCATTTCAATAAACACATGTCCACTTGTGTAGAAAAGAAAAATTGTTAGTAAAGAAATATTAATAACTGATTAATAATAAGAGAGATGGGTGGAAAAATACTTACACGCAGACATCTGCTTCCTTTTTTTTTTTTTTTTTTTGGCTGGAGGTGGTGGTTGGTCTCTGCTGGAGCTAAATGAACTTATCACTATGTAGTACAGACCTCCAATGACGAAATACACGCAGTTGGAACAGTAATAAAAATAGTGGTGACATGGAGGAAAATGATTCCTATTGGTGAAAAGAGAAAATGAAATGGAGGACAGTGACCTCAATTTTCCCGACATTTTTATATCACGAAATTGCCTAAGATGCATGAGCGGGTATTCGGTTGCATTCTGAACTTGAATTCAGCACACACCATTTCTCTTACGCTGTAGGCAGAGTGTCAGGTTACATCCTGACCTTGGAAGTACCTCACAGAATTTCCCGACCGGCGTTACCAGCTACTAAAATCTCGTTATGCACTACTACTACCGTTGTCGTCCTCAACATAATTATTTCCATTTAAGTTTTCGTCTCTTCTGAGGACTGTTACCTAAATGTGCTAAGACTGAAGTATTCAGATCAAAATATGTAAGATATTAACTTATGACAGTAGTACGCGATAGGAAGCTGTCAGCTGATTGTCAAAAATCTTCTTTATTTTTCTGTTCATGCAATAGAGCTATCGACTTCGGGATCGTATGATGCCCTCTTCCACTGGTCCATTGGTCCTTTGATCCAGCCACGTGAAATATCATCCATATGCATTAACTGTGCCATCCCGCTCGAATATTGTGTGCCAAACCCACACAACACTCAATCAGAACCACTATACATGTGGTACTTGCCTACACAGAGTGCTGCAGCCACACTATGTGGTCTTGTATTGACATGTGTAACGTGTTTTCGTATTGTCCTGCTACGGTTTACTCTGCACATTGTCACCATGGTGCACTATCTTGTCGTGGATACCTTTGGACACTTATGTACTTCACTTTGAACCCATATGAATACTGTAATAAGTACTATTTGCTTGAATTCCTTTTTGGCACTAGTATTCTTCTCTGGTCTCAGTCGCCCTCGCTTTCTGTGGGACTATATTAGGTTTGTTGCTTTCGATATTATGAAAACTCATTGTCTTCATAGAGAACTGCAAGTCTATCTGGATATAAAATTACCCGAAAATACTTTCAGGACATCATTAACGATCCTTATCCAATTGCTTTCATGTGCTTTCTTAAAATCTAGAAATCCAACTGTGTAAATAAGTTCACCACTCTAATATGTTTCAACAAAATTCTTTTGGATGTGAGGCCAGTTCACGATATGATAAAACAACCAACGTCTCCGTTATTATTGCAGACGGCCTTTATTAGGGTGCTACCAGGGTGGGTCACTTAGATGAAATCTGCCTGCAGCAGGAGGCGAAACGCCGGTAGCTTTATCACATCATCACGTGGTCAGTCATCGAGAAAAATTTTATTCAAGTGAAAACCTACGCTCTTATGGTATGGATCTAATACTTGGTTATGATCTCGAGACCAATCTTCTGTTCCAAGCGCGAACATCCTTCACCCAAATATCGCCATGTAAATTGCCGAGTCTGCTTGTTAATCTCACCTATGCTTACGTTTTGTACGAGAGCTAGTTTTAGAAGTTCTCAATACGACTGGAAGACACGTATGAATATCAGAAAAGGGTACAATCACAACGTATACGGATCGATTGCTTTTCAACAAAACCATCGTGGTTAATAAGACAAAACCCGCGCACTAACAGAGACCACGTAAGATATTCTCTCTGTAAAAGTCTGCCACCTGTTTGTCGAACAGTAATATCACTGTCCCCTGCTGTTCCTCTTATGTGGAAGCCACGGAACTTCACGATCAGGGGAATAAATATCGATGCGGCTGCATATAGCGAGACACTTACCGCTACATTAATTCGAAAAGTTTTTCGACGATTTCAATAGCAAGTGATTGATCGTTATCAGTGCTGTCCAAAGTCGACACCACGTATTTTCTTCTTTTTCCAGGAGATGAAGCATATCAGACGTATCTGGTTGGCTCATGTTTCACCTCGGATGAGAACCTGCAGGGAATCTTGACGAAATCAGTCGACAGTAAGATGGGACAGTAAATATTTGCAAGTAGTGCCTGTACATAAACCCTTCCTGATGCACACACTTGCTTTATCTTCCAACCCTATCGAAACTGGAAAAATAGCTCTCACAGTACTTTTACCATATGGAAAATAGCGATTTTTGCCTTTAGTTGCTAGTCTTCTTTTTTCCTTTTGTAATGCCGGGTGAATAAGTGATGGCAGCCATTGAGATTCTATTTTCCATCTCTTTTCAATCTTTTATAGCTCACTCCGTGCAAACGAAGATCATACAGAATATGGCTCATAGTATCTCGTCTCGAAGAGAGTGCAAATGCTAGCCTACGATTTGGGATTTGTTTACAAACACATACATTGTAAAAATACGTTTACACAATTTAGGCACTGATATCGAAAGCCTTGCTTGTTCTGAGAAGTTGTGATACACTTTTAATTTGGAGGCTTTAAAACTGGTGCCGAATTAGAACTCTGCGGGAAAAAAGTAATACGCTCTCGGATAGCTGGAAACAGACAGGTTGTTAAGACTGTCATTTCTATAGGAAGAAACATAAAAATAACCAAAAAGGCAAAGTAACGTTTAGGAGAACCCTTTTTCTACGTTTTGTGCTATGGGTATGTAAAGCTCTTTTACTTCTTAAAATGCCAAAGGAATGGAGCAATCACTACTACCATTGTCATAGATGGGGTCATCGTGCAGGTGTACGTCGCAGGTAAGTGACTGCCAACATAAAATTTACTGACAAGGTCCTACATATGCTCACACTGCCGTATTGCTGTAGCTATGACACAAGCGCATAAAACTTAGCACGAAGGAGGCGATCATGCCTAAAATTAAATGAAAAGCTGGAGAATGGAAAAGTTACTTTTCTGTTCTTTAGTTTAAATTTTCCCACGCAAACAACAGCACAGATGATTTCATGAGCAAATGTTCCTTCCTTTATTAGAAACGCATAAGTGTCTGTCCATTTTGCCCCACGTAATTTATTGTCTAATTTTTAGACACGATATAGCTGCCTCCCCTCTTTTACTTCACTGTTTGAGGAAGATTTCCTTACTTTCCGATGGTAATTCTCTTAATTGATGAGTAGCCCTTGTGTGACGCATTAGACCGACCGCGGGCTGGAATGAGAAGGACGAAAGGTGACACACGATACCCTTCAGAAACCTAATACCACTGACGTGGAAAGCTAAGAGGGTCTGGCGAAATGAACCTTTGTATGAAAGGCATCTGGCATGGACTAGTGAATGTAGTATCACAGTTTCTTCAAAGCTTGGAAACAAAAATCCCAGCTCATCAAGTGCCATAAATGCATGTTTAAATTCGAGAAGTTAAAGAGAAATCCGGAACATTGCAAAAGTAATAACACTTCGACAAGTCACTGATGTGGGGTATCTACGGAATGTAGCCGAAAACGGATTAGGATTGACAAGGGCAGAAAAGCAACAACCATTGGTAACAACTGATATATTGGAGTTAATAAAGAAATGACGAAAATGTAAAAATTTTGAAAGTGAACAGAGAAATGTAGTCCACAAGGAAATGAAATTATCCAGCAAAAGAAAGAACAGATGGAAGGAAGATATGATGAGACAGATACAAATTTGAAACAGCGTGTTACTGATGCCAAACACGGACTAATGAAGGCACTTTAGTGAACAAATTGATTAGAGATGAACACTGTAATTGCGTAATGAAAGTAGGAAATAAGGCTGTAAGATGGAAATAAGGTAATTATTAAGTTCCAACGAGACTCGCCTGGGGGGGGGGGGGGGGGCGGACAGGCACAGCTGTCCGAACCAATGATGAAATTTATGTAACTGGAAAGTTCCATCATATTGTGAGAAGAATATAATTACTGCAGTTCCTAAGAAAGCAAAATCTGAGAGATGTGCGAACTTCCACACCATCTAGTATTATATTAAGTACTACCAAGAGTACTTTATCGAAGAATCAAAGGGGGAGCTGAAAATAGATTAAGAGAGGACTAGTTTGGTTCCAGGACAAGCAGCGGCGCTCGAGATGCGGTTTCAGCACTGCAGTTAATAAAGAGGGCAGTAAAAAGAAACAAGGCAACATACATTGCATTCGTATGGTTGGAGAAGGCTTTTGACCATGTCGAATGGAATAAAATGCTTCATATTATTGAGCGAGGACAGAAGGGTAACCACTTTCTTTGTGTGAAGAAAACTGGAGTAGTCAGCATGGCGGACTGATAAAAGGGACCAAAACCAGGAAACTTCGTGAACTACGTCCTGTTGTAACAATAATCCAACAGAACTGCTTTGTTTATATTTTTTATATTTTATTTAACGCTACCGGTTTCGAGAGATAGCGCATTCTCAACCGGTACGTAGATACATCTACATCAACATCTACATGGATACTCTGCAAATTACATTTAAGTGCCTGGCAGAGGGTTCATCGAACCACCTTCACAATAATTCTCTATTATTCCAATCTCGTACAGCTGCGACCGTAGCAGCAACGCGGTTCCGGACTGAAGCACCTAGAACCGCTCGGCCACAGCGGCCGGCTAGAGAGAGAGAGAGAGAGAGAGAGAGAGAGAGAGAGAGAGAGAGAGAGAGAGAGAGGGAGAGGAGGGGAAGAGAGGAGAGGAGAAGGAGAGAGAGGGGGGCGGGGTGTCCCAAGGTGAATGGTCAGTATTGAGGGATATGACAGGAACGATCATTCGAAGCAAAAAAGTCCAGTGAACATGGGCTCTAAAATGCATACCTGAAGACCTACTGTAAAACAAATCTCTTGTACTGCAAGCTTTTTGGTTTTCATATTGTGAGAAGTGGCAGTATGGTCTAAAACAGGAAAAATCTGTCCAGTAAACATTGGCCCTAAAGTGTGTACCTTATGATCTATGAGCACTTGCTCATCTTCGCTATAGCCAAACACAAACTCTTCTATTGAATAAGTGCTCATAGCTCTTAGGGTATGAAAGACTTTTTTGCTTTCCTGTCATTTCCCTGAACATTGGCCATTTCTCCTCTGACACCCTGCATAAGGTGATGGTAGCTCAACTGTACTGTTTGAGAACGAGCCGTCGCTCGAAACTGGTGGCGATAAATAAAAGATAAAAAAGCAGCCCTAGCGGATTATTGTTGTTATTGTTTTATCATTGGATTATTGTCATTATTTCGTGCAATTTGTTGAGGTCGCAGTACACCATACCAAGAAATATTCAAAAACAGGAAATGTGTGAGTCAGGGTTGCTCATTAGCACTAGTTATATTTAGTTTTTCTGTAGAAGAGGCAATGAGAGAAGGGAAGGACAATCTCCATGTGGGACATGCTCGTCAGGTAGAGAAAAGCAGCAATATGCCGTTCACCGACGTCATAGTCAAAAGTGAAAAGGGGCTGAATGAGGTGAGTAATGAAATGGAACGTGTGCCAGCTGGTGGCTATAATATCAAATATCCAAATGTTAAACTAGGCACGAGACATCTCAAGGGGTGAAAGAGTTTTGCTATCTCGGAAGTAAAGTAGGTAAAGAAATAAGAAAGACATAGTGGCAGGTATTGTACAAGGCGAAAGGCTATTACGTAAATAGAAACAGATACCAACACCCAAAAATATGCACCTTGAAACTAGAAAAATATTCACAACAATCTATGTATCGAAAAACATGGACAATAGGGAATACGTAAATGAAATGATTGAAAGTTTTTGAAATCTGATGTTGGAGGAGACTTTTGGAGCTCAGCTGAATTGATTGAGTTACGAACGACGAGGCCCCCCGACGGGTGAACATGAAAAAATAATTGATGAAGAACACAACGAAACGAAGAGACAGAATGGTCGGTTACACATTACGATGTGAGACGTTGCTAAATATAGTAGTTGAGAGGATGGTAGAAGAAAATAATCGCGGGGCCAGTCCAAGATATGAGCACACAAGGCAGATTATCGACGTTGTGGGATGCTGCAGATATGCTTGAAATGAAAAAGACAGCTGCAAGCGACAGGATCGTAGAGCTACAGCAAACCAGGCTTAGGATTGGTGACCAAAGTAACAACTACGTGAAATGACCATCACGGACACTGATATGGATTTCTCGAACTCACATGTCATCAGCTGTAGCACCACTACCACGAGAGTAGTTTTACAGTATTTAACAGAAAATACAGTCGGACAGTAGTACTTATCAAATATTTGGGATTGCTGACCCGACACGTCGTAGATGTCGAATTGATTTTTTATTTAGTTACTGCTGTTTGTAACCTGCCCGCCATCTAGCGGCTTCAGGGCTGGATATTATCACCTTTAGAGATTAAAATCTGTACTACTTTATAAACGTTAAATTTCCATTTATTGCAATATTCATACACATTATAAAAATTGAGTATATATACATATGTATATATGTATGTTCCACATCTCCTCCTAAACCACCGGATCCATTTCAACCTTACTTGGCGCACGTATCATTTACTGTCTGGAAAGAATTGCTGTTGAGATAAGAATCACCTACCTATCAAAGGGGTGGAAGTGGGGGTCTTCCAGTATCTGAGAATAAGAGCTCTGTGTGACTTGCAACAAGCTTTACACATAATTTCAAATCTTTAAGGTACTTTTTGTGGCTGAAAACCCCGACGAAATGATGAAAGGAAAAAGTTTATTGCATACCGGTTTTTCCCTGCATGAAACATGACATTTTCATTTAATATTTCCTTACTGCTAACTGTATTCGCGACAAATTTTGCAGACAGGATTTACATATATCCCTAGCTATAGTAACAAGATTATATCACTGTGTGACGCATAGTTCAGGAGATACGATTTCGTAAAAATAAGATGGGTGATAACCTTCCGCAATATGCATTACAATTAAATTTATTACTTCTTTGCTAATAACTCTGTTCACAACAGAATTCGCATATGGTATTTACATATGTAGGTGAATGTACCTACAAACATATATCGATGTACGACACATAGCTCAGGGGATATAATGACATGTATTGAGATGCGTGACAAAGTGTGGCATGATGTATGAATCTTTTATTTACGCTACTGGCCATTAAAATTGCTACACCACGAAGATGACGTGCTGCAGACGCGAAATTTAACCGACAGGAAGAAGATGCTGTGATATGCATTGATTAGCTTTTCAGAGCACTCACACAATGTTGGCGACGGTGACCTACAACGTGCTGACATGAGGAAAGTTTCCAACCGTATTTCTCATACACAAACAACAGTTGACCGGCGTTGCCTGGTGAAACGTTGTTGTGATGCCTCGTGTAAGGAGGAGAAATGCGTACCATCACGTTTCCGACTTTGATAAAGGTCGGATTGTAGCCTATCGCGATTGCGGTTTATCGTATCGCACCATTGCTGCTCGCGTTGGTCGAGATCCAATGACTGTTAGCAGAATATGGAATCGGTGGGCTCAGGAGGGTAATACGGAACGCCGTGCTGGATCCCAACGGCCTCGTATCACGAGCAGTCGAAATGACAGGCATCTTATCCGCATGGCTGTAACAGATCGTGCAGCCACGTCTCGATCCCTGAGTCAACAGATGAGGACGTTTGCAAGACAACAACCATCTGCACGAACAGTTCGACGACGTTTGCAGCAGCATGGACTATTAGCTCGGAGACCATGGCTGCGGTTACCCTTGACGCTGCATCACAGACAGGAGCGCCTGCGATGGTGTACTCAACGACGAACCTGGGTGCACGAATGGCAAAACGTAATTTTTTCGCATGAATCCAGGTTCTGTTTACAGCATCATGATGGTCGCATCCGTGTTTGGTTTGGCAACATCACGGTGAGCGCACATTGGAAGCGTGTATTCGTCATCGCCATACTGGCGTATCACCCGGCATGATGGTATGGGATGCCATTGGTTACACGTCTCGGTCACCTCTTGTTCGCATTGACGGCACTTTGAACAGTGGACGTTACATTTCAGATGTGTTACGACCCGTGGCTCTACCCTTCATTCGATCCCTGCGAAACCCTACATTTCAGCAGTATAATGCACGACCGCATGTTGCAGGTCCTGTACGGGTCTTTCTGGATACAGAAAATGTTCGGCTGCTGCCCTGGCCAGCACATTCTCCAGATCTTTCACCAATTGAAAACGTCTGGTCAATGGTGGCCGAGCAACTGGCTCGTCACAATACGCCAGTCACTACTCTTGTTAAACTGTGGTATCGTGATGAAGCTGCATGGGCAGCTGTACCTGTACAGGCCATCCAAGCTCTGTTTGACTCAATGCCCAGGCGTATCAAGGCTGTTATTACGGCCAGAGGTGGTTGTTCTGGGTACTGATTTTTCAGGATCTATGCACCCAAATTGCGTGAAAATGTAATCACATGTCAGTTCTAGTATAATATATTTGTCCAATGAATACCCGTTTATCATCTGCATTTCTTCTTGGTGTAGCAGTTTTAATGGCCAGTAGTGTATTACTTCTTTACTAGTAATTCTATTCACAACACATTTCGCAGACAGTAGCCACATATACTAGTTGATGTACCTGAAAAATTATTTCGTCGTATGACACATAGTTCAGAAGATACGACCTCATAAACATTGAGCTGCGTGAAAATGAAGCTGCAGGTCGAAATTCGCTAGAGATACAGATGAAATATGTGTCAAGTACGTATAAAATGTGGTAGATATATGTGAAATATATTTGAAATGTGTGTATGGCGACAGAGCCATGTGTAAAAAGCTCATCCTAAATCCCTGGAACGATTTTAACCAAATTTGGTACACATGCTAGTTACGATGTGGAAAGAAATGCTGTGGGGGTAAGAATTGCCAGCTTCCTATTGGGGTGAGTGTAATAACGTGGAGAGCTTAGGGGAGAGGAGGAGATGGACAGACAGAGAGGTGGAAGGAAGAGATGGACGCAGATAGGAAGGGGACTTATGGACAAAGAGAGCGGAAGGGGAAATGGACATAGAGAGGAGAGACCGGACGAGATGGACGGAGAAACAAGAGGAGGAGATGGTCAGAGACTGCGTGAGGAAGAGACAGGAACGGAGAGTGGGAGGAGGAGATGAACAGAGGAGAAGGAGGTGAAAATGGGCAGAGAGAGAGAGAAGAGGAGGAAATAGAGAGATGGAAGGGAGGAGATAGCTAGAGAAAGAAAGCAGGAGGAGATGGCCAGGGAGAGGGGAGAAGAAAGTTGACGAAGAGAAGCAGAAGAGGAAATGAAATTACAGGGGGGGAGGAGAAGAGGGACAGAGGGGGAAGGCAGATAGACAGAGCGAGGGGGGAGCATGTGGACAGAGAGAAGGGGCACAAAGAGAGGGGCAAAAGGAAACAGATAAAGAGTGAAAGAGTGGAGGGTAGGGAAGAGGATGGGGGGAGGGGAAGTGGGGGAGATGGACAGAGAGGGGGTGCAGGAGGACATGGATGGAGAGAGGGGAACAACAAGATGGATTAATAAAAGAATGGAATAAATACATACCACGAAAATGCCAAGCACTCAGCTAGTAAAGCTATACAGCAATCTTACTTAAAAAATAAACTATAAATTAATTACGTATGTCTTACATTAATAACAAAGAGAAGGACTTAGTAGCCAAAAATGAAATCATGAATAAAAGTGTAAAGTTGCCTAACTCCGTAACATAAATAACATAGTGCTGATGCTGCCTGACAAAAAAAGTGAAACACCCAGAAAGGGAGGAGAAAACGAAATGAAACTTCACGGGTTGATACGGTAAGTGATGTTATTTCAGTGATTAACAGATAGAATCAAATTTGAAAAAACTTGGCATTATGGGCCTAACTATCAATATGACACTGTCATGGATGTGTGCAATTATTCGGCTGGGAAGGGTATCACAAAGCCATTGTATCCTCTCCAGAGGCAAGTTGGCTCACTGTTGTTGCAACTGGTCCTTTATATTGTATCGCCACCACGATTTTTCGGCCGTTAGCGCAGAAACTAGCAGTTCAGCCACAGCAGTGGAGGACAGTCGGAGACATGCCTATTTCACCATCTCGGACTTTTTAGACAGCACGAGGCAGACTAGGCCAGGCACCACACAACAATGCAATCGTAGCGGTAAAACGGGACTCTTGCAGAGCGAGCAATCCGTTTCCACACTTCCAGGATACAGATTTATTGTACCGAGGGTCGCATGAAGCGAGCATCAGCACAGCAAGTAAGCCTGGCGCAAGTATAAATAATCATTCATTTGAGGACAGAGGGCAACCCAGCAGCATCAAAAGAGACGGGAGGGCCACTCCAGACGGCCAGGTGCCATGGGACAGCACGCAGGTGCTCAAGTTCGGGCTTCCACCGGCGCACCATCTGCTAGTGGCAAGTCCTCCTCCTCGGACTTGGAACCAGTCTGCCAGCTGGCCCACTACCAGCAGCTGCCAGGTCCTGCCCTGGAGGCAAGCAGCTCGGGACCCGGGGGTACAGCAGCGCATATTTCCGTGTCCTTGCAGGCGCCGCGCAGATGCATGCCATCAATTGTTGGGGCGAGTTTCACCATCAGAGACTGTTATCCCCTGCAACAAACTTCAGCACCACTGACTCCATCCGCAGGCACCGTGTCCCAGTAACGTGGTTCCACGCAGCTGCATAAGCTACTAGGGTCAACATTTTGGGGAACTTATGTCAAAGTGCGATAGCTGTCAGCTCGCCACCTCCACATACTACCTCTCCATGTGCTCGATGGGGCGTGGTAGTTACCTCCACTGAGACACTACCAGTATAGACAAGAGTGTTAATAAAATGTTTTAGGTTTTGATGTCTGCCTGAGCTGTGACCTCCAGAGATCATCGTCATGCAGTCTCACAGGTAAGTAATCTCACACCCCTGGACTGCTTCAGTATCCTGGATACTGGCACTGGGACTGAGTTGAATTCCGAGCTGGTCTGATACATATTCCATCAGGGACAGATCTGTGAACCTTGCTGGTCATGGGAGCACCTCAACATCACGAAGACAATTCATAGAGATCCCTACCACTAGTGGATGAGCATTTTCGTGTTGAAAAGTGACATCACAATTCTGTTGCGTGAGAGGAAACACATGAGGACGCAGGATGTCCTCGATGTATTGTTGTGTTGGTAGACTTACCTCACTCACTGCCAGCTGTGACCTGAAGTCATACCTAATGGCTTCTCACACCAAGACGCTAGGAGTAAAACTGTCTCCAAAACATTGGAAAATTGTGACCTCCTTCCTGTCTCCGCCATGTTCGCTGATGATTGTCATCTGAGGAAGTTCAGAGCTGTGATTCATTGACAGCCCCCGCTTTTTGTCCCTGGCACCACTTAAATTTCACCTATTTGTGTTTTGGTGTTAGTAACAGTCTTCACATGGGATGGTAATTCCCTTTTCCAACTGCTGTCAGTATTCGGCAAATGGTGCGAGGTAACACACAATGTTGCATCGATTTCATTGCTTGTTCTTGGATGGCAGGAGCAGATGAAAAGGGGTTATGATATACTTGGTGCACAATAATGGTAATTCCCTTTTCCAACTGCTGTCAGTATTCGGCAAATGGTGCGAGATAACACACAATGTTGCATGGATTTCATTGCTTGTTCTTGGATGGCAGGAGCAGATGCAAAGGGGTTATGATGTACTTGGTGCACAATAAGGTTGTTGCACAGTAAGACGTGGTCGGTCAAAACCTTGACGACGATATGATACAAATTCCAATGTAATCCAGTGTTGGGCCAATGTCACATCCAAATGTTCAACAAATCTCGATGCTGCACGATTCGACTACCCAGTCAAATGAAGAACCACACTGAGGTACCTTTCAAACTCTGTCAGGTGATGATAAATACTGCCTCACACGAGTACATGGCGCCTCCGTGGCCTTACAGTATCAGCGTGGCGAATCAGGAAGGTGGACAGGGCGATGGGTGCGACGTGCCAGTCCTCGGCGGTCGTAGACTGAGAAATGTTTTGATACCAACAGGTGACAGAAATCGTCTCAGCAGAACACAAGACAGGGTGTTTGCCAGCGGGTGGCAGAAGTACGATGGGCAGAGAGGCAGCCTCGGAACAGCTGCTACATCAGTGGGCTTGCAGTGCATGGCTGTTTTGGTTATTCTCTGGCAGCAAAGTGCGTACACGCTGGACAGCCAACAATCACAGCAGAAGGTCAGGTGCGAGATGGGCCCAAGCATGAGCTGCAAACCCAGGGACTCTTGGAGACACCCAGGAGCTTGTTGATTAACAGTCTGGATGAGTTTTGGATGGTGCCCATTCAGGGACTGAAAGATTCAGGTCTAAAAGCGGCCTGTAGACCAGGAGCTAGTGGAGTGTCTTAATTGTAGATGAGGCTGGGTGACCCACATCACATTGACAGCTGGCATGGAGAGGCTCTGCGTGTAGGCAGCAGTCGATGACAGATACAACTAAGTCCAGGCAGCATGTGTTATGGCAGATTTGCCCAACTTGTAATGACTGGGCTACCTCTCTAGGCACATAGGCGGTGCAGCATCAGAGTGCAGCATGTGATAACCTCACTCGCCACGGTGACAGTCTCGTGTCTTGCGCCATGCTGCCTCAACATTATTCCGACCCTCACAGCGGAATTTCACAGACAGCATGTTAGTCTGAACATGTGACGCTGCCCATGTCCAGGCCTCGTAACAGCACAAATCACTCTGGTGGCTGTTCTACCTGTCACTGAGAATTGCAAGTTACATATCCATTTACAGTATGTATGTGTATGCGTATGTGTATGTGCATGAACTTATATCGAAGTAGTATGGCTATAACGATTTTGGCTCATTTTGTTTACATTTGTGACCTAGATCAACAATCTAGGCATAAATTCTGGTTCCCTTTGCTTCCGTAAGTGACCTAGGTCAGTGGCAGTGACCTAGATTCTGGTTCACTTTGTTTATATCTGTGAACTAAGACACTGACATTTTGATAGCGCCAAAAGCCACACCCCTTTTTTGATTACGTCATCGAGCAATGAAGACAGGAAATTTTAAAATTGGCAGGAAATTTAAAAGTTAAAGATAGGAGTAGCAGTAAATTTAAATGCACGCATGTGCACACGTGCAAGCTCGTAGCTCGCTCACACACACACACACACACACACACACACACACACACACAGATAGATTTGCCAAGCTCTCACCTTCTGTAACGTTTAAATTGTAATATTAGTGCTATAATTCTGAATATGTTTTCAGTTCTGCTTTCAAATCGAGTGTGATCTCTCACCATCTGATCCCAAGATCCAATGCATACTGTAGTGTGCGTAGTGTCCACTAGGAATACATATCGAGCGAGTGTATTGCGCGGCCCCTCCCGCCGGAGGTTCGTTCCTCCTTCGGGCGTGGGTGTGTGTGCTGTCTTTAGCGTAAGTTAGTTTAAGTAGTGTGTAGGTCTAGGGGCCGATGATCTTAGCAGTTTGGTCCCTTAGAAATTCACACACATTTGTATTGTACTGTGCATCCACCAACATTGAAGTAGGATTGTTACGCGAATTTCATACAGAATGTTTCACAATTCATGTTACACACTTCTAGAGGTTGTAGCGAGGACTCAGTAGATCAAATTTTACATAGGAACCCATGACCGGAAACTTCATCCGACGACATTACAGAAGGTCGAAGTTATAGGTGCCGGCGCCTGTAAATGTTTGTATATATAGGATGATTCAGATGATGTTACAGACTTTCAAGGATGATAGGGAAGGAAAAATGTATAAATTTGAGATTAGGGTCCCTGTACCGGAAACGAACGAAACGAAGTTTATAAGCGAAAACCGTACTGATACCTCTGGCAGTGGAATACATGTACCGATACTGTTGTTGCTAAAATTGTAGGGTAGGCAACTTTCAGACGTGGTAGTACGTAACAAAATGAGAAAAAAGTCTACATCTACATCCATACTCCGCAAGCCACCTGACGGTGTGTGGCGGAGGGTACCTTGAGTACCTCTATCGGTTCTCCCTTCTATTCCAATCTCGTACTGGACTGGACTGTCGGTATGCCTCTGTGTGGGCTCTAATCTCTCTGTTTTTATCCTCATGGTCTCTTCGCGAGATATACGTAGGAGGGAGCAATATACTGCTTGACTCCTCGGTGAAGGTATGTTCTCGAAACTTCAACAAAAGCCCGTACCGAGCTACTGAGCGTCTCTCCTGCAGAATCTTCCACTGGAGTTTATCTATCATCTCCGTAACGCTTTCGCGATTACTAAATGATCCTGTAACGCAGCGCGCTGCTCTCCGTTGGATCTTCTCTTTCTCTTCTATCAACCCTATCTGGTACGGATCCCACACTGCTGTGCAGTATTCAAGCAGTGGGCGAACAAGCGTACTGTAATCTACTTCCTTTGTTTTCGGATTGCATTTCCTTAGGATTCTTCCAATGAATCTCAGTTTGGCATCTGCTTTAGCGACGATCAACTTTATATGATCATTCCATTTTAAATCACTCCTAATGCGTACTCCCAGATAATTTATGGAATTAACTGGTTCCAGTTGCTGACCTGCTATATTGTAGCTAAATGATATGGGATCCTTCTTTCTATGTATTCGCAGCACATTACACTTGTCTACATTGAGATTCAATTGCCATTCCCTGCACCATGCGTCAATTCACTGCAGATCCTCCTGCATTTCGCAGGCCGCGATGGCCGTGCGGTTCTAGGCGCTCCAGTCCGGAGCCGCGCTGCTGCTACGGTCGCAGGTTCGAATCCTGCCTCGGGCATGGGTGTGTGTGATGTCCTTAGGTTAGTTAGGTTTAAGTAGTTATAAGTTCTAGGGGACTGATGACCACAGCAGTTGAGTCCCATAGTGCTCAGAGCCATTTGAACCATTTGAACCTCCTGCATTTCAGTACAATTTTACATTGTTAAAACCTCTCGATATACCACAGCATCATCCGCAAAAAGCCTCAGTGAACTTCCGATGTTATCCACAAGGTCATTTATGTATATTGTGAATAGCAACGGTCCTACGACACTCCCCTGCGGCACACCTGAAATCACTCTTACTTCGGAAGACTTCTCTCCATTGAGAATGACATGCTGCGTTCTGTTAACTAGGAACTCTTCAATCCAATCACACAATTGGTCTGATAGTCCATGTGCTCTCACTTTGTTCATTAAACGACTGTGGGTAACTGTATCGAACGCCTTGCGGAAGTCAAGAAACACAGTATCTACCTGGGAACCTGTGTCTATGGCCCTCTGAGTTTCGTGGACGAATAGCGCGAGCTGGGTTTCACACGATCGTCTTTTTCGAAACCCATGCTGATTCCTACAGAGTAGATTTCTAGTTTCCAGGAAAGTCATTATACTCGAACATAATACGTGTTCCAAAATTCTGCAACTGATCGACATTAGAGATATAGGTCTATAGTTCTGCACATCTGTTCGACGTCCCTTCTTGAAAACGGGGATGACCTGTGCCCTTTTCCAATCCTTTGGAACGCTGCGCTCTTCTAGAGACCTACGGTACACCGCTGCAAGAAGGGGGGCAAGTTCCTTCGCGTACTCTGTGTAAAATCGAACTGGTATCCCATCAGGTCCAGCGGCCTTTCCTCTTTTGAGCGATTTTAATTGTTTCTCCATCACTCTGTCGTCTATTTCGATATCTACCATTTTGTCATCTGTGCGACAATCTAGAGAAGGAACTACAGTGCAGTGTTCCTCTGTGAAACAGCTTTGGAAAAAGACATTTAGTATTTCGGCCTTTAGTCTGTCATCCTCTGTTTCAGTACCATTTTGGTCACAGAGTGTCTGGACATTTTGTTTTGCTCCACCTACCGCTTTGACATAAGACCAAAATTTCTTAGGATTTTCTGCCAAGTCTGTACATAGAACTTTACTTTCGAATTCATTGAACGCCTCTCGCATGGCCCTCCTCAGATTACATTTCACTTCGCGTAATTTTTGTTTGTGTGCAAGGCGTTGGCTATGTTTATGTTTGCTGTGAAGTTCTCTTTGCTTCCGCAGCAGTTTTCTAACGCGGTTGTTGTACCACGGTGGCTCTTTTCCATCTGTTACGATCTTGCTTGCACATACTCATCTAACGCATATTGTACGATGGTTTTGAACTTTGTCCACTGATACTCAACACTATCTGTACTTAAAACAAAACTTTTGTGTTGAGCTGTCAGGTACTCTGAAATCTGCTTTTTGTCACTTTTGCTAAACAGAATAATCTTCCTACCTTTTTTAATATTTCTATTTACGGCTGAAATCATCGATGCAGTAACCGCTTTATGATCGCTGATTCCCTGTTCTGCGTTAACTGTTTCAAATAGTTCGGGCCTGTTTGTAACCAGAAGGTCTAAATATGTTATCGCCATGAGTCGGTTCTCTGTTTAACTGCTCAAGGTAGTTTTCAGATAAAGCACTTAAAAAAATTTCACTGGATTTTTGTCCCTGCCACCCGTTGAGTCTCCCAGTCTATATCCGGCAAATTGAAATCTCCACCCAAAACTGTAACATGGTGGGGAAATCTACTCGAAATGTTTTCCAAATTATCCTTCAGGTGCTCAGCCACAATAGCTGCTGAGCCAGGGGGCCTATAGAGACATCCAATTACCATGTCTGAGCCTGCTTTAACCGTAACCTTCACCCAAATTATTTCACATTTCGGATCTCCGTCAATTACCTTCGATACTATTGCACTTCTTATCGCTTATCTAGTAAACATGGGCTCTAAAATGTATAACTTAAGAGCTATGAACACTTGTTGAGTAGAGGAGATGTGTTTCACAGTAGCGAAGATGAAGAAGTGCTCATAGCTCCTCAGGTATGCATTTTAGAGCCCATGTTTCCTGGACATTTTTTCTTGCCTTGGTCCATACTACCACCTCTGGAAGTTGTATACCTTGCGTTCTTAGCAACAACAGTACCGATACATGTATTCCACTGTCAGAGGTATCAGAATGATTTCCGCCTGTAACTTTCGACTCGTTCGTTTTCGAAACAGGGAACCTTACCTCAAATTGATACATTTATCCGTCTACATCATCCTTGAAAATTTGTGACATCATCGCGGAATGGCCCTGTATATACACTAATAAGCCAAAACGTTATGACCACTGCTCACCGCGACGTTGGATGGCGCCTGGTGGCGTTGCAGTCACATAACGCCGTAAGAAAAGTATGCAAGCGGAGCAGTCACGGACGGAGGATCAACCTAGCGAAGATATGGGCTACAAATGCGGAAATCCATTGAGATAAGCGACTTCGACAAAGGGCAGACTATTATTAGCAGAGCCTGTGAACAAGTATCCCGAAAACGGCGAAGCTGATCGAATGTTCGAGTGCTTCTGTCGTGATCATGTACGGAAAGAGGTAAAGGACAGTAAAACTACCACTAGGCGCTAAATGGTTGGACGTTCACGACTCTTCACAGAACGTGGGGTTCGGAGGCTTGTCTGCCCTTTAAAGTAGGGTATATGGTGATCTGTGGCATCTCTACCCTCAAGGAAGTATTCAAAAAACACGCCACACGACTATACAGGAACTCGAGACACTCGAACAATCCTTTCATCCTCACTCTGGGAAACTACGATCACAACCACAGGTGGAAGCACAAGCGGCCAAAGACACTGCTAGCTAGGGCATAGCCACCTATAGTAAACTAACATACGCAAACAGCGACAAACGTCGGTAAGCCCCTGCGTATCAGCAACACTGACTGGCAACTACCAGCTGCTATTAGAGCCGACCAACAGGCCACAGCAGGGACACCGACGAGCTCGCCCACAGACGCACAAACAATCTGCCAACATTCCCTCACACTGTGCTTCCGGTATATGACCTATCGGACACAAGATCGATAACAAACCTAACTGTTGCAGGTTGCTGACGCTGAACAAGGACTCTGTACCAGCACCCAGCGCCAGCCGCCGAGCAGCACAAACGCACAACGTCAAGGTATCGTGCATGATACCCACTACTAACAAAGCCTATCCTTGCACAACCTATCGCAGGCAGCAAGACAACCGCTACTGCTCTTACCACCCGACCTAACTTTCGCAGAGGTTTTTTCCCTTGGCTCTTGCCTTGGCACTTTTTTTCCTCCGCCCTTCAAACCACTACCCTTCGTCAGATTTCGACCAATCTATCTCCAGATGAGCCCGTATTAATGGTTAATCCTAACCAGACGTATGCAAACATCGCAGTACCCACATCCTGCGACACCTCACTTTAGTGAATACTAACCCTTATGCAGAGATGGCAGTAGAACTTTTGTGTTGGCCATCATGCCGGTGTGGGCGTGGAGGGGCTCCACCTCTATTAAAAAAAAATCTCTGCCGCAAGAACACAAAGCTGAAGCACGCACAGGTGTTTCGGAACACACCGTTTATCGGTTCAATATGGAGCTTCGCAGCAGACCACCCCTGTGTGTTCACATGTTGACCCAACGACATCGTCAGTTACGACTGCAGTGTGCACGGATCATCGGGGTTCGACCGCCGATCGATGGAAAAGTGTCGGCCCTTCGGGTGAATCACATTTTTGCTAGACTAGATCGATGGTCGTTTCCACAAACGCCGTCATAGAGGTGAACGGCAGCTCGGAACGCGCAGAGCGCCACAGACGCAGGCTGGTGGGAGCAGTATTATGCTACGGGAGACATTCTCCTGCGCTTACGTAGGAGCTGTGGGAGTAATCGAAGATATACTGACTGTGGTGTCACCGCCAGACACCACACTAGCTAGGTGGTAGCCTTTAAATCGGCCGCGGTCCGTTAGTTTACGTCGGACCCGCGTGTCGCCACTATCAGTGATTGCAGACCGAGCGCCGCCACACGGCAGGTCTAGAGAGACTTCCTAGCACTCGCCCCAGTTGGACGACCGACTTTGCTAGCAATGGTTCACTGACAAATTACGCTCTCATTTGCCGAGACGATAGTTAGCATAGCCTTCAGCTACGTCATTTGCTACGACCTAGCAAGGCGCCATTACCGGTTACTATTGATACTATAATCATGTACCATCAAGAGCGACGCTCATCATTAATGGATTAAAGTTAAGTATTCCACCAGCTACGTCCTTTTTTTCTTAAGTCTAATTTCCTTGTCCTGTTCCAGACCTCACGCCCGCCTGCGTGAACTAAAACGCGTGCCTTTCGGCTTCCTCTAGTAAACCGGTGTTGGCTCTCCTGCCACCCCACAACACTGACAGCTGCGAATCAGCTGCATCCCTTCATGCTTGATGTCTTCCCCGACGGCGTTGTCATCTTCCAACAGTACAATTGTCCGTGCCTCGGAGCCAGAACCGTGCTACAGTGGTTTGAGGAGCTTTATAGTGAGCTCACGTTGATGTGTCGGCGACCGCGATGAATAGCCTCTGGAGCACTAAATTCAGAGAGGTCAGTTAAGTTTGAAAATTCGATATAACGCTCTCTGGGCTGCTGCTATTATGTGTTTCCACAGATCATCTTTACCTCAAAACAGCTTTTTTTCATTCAAAACACACGCATAGTGTCTGTACTTAACGCTGTTGAATCGAAAACTTACGCATTATCACAGGACTGAAAACTCCATTCAGCGATAATTTTGCCTGTTCTTTTCCGTAGTAAACTAAACTCCGAAATATTCGTAATCACAAAAAAATTATTCGCTGTTGGCGCTGCAAGCAGACGCATTGTGGGCTCAGTGCTACAGATTAAAAAAATTCTTCAACATATTTTTTCAAGAAAGTGTGAGAATCTGTGTTTCTAAGTATTTGAGGGGCCTTGTGCCTCTTTGTAAGGCTATTGGTTCTCACGTGCGTTGTAGTTTACCCGTCTTGGAGGCTGTCTTCTGAAGCTATAGTACGTGATAACAAGGAAAATTTGTTGCAAAAGAGAGGTTCAAATGGCTCTGAGCACTATTGGACTTAACAGCTGAGGTCATCAGTCCCCTATAACTTAGAACTACTTAAACCTAACTAACCTAAGGACATCACAAACATCCATGCCCGAAGCAGGATTCGAACCTGCGACCGTAGTGGCCGCGCGGTTCCGGACTGAAGCGCCTAGAACCGCTCGGCCACACTGGCCGGCAAAAGAGAGGAATGTTACTTAAAATCCGTCTTGATTGCAAAAAAATTTTTTTTATTATTCATATGACCGGTTTCGGTTCATTCAGAACCATCTTCAGATCTGATATTTACTCCTGTAACTGAAATATCAGATCTGAAGATGGTTCTGAATGAACCGAAACCGGTCATATGAATAATAAAAAAAAATTTTTTTGCAATCAAGACGGATTTTAAGTAACATTATAAAATCACTGATTGCTGTTATCCCATAAGACATTATGTCTGCTTTTGAAAAGAGAGGAAATCGATGTGTCTCGCAGCTGATGTTATATTAATTGCAAGGCACAAATGCAGTAGATATTGTTTGAATTTCGACACGATGCGACAGGGATTTGCAGACTCAGTAATGTGCTCTCAGGGAAACAGTTTACAACACTCGCGGACGACTGCACTAGGCTAGTGCGTTTGATGCCTTTTAAACGAGAAAGTTGGCAGACGCAGAGCTGACGCTGCAAGTAGCACTGGCGCCCTGCGTGATATGCTGGCTGAGTCGCCGTCGCTGCGCCTTGCCTCTAATAAGCAGTCACGTGCAGAAGTATCTGAACTCTTTGCTTCAGTATTTATCATGCTATGGATGTATACCAAAGCGCCAAAGAAACTGGAATAGACACACGTATTCAAATGCAGAGATATGTAAAAGTCAGAATACGGCGCAACGGTCGGCAACGCCTATGTAAGACAAAAAGTGTCTGGCGCAGTTGTTGGATCGGTTACTGCTGCTACAATGGCAGGTTATCAAGATTTAAGTGAGTTGGAATGTTGTGTCACAGTCGGCGCACGAGCGATGGGACACAGCATCTCCGAGGTAACGATGAAGTGGGGATTTTCCCATACGACCATTTCACGAGTGTACCGTGAATATCAGGAATCCGGTAAAACATCAAGTCTCCGACATCACTGCGGCCTGAAAAAGATCCTGCAAGAATGGGACCAACGACGACTGAAGACAATCGTTCAGCGTGACAGAAATGCAGCTCTTCCGCAAATTTGTGCAGATTTCAATGCTGGGCCATCAACAAGTGTCAGCGTGCGAATCATTCAACGAAACATCATCGGTATGGGCTTTCGGAGCCGAAGGCCCACTCGTGTACCCTTTATTGCTGCTCGACACAAAGCTATACGCCCTGCCTGCACCCGCAAACACCGACATTGGACTCTTGAAGACTCGAAACATGTTGCCTTGTCGGACGAGTCTCGTTTCAAATTGTATCAAGCAGGTTGACGTGTACGGGTATGGAGACAACCTCATGAACCCACGGACACTGCATGTCAGCAGGGGACTCTTCGAGGTGGTGAAGGCTCTGTAATGGTGTGGGGCGTGTGCAGTTGGAGTGATATGGGACCCCTGATACGTCTGACAGGTGACAAGTGTGTAAGCATTCTGTCTGACCACCTGCATTCATTCATGTCTATTGTGCATTCCAACGGATTTGGACAATTGCAGCACGATAACGCTACAGCCCACACATCCAGAATTGCTACAGAGTGGCTCCAGGAACACTCTTCTGAATTTGAACACTTCTGCTGGCCATCAAACTCCCCAGGCATGAACATTATTGATGCCTTTCAACGTGGTGTTCAGAAGAGATCTCCATCCCCTCGTACTCTTACGTATTTATGGACAGCCCTGCAGGATTCATGGTCTCAATTCCCTCCAGCACTACTTCAGACAATAGTTGAGTCCATGCCACGTCGTGTTGAGGCGCTTCTGCGTGCCCGTGGGGTCCCTACAAGATATTAGGCAGGTACACCAGTTTCTTTGGCCCTTCAGTGTAGTTCAATGTGAAGAAATAATGCTTGATGTCTCTACTTCTTTTCGAAACTGTATTTGACTCTGAGCTTGGTGTAATACGACACACATATCAATTAGGCAGCAGCAAGCCTGAACGCGCTGACAAAACGTTCTGCGAGCTCCAACTAGTCGATGATATACAGGGTACGTCAGGAGGAAAGGTAAATGCTTTGAGGGGGCGATAACATTACTGATTCTGAACAAAATACTTCAAATGGACATATGCCCTATTCCGAATGATTTCCGAGATAGAGGACATTTAATGTGTGTTGTTATTTATTTTCTGTGTTATTCAGACATTGTCATTATTTACAACGTATCACAGTAGTGAGGAGGAAGCTGAGACGAACAATTTGATACACAGCAATTGAGATCTGTCGAGTAGGGAAACTACTCAAATTGGCCTACAAAAAATACCTAAGCCGCAGCAGATTTTAAATATTTTTGTGCTCTGTTCGCGCAAACTGCTAGTCCTAGAAGAAGAACGGATAGGATCTTTCTGTAGGAAATTTAATGTAGTTTAATTTTGTACTGCATCAGCTTTTCGCTGGGGTGAGCGGTTTCCGAACTATTCAAGAAAAACGTACAAAAGGGATATTAAATGTTCTCTATCTCGGAAACCATTTGGAATAGGCTTACTAATGCTATCACTCCTAAAAGCATGTACCTTTCCTTGTGACTCACCCTGTATAACATTCTTGGAGATTGCGAAAGTATTGACTCGTTGACTAAGAACATATCCTTGTCGGAACTTGTCAGCAGTTGTTGACAGAGCAGGAAAATACACTGATCAGCAAGAACATTACGACGATCGATCTACTGCCGGTATAAACCCGTCCAGGAAATAGCATCGTCACCTAGCGAGGAATGACTGCTAGTCAGACACACGCACGGGGCATGTAGTATCAAAGAGCGTGCTGTCCATGTGGAGAATGAGGAAGGCGCGCTATCTATCTGAGTTTGACCGAGGAGAAGTTGTAATGGCCCGGAGGCTCGGCACGACCAATTCGGAAACTGCACGACTTATGGGGTGTTCGAGGAGTGCTTTGATGTCTTCTACGCATGGCGAAACCAAGGCGAAACCACTTCCAGATGTCGTGGGGTTGGGTGGTGCAATCTGACCTTCCTTCTTAGTGTAAGACGTCGTGATCTCCTGACCTTCATTGCTTACATATTCCGCCCTCACAATCATATACCGCACATCAAGACGCTTCATTCGAACCTAAACTCGATAAGATAAAGTCAATGTGGTATGAATTCGTGTAAACGATATGCAAATAACAAGTAAGCGCACTGTGGTTGAAATACTCGAGGCTGGCGTACACACATACATTCCAGACAAGACGGTCACAGGAGCTTTTAGTTCGAGAGAGGTAGACCACACACCGGGAGGCTGGTCCCTTCAGAGGACGAGTCAATGCCAAACGCCGAGGTGACCGCCCGTGGAGCTGGTGCCCGAGTGAAAGGGGGAACGACCCTGTGTTCAGCTTAAAAGCAAATTCCGCTACATTGTGTGGGAGTGGCCAGCCTACGCATTCTTTACACATAGCACACAGTTTCAGAGATTTTCACAGGGAGACAGCAAACGCCAAACGCCAATGCTACGGATTTCTGGATTGGTCGCCTTAAACAAAACGTCATTTTCCCGTTTTAGAAGAGCAATGCTGATTGGCAGACGATATTTCTGACACCTTGAGCTGAAGGAGTAATGGAAGAGACCGAAAGATATACCCCTTCACGTCTGGCGTGGAGAGGCGCCGTTCCGTGTCGCTCTTGGAGTGAGGAACAAGTCTCACCTCAGTACTTCACTGGGAGAACACATCTGTCGAGAGCGAATCGAAGTGCGACTCCATATTGAGTCCTTGCGATTAAGCGTTGTTCACTGTGTTGGCCGACACACTTATTGTGCGGTGTGGACGGACAGAGTTATAGTTAAACGCCTGCGAGCGAATTTTTAAGTGGCATCGCGATGGACTGGTTATCTGACCGGTGTACCACGCCAATAGTTAGACTAGGGGCGAATAGGAATCCTTGACTTCATCAAGGCGTAGGGAGAGTTTGATTGGCAAAGGTCAATCCAGATAGAACGAGAGTTATCTTATTTGTCAGCAGCGAGCGGCACAGACAGCAGTCATCGCAGCTTACGGTATTGTGCGCTACAGCTCTTGCGAGCCCCATATTTCCTCCACAACAGTACACTTCACTGCATTTCACACGCAACATTCTAAAGGATAATTATTCAAGTTGAGAAGGCACGGCTTTCAGCCATTCTGCCAAGTCAATAACAATTAAACTTTATATAGAAATTTCATTAGCGAATCCTATCCTTGAGAGGTAACTTCACATCCCAAAATGAACCAGGATATAACTCGTTCAATTCATAACTAAAAGTGCCATTATGATTTCTCAGAATTTTTGCAAAATAAATAATAATTTTCCTTAGTTTCATATTTTTCTTACACTAACTAGCACTACTCCAGTACCCAAGTATCCCACTAGTTATGTAAGAAAATTTGTGAATTTTTGTGTCATTTCCTTACAGCGGATGACCCCAGAAGATATTTATTGCTGAAAGTTTTTCAGGCATTTCTCTTTAGTACGTTAGGAGCGTCTGTCTGACTTCTGTAGTAGTGTGGGGGGTGGAAATTGCATCTTGCAGGAGCCACAGGGTAAACGGTACATCTTAGATTAATCCGTTGCGCAGAATAACAGAATAGCAGAGCAACCCCATGCTCACATTAGTTGCAGCTATTTTCCACAACAAGCAAAGTATTCTATGAACAATTTGAGAGGAGCGAAGATTACTATAAACTTTATATTTTACTTACCTTTCCGTGTAGAGTTGGCTCCAGTTCTTCTTGTCTAGGGGTCTGATTCTTGAAGCTGAAATTCTCACATTTTAGGTCCTCATGGTTGAACTGATCTAAATAAATTTGAAAAGTGTTGTTGCAGAATTTTTGTTGTTGTTGTTGTTGTGGTCTTCAGTCCTGAGACTGGTTTGATGCAGCTCTCCATGCTACTCTATCCTGTGCAAGCTTCTTCATCTCCCAGTACCTACTGCAACCTACATCCTTCTGAATCTGCTTAGTGTATTGATCTCTTGGTCTCCCTCTACGATTTTTACCCTCCACGCTGCCCTCCAATGCTAAATTTGTGATCCCTCGATGCCTCAGAACATGTCCTACCAACCGATCCCTTCTTCTAGTCAAGTTGTGCCACAAACTTCTCTTCTCCCCAATCCTGTTCAATACCTCCTCATTAGTTACGTGATCTACCCACCTTATCTTCAGCATTCTTCTGTAGCACCACATTTCGAAAGCTTCTATTCTCTTCTTGTCCAAACTAGTTATCGTCCATGTCTCACTTCCATACATGGCTACACTCCATACAAATACTTTCAGAAACGACTTCCTGACACCTAAATCTATACTCGATGTTAACAAATTTCTCTTCTTGAGAAACGCTTTCCTTGCCATTGCCAGTCTACATTTTATATCCTCTCTACTTCGACCATCATCGGTTATTTTACTCCCTAAATAGCAAAACTCCTTTACTACTTTAAGTGTCTCATTTCCTAATCTAATTCCCTCAGCATCACCCGACTTAATTTGACTACATTCCATTATCCTCGTTTTGCTTTTGTTGATGTTCATCTTATATCCTCCTTTCAAGACACTGTCCATTCCGTTCAACTGCTCTTCCAAGTCCTTTGCTGTCTCTGACAGAATTACAATGTCATCGGCGAACCTCAAAGTTTTTACTTCTTCTCCATGAATTTTAATACCTACTCCGAATTTTTCTTTTGTTTCCTTTACTGCTTGCTCAATATACAGATTGAATAACATCGGGGAGATGCTACAACCCTGTCTCACTCCTTTCCCAACCACTGCTTCCCTTTCATGCCCCTCGACTCTTATAACTGTCATCTGGTTTCTGTACAAACTGTAAATAGCCTTTCGCTCCCTGTATTTTACCCCTGCCACCTTCAGAATTTGAAAGAGAGTATTCCAGTCAACATTGTCAAAAGCTTTCTCTAAGTCTACAAATGCTAGAAACGTAGGTTTGCCTTTTCTTAATCTTTCTTCCAAGATAAGTCGTAAGGTCAGTATTGCCTCACGTGTTCCAACATTTCTACGGAATCCAAACTGATCTTCCCCGAGGTCGGCTTCTACCAGTTTTTCCATTCGTCTGTAAAGAATTCGCGTTAGTATTTTGCAGCTGTGACTTATTAAACTGATAGTTCGGTAACTTTCACATCTGTCAACACCTGCTTTCTTTGGGTTGGAATTATTATATTCTTCTTAAAGTCTGAGGGTATTTCGCCTGTCTCATACATCGTGCTCACCAGATGGTAGAGTTTTGTCATGACTGGCTCTCCTGAGGCCATCAGTAGTTCTAATGGAATGTTGTCTACTCCCGGGGCCTTGTTTTGACTCAGGTCTTTCAGTGCTCTGTCAAACTCTTCACGCAGTATCTTATCTCCCATTTCATCTTCATCTACATTCTCTTCCATTTCCATAATATTGTCCTCAAGTACATCGCCCTTGTATAAACCCTCTATATACTCCTTCCACCTTTCTGCTTTCCCTTCTTTGCTTAGAACTGGGTTGCCATCTGAGCTCTTGATATTCATACAAGTGGTTCTCTTCTCTCCAAAGGTCTCTTTAATTTTCCTGTAGGCAGTATCTATCTTACCCCTAGCGAGACAAGTCTCTACATCCTTACATTTGTCCTCTAGCCATCCCTGCTTAGCCATTTTGCACTTCCTGTCGATTTCATTTTTGAGACGTTTGTATTCCTTTTTGTCTGCTTCATTTACTGCATTTTTATGCTTTCTCCTTTCATCAATTAAATTCAATATTTCTTCTGTTACCCAAGGATTTCTATTAGCCCGCGTCTTTTTACCTACTTGATCGTCTGCTGCCTTCACCACTTCGTCCCTCAGAGCTACCCATTCTTCTTCTACTGTATTTCTTTCCCCCATTCCTGTCAATTGTTCCCTAATGCTCTCCCTGAAACTCTCTACAACCTCTGGTCTTTCAGTTTATCCAGGTCCCATCTCCTTAAATTCCCACCTTTTTGCAGTTTCTTCAGTTTCAATCTGCAGTTCATAACCAATAGATTGTGGTCAGAATCTACATCTGCCCCAGGAAATGTCTTACAATTTAATACCTGGTTCCTAAATCTGTGTCTTACCATTATATAATCTATCTGAAACCTGTCGGTATCTCCAGGCTTCTTCCATGTATACAGCCTCCTTTCATGATTCTTGAACCAAGTGTTAGCTATGATTAAGTTATGCTCTGTGCAAAATTCTACAAGGCGGCTTCCTCTTTCATTCCTTCCCCCCAATCCATATTCACCTACTATGTTTCCTTCTCTCCCTTTTCCTACTGACGAATTCCAGTCACCCATCACTATTAAATTTTCGTCTCCCTTCACTACCTGAATAATTTCTTTTATCTCGTCATACATTTCATCTATTTCTTCGTCATCTGCAGAGCTAGTTGGCATATAAACTTGTACTACTGTAGTAGGCATGGGCTTTGTGTCTATCTTGGCCACAATAATGCGTTCACTATGCTGTTTGTAGTAGCTAACCCGCACTCCTATTTTTTTATTCATTATTAAACCTACTCCTGCATTACCCCTATTTGATTTTGTATTTATAACCCTGTAATCACCTGACCAAAAGTCTTGTTCCTCCTGCCACCGAACTTCACTAATTCCCACTATATCTAACTTTAACCTATCCATCTCCCTTTTTAAATTTTCTAACCTACCTGCCCGATTAAGTGATCTGACATTCCACGCTCCGATCCGTAGAACGCCAGTTTTCTTTCTCCTGATAACGACGTCCTCTTGAGTAGTCCCCGCCCGGAGATCCGAATGGGGGACTATTTTACCTCCGGAATATTTTACCCAAGAGGACGCCATCATCATTTAATCATACAGTAGAGCTGCATGTCCTCGGGAAAAATTACGGCTGTAGTTTCCCCTTGCTTTCAGCCGCTCGCAGTACCAGCACAGCAAGGCCGTTTTGGTTAATGTTACAAGGCCAGATCAGTCAATCATCCAGACTGTTGCCCCTGCAACTACTGAAAAGGCTGCTGCCCCTCTTCAGGAACCACATGTTTGTCTGGCCTCTCGACAGATACCCCTCCGTTGTGGTTGCACCTACGGTACGGCCATCTGTATCGCTGAGGCACGCAAGCCTCCCCACCAACGATAAGGTCCATGGTTCATGGGGGGGAATTTTTGTTATAACGTTAATATATTTTGTCACATTTTGAATTTTCACATTAACAAAGCCGAAATTACGTTGTTTGCCCAAAATATAAAAATACGTCTGATCACATCAGAGGCAGCCGGCCGCTGTGGTCGAGCGGTTCTAAGCGCTTCAGTCCGGAACCGTGCTGCTGCTACGGTCGCAGGTTCGAATCCTGCCTCAGGCATGGATGTGTGTGATGTCCTTAGATTAGTTAGGTTTGAGTAGTTCTAAGTATAGGGGACTGATGACCTCAGATGTTAAGTCCCATAGTGCTTAGAGCCATTTGAACATCAGAGGCATGCTTACTTCTACTTCACTCTGCAGTAATAACCATATTCCGAAGAGTTTACAGTTTTTCTTGACAAATGAATTTCTATTAATTTCGAATATTATTTGATAAATGAATCCAGAAATAAACGTAGCAAACAGTACTAGATTGCGTAATTAATAATAGAAATTTTAAGTGTGCCAAATAATTCGTAATTTCAAATGTTTCTAAAAAAGTAATAAGCTATTACTTATCAATGGTTCAAAAATGGTTCAAATGGCTCTGAGCACTATGGGACTTACCATCTATGGTCAGCAGTCCCCTAGAACTAAGAACTACTTAAACCTAACTAACCTAAGGACAGCACACAACACCCAGCAATCACGAGGCAGAGAAAATCCCTGACCCCGCCGGGAATCGAACCTGGGAACCCGGGCGTGGGAAGCGAGAACTTATCAATGGTAACATCGAAAATAAAGCAATTCCTTTTCATAAATTTTAGCTTGAAATATAACATATTGTGTACAAAATAATATGAAAGTTTAAAAAAAACAGCTGAGATAATACTGACCCGTCCAAAATTCGATAAATAATACTGGTATCGACAACTACTGTTGAGGTAAAGTAATGCTAGAGGAGGGTGTCCCGTTACAACGGCCACACCTCGTTATAGATGTCGGACGTCGTAGGCTGGGTAGACTGGTAAAACAGGACAGGCAGCGAACTGTGGCGGAACTGACATCAGACTTTAATGCTGGGCAGAGTACAATTGAGTCTGAACACATAGGGTAGCGAACACTCCTAACGATAGGCCTCCGCAGCCGGCGACCCATGTTAACACTACGATATCGGCTACTACGACTGAAAGGGACACATGAACATCAGCACTGGACGTTGGCGAAGTGGCAGAGAGTTGCATCGTCTGACGAATCCCGATACCTTTTTCATCACGCCGGTGGGAGAGCGCGAATCCGTCGTCTTTCAAGGGAACAGCTCCTTGACACCTGTACTGCGGGACAAGTTGGCGGCGACTCCATTATGCTCTGGGAAACATTCACGTGGGCATCCACGGGTGCAATTGAGCTCGTTCAAGCCACCATGATATCCAAGGAGTATCGTACACTGTTTGCAGACCACGTACACCCCTTCATGACGATCATGTTTCCCGACTGCAGTGGCATTTTTCAACACGATAATGCGCCACGTGACAAGCCCAGGAATGTGACGGAGTGGTTCGAGGAACATAGTGGCGAGCTCCTATTGACGTGTTGGCCCCCCAACTCGCCAAATCTGAACCCGATCGCACACACCTGTGATGTAATTGAACGTGATGTCTGATTTCAACATCTCCTCCCCGGAATTTACGGGGCTTAGGTGACTTGTGTGTTGGTGTCAAATCCCACCAGCGACCTACCAAGGCCTCATTGCTTCCATGCCACGACGCGTCGCCGCTGTTATCCGTGCCAAAGGTGGACATACCGGCTGTTAGGTAGATGGTCATAATGTTCTGGCTGATCAGTGGATGTAGAAATACAAGACGACTACTAGTAGAAGTAAGTCATTGGTGTTGCTGCTGCTGTCCACTTGAATGCGTCATCGAATTACAAAAAATGTCAAGTCTAATATGCACTCCTGCTACTAATAAAATCTGTATTTTGCTTATCAATTACTTGTCATAATTCAAGAAAACAGACGCTGGATTTGGTGAAACAAGCGTGCTAGCGAGGACGTCGCACTATTATACATGTATGTATAGAGAGGCAATTGAAATCCACAAGCATCAATACAATTTTAATCGTAAAGAAGAAGGATTAAAATTGGATAAGATATGGCGGTCGATGTTGCATCAAACACGTGACAATCGATTGCCTGCAATCGAGAGAACAGACGATAGCCAGAGATAGCTGCACATCGACGCCACGTGACGTGTGGTGGCGCCCCCTACGATCTCTATACAAGCGGCGGCCCCAGCTCCTAGCAGCCAGTCGTCGACTCACCTCGGAAGATGTTCTCCGTAGTTGAGAACGAAACGTCAGGGAGAAGAAGTTCTACAGATCGACCACGGCAACTTAGCCCGGAAGAGTTTACTGATAAATGGCCCCAAAGTCACACGTCCAACCGTGTGTTGTCAGGCAGTGTGTTTCCAGTTTGCCTTTAGCATTATGTGATAGATGTTTTACAGCAAAGACAAAACAAAATGTCAACAGCATATCTGTTTACGTAATAAGCCATTAATTCAACGTTAAACTAAGAATAAATAAATAAAAATCAGTAGCACAAAATTAAATCAAAATAATTGTAAAAGTGCATGCTTTCTAGATTTGAATCGACTTATTCCATTGCTGCTAAATATATGTGCAGACGATATGGAGAGGAAATTGGCACAGTAGGAAGAGATGTGTTATACAAATATGGCGTCTGGCGTTTTGCTGCTGCACGGCGGTAATTTCCAGCCGCCTACCTTTAGCAGCTGCTGGCAGGGAGCCGCGTTCGGCAGTCTGTCCTCGCGCCTGTTGTCCGGTTCCCCTCTCGCTTACGTGAGCAGCACCTCTCCACTGCCTCGTGGCCTTGAAGACCTCCAGCTGCCTTCATGAATATTTATTTGCTATATCACATAATTCTCCCCACAGCGCTTCATTTCTTGATTCTTCAAGTGAAGTGCATTTATGGAAGATATTTCTTTTGTCTGTCATTTGGCTCTGCCTGCATTCCCATAGTTGATACTCTGGTGTTACGAGTTCGCCACACTTGCAGAGTGTTGTGTCTGGACATAAGACAGAAATGGATTACGTCCATACAGAAAGTGCATTATGCCATTTGTCGGATTTGTCTGGAACGTTTGCTCGGAAATGATGCAGTCTTCTACACTTATATAAAGAGTGACCCCGTCAGCTGGATTGCAATGTCAAATGTTTCTCAGATAGTGCTTTAGGGGTTGCAGGTTACCAAATGATGTCCTCTACTTCCTGCCGGACTCTATAAACAATTTACTGCTGCCTTACATACATCAACCTTCCAGCAGTGATTCCACGGCAACATCCCAAAAGATTGGCTCACGTATATGTATAAAAAAGCACTGTGTCGTCAGGCCACGAGTGGCCTACCGGGACCATCCGAGCGCCGTGTCATCCTCAGAGGAGGATGCGGATAGGAGGGGCGTGGGGTCAGCACACCGCTCTCCCAGCCGTTATGATGGCATTCTTGACCGAAGCCGCCACTATTCGGTCGAGTAGCTCCACAATTGGCATTACGAGGCTGAGTGCACCCCGGAAAATGGCAACAGCGCATGGCGGCCTGGATGGTCACCTATCCAAGTGCCAACCACGCCCGACAGCGCTTAATTTCGGTGATCGCACGGCAACCGATGTATCCACTGTTGCAAGGCCGTTGCCCCTCACGTATATAAGGGGCAGTCAAATGAAAACGCGATGGATGCACAAAAAAAGTAAAAAATTTATTATTTCAAAAGTAATCGCCATAGCTATGGAATAGATGTCTAGCAGTAACAGAAGGGCTTCTACTAATACTGTCCTGTATTCCCCTGTGAGCTCACACCGTCATTACGGCTTTCGTAAGTTTCCATTGTAACCCCACGTGCTAACTCCAAAATCACAAAATCATATGTTACAATAGATTTATATGATATCTGAAAGTTGTTTACAATGACATTCGTCAGTCTGTTCATGATTTTAGTTGCTGCCTTACATATTATGTATATAATTGTAGGATGTGAGGTCCACCACTTATGCAAAACACCGGTTTTTCAAGTATCCAAACATGTTTCAGCACTGTGAGACCTTAACTTTTCCCGGCGAATTGAATGTTCAAATAATTTACGGGTTTACTGCTGGGTGACGTCGTCGACCACCGCCGATATTTCGGCAGGAGCACACCCTGCCATTCTCAAGGCACAACTGCAAGGAGGAAGCAATGTGTAAGGGAATTTAATACCTCGGTTCACAGAGGAGAAACTAGGAAGATACCACACACAGAACATGTAACCGCAAAGTCAACAAACAACCAAAGATAACCAACATCAGAAATATCGATAGTGACTATTAATCAACAGGTGAGGTAGCCCTAATTCTGTCCCTACGTTTTTTGATGAGAGCCAGAGCCGGATTCCAAGCAGCATTTAGACAAAATCCACCATCTCTGTTTATAAGGTTGCTTGATAGTTTTATTTCAACAGCTTCCTTAATGACTATCCCAATAGCTGGACGTGGAAGCCAGAATCTGCGTGTTGTTGTATTCCATAGGATGACCGGTGTCAAGGCAATGTTCTGCAATAGCGGATTTGCTCGGCTGTTGTAAGCGTGCGTGACGCTTATGTTCAATACACCGGTCTTCCACAGTCCTGATTGTCTGATCAATATATGACATGCCACAACTGCAAGGAATACGATAGACACCAGCCTTACGCAAACCAAGATCATCTTTAACGGACGCCAACAGGGCCTTAATCTTAAAAGGTGGTCGAAAAACACATTTCACATCATATTTCCGCAAAATACGGCCAATCCTGTTAGAAATGCTTCCTGCGTAAGGCAAAAAGGCCGTAGACTTAGGTGCCACTTCGTTGCTATCGTCACTCACCCGTTGCACAGAAGGCTGACAGCGCAACGAACGTTTCATCTGCCTCTCACTATAACCATTCTGACGAAAGGTGACTTCTAGATGAGATAGCTCAGCTGTCAAACTTTCAGGGTCTGAGATAACGTGGGCCCTATGAACCAAGGTACGAAGTCCTCCTTCACGCGGAGCTGGATGGTGACAAATATCAGCTCGCAGATACAAGTCAGTGTTAGTAGGCTTCCTACCAACAGAATGTCCCAACGTGCCAACAGTCTTCCTTCTGACCAACACATCAAGGAAGGGACGGCATCTATTCTTTTCCACCTCCATAGTGAACTGAATATTCGGGTGGATTGAATTCAGGTGTTCCAAAAACCGGTTTAAATTCTCATTACTGCAGCGTACTCCTTGAATGCAAGACCGTCTTGACTCGCAGTGGGATAAATTTATTAACTGTTATGACTATTACTTTCGAAATAATAAACAGTTTACTTACTTTTTTCCTATCTGTATTATTTTCATTTGACTGCCCCTTATGCAGGGTACCCAACGAGGAATGGTCAGTATTCGGGCATATGACAGGAACGACCATTCGAAGCAAAGAAGTCTGCTAAACATGGGCTCTAAAATGCATACCGTAAGATCTATGAACTCTTGTTCAGTAGAAGAGACGTGTTTCACGTTAGCGAAGATGAACAAGTGCTCATAGGTCTTAAGATATCTAGTTCTGTAGATAGGTTTGAGGAACCGACTACCTTACTATTCGGTTCTTTCAATATTCCGTGAAGCAATAGTATAGACTCATTAGAACGGTCTTTTGCCTGAACTTCACGTAATTGCAGGCCGTTAGAGGTCGTCTGATGACGTCGTCCACGCCCGGGTTCCTGGGTTCGATTCCCGGCGGGGTCAGGGATTTTCTCTGCCTCGTGATGACTGGGTGTTGTGTGATGTCCTTAGGTTAGTTAGGTTTAAGTAGTTCTAAGTTCTAGGGGACTGATGACCATAGATGTTAAGTCCCATAGTGCTCAGAGCCATTTGAACCATTTTTTGATGATGTCGTAACAACAGTCATTATACCTTATGCATATTTTCATTACATTATTTAGTACGTGTAGGCCGTTATTAAGCATATCTTCTTTTGTTTTTTCTTTCTGATTCTGTACAGATTTTACTTTAGTCCTGTTAGTTACTTGTGTACTGTCAAGCGTGTTTGTAATAATGTTTCTCAGACTTTGCCCAATACGTTAAGTAAATAAAATACTTGGTTGAGCACCATTTGCACATCTATGAATGTTATGGGCTTTCATTGGAGGGTAAAGGGGAATGAAGGAAAAAGCCTTAAGAAATTAAAAAAAACTAAGTTTACTGTGAAATGAAAACAAAACAGTTACCAAAATAACGGCAGTCTGTTCGAAAGTGCACATGTGTGAAATCAAAATCTGCTGCTGGATAACATCCGATACCAGTTTCCTCCGCCTGTCGTCCATTCGGTGGTAAAGACGTTGTTGCTCTAGACTTCGACGGCGCGCTCCTCATCCCGTCCATTGTGGGAGGAGGCTTCCTTCGCAACGCACTGCAAGTTTCAACTGCTTCCGCATATGTTACATCAGGTTCATCTCGTCGGATACCGCAGGCCATTCCATGCTGGTGAGTCCTACCTCCTGAAGACCCAAAACATGACTGACGCACCTCGTCGGTGAACCTGTGGACCTGAATTCCTGAGACGTACATTTGTAACTGGCTGCCTCCACACACTCTTCTACGGCGATGATCAAGCGTCAGACAAATCCTACATTCGTCGGTGAAGAGAAACCTAAGCTATTGATCCAAGTTACATTCCAGTTTTTTTCCCTTTGCCCACCTTCTTCGCGCACCACGATGGTGGCTGATTTGTGCTGTTGTTCGTAATGGACGTATAGAATCCAAATGGGCATCGTGTGGGGACGGTTGTGTACTGTCTGGCTTGATACAGCCCTCTCAGCTACCTCCACATTCTTCTCGGAATACCCGCCAACTATAATTTGTAGGTAGTTGTCATAGGCTAGAGTTCTCGACCGTGGAATGCTACAACGATCGTGCCTCTCAATAGCGGCTGAATGTTCAAATAACGACGGTGTGGCGTACCCCAATTCAGCGGACAACCCTTCCTGTCACAAAGTGGCGATTCGCACACGTCTAAGCTTGAACTGATCTTTCAGGGCTTGCTGAAAGACTGAGCGGTGTCCGAAAGACAGACAGACTGTCTCGCTCACGGTTGGAAGCATACCGCTGCAGTGATAATGGAGATTTACTTTCACCTCCGTCACGCGGTTGTATATTGTGATTTACTGCAGTCAAAATATTATTGGGAAAGTGGTTACCGGTAAAAAAATTGTGATTGTCATGAGAGTGGTGCAAAACTTTTTTGAGTGGGCTAAATAGTCCAGTAAGTCTTTGACTGTGATGGATCTTTTCTGTTTCCAACATTCAACATTGCAGCTTCTGCGTTTTTTTTTTTCATATTTCTGGAAATCGACTTTGCAGTAGGAGTTCATTTAACATTTTTGTCAGATAGAGAATGATTTCTGGGTTCAGACCTTGTGAACATTCCGCTTTTAGCCCGTGTGGTTATGGCACTACCAGTTTTTTAATTGTATGATGGCCATAGCCACTTACTCTTAGGCGAAGGCATAAATATGATACTTTTTTCATGCAAATCCTCCATCTCGTTGTTAAATGATTTATGTTTCTCTGAATTTTAGCTGTCAGAGTCGTCAAGGACAACGTTTTCATTAGGAAGGAAGGTAGATTAGATTTTAGCGTCCCGTGGTTAGCGATATTTCCAATAAGAGCTCGGCAGTGATCGACCAGCCTGATGTCATGGATACATGATCATTGCGTACCAGAGACTGAACAACAGAGGTTAGAGGTAACTGAAAGCCTCTAACAACTGTTTCCTTGTCGCACCACACGGTAGATCGGGGGTTTGTAGGGACGATAAATGTGTGTCGTTTTCGATTGCTGCCCTTGGAAGTGGATTTATGTTTTCAAGATATGACTGGACGTTATGGCTATACAGGCTGTCCTATTTATCTTCACAACAAGAAGTAACCTTTTGCGCAGAAGGAAGGTAAAACATTTTTGAAGTAAATGCTTCTTAGCTACCAGGGGAACATTAACCAGCATAACTGCTTCTTTTGTAACTTTGTTCGCTACAAATATATGAACAACAGCCCTTTTTCTAATACCATCCTGTATTTTTTATTCGGTAATCCTCTTTCTCTAGTAAAGACCTGTTCAAAACCATCTCACTGTGTACAAGTCACGTAAACATGACGTTATCAAAATCCTAACAGAAACTTTGACTCGCCATTAATAGCACAGCAGTGTAGGTAGTCGTCTGCTTGACAGATTTGACATTAACCAAATGAAAGCACAAGGAAAATGCACAACAGTCGTTCGGTCTTGACGAGAGGAAGTGGATTACCGAATAAAATATATAGGGTGCTATTTAAAAAACGTACTACTCTTCATATTTTCGTAACGAACAAAGTTACAACAAAGACAGCCATGTTGATTAGAGTCCGCCTGGTAGCTAAATTAACTTTTTCTTGGTACATTTTTTTATTTTCCTTCTGAAAAAAAGTTATCTGAAGTGGTCTAGATAAGTAGGATATCCAGTACTGAAAACAGACGTTCTTTGCTATGCATCTGCTCCGCACCACTGTATTTATACAGGGTGTTACAAAAATGTACGGCCAAACGTTCAGGAAACATTCCTCACACACAAAGAAAGAAAATATGTTATGTGGACATGTGTCCGGAAACGCTTACTTTCCATGTCAGAGCTCATTTTATTTCTTCTCTTCAAATCAAATTAATCATGGAATGGAAACACACAAAACAGAACGTACCAGCGTGACTTCAAACACTTTGTTACAGGATATGTTCAAAATGTCCTCCGTTAGCGAGGATACGTGCATCCACCCTCCGTCGCATGGAATACCTGATGCGCTGATGCAGCCCTGGAGAATGGCGTATTGTATCACAGCCGTCCACAATACGAGCACGAAGAGTCCCTACATTTGGTACCGGGGTTGCATAGACAAGACCTTTCAGATGACCCCATAAATGAAAGTCAAGAGGGTTGAGGTCAGGAGAGCGTGGAGGCCATGGAACTTGTCCGCCTCTACCAATCCATCGGTCACCGAATCTGTTGTTGAGAAGCGTACGAACACTTCAACTGAAATGTGCAGGAGCTCCATCATGCATGAACCATATGTTGTGTCGTACTTGTAGAGGCACATGTTCTATCAGCACAGGTAGAGTATCCCGTATGAAATCATGATAACGTGCTCCACTGAGCGTAGGTGGAAGAACATGGGGCCCAATCAAGACATCACCAACAATGCCTGCCCAAACGTTCACAGAAAATCTGTGTTGATGACGTGATTGCACAATTGCGTGCGGATTCTCGTCAACCCACACATGTTGATTGTGAACATTTACAATTTGATCACGTCGGAATGAAGCCTCATCCGTAAAGAGAACATTTGCACTGAAATGAGGATTGACACATTGTTGGATGAACCATTCGCAGAAGTGTATCCGTGGAGGCCAATCAACTGCTGATAGTGCCTGCACACGCTGTACATGGTACGAAAACAACTGGTTCTCCCGTAACACTCTCCATACAGTGACGTGGTCAACGTTACCTTGTACAGCAGCAACTTCTCTGACGCTGACATTAGGGTTATCGTCAACTGCACGAAGAATTGCCTCGTCCATTGCAGGTGTCCTCATCGTTCTAGGTCTTTCCCAGTCGCGAGTCATAGGCTGGAATTTTCCGTGCTCCCTAAGAAGGCGATCAATTGCTTCGAACGTCTTCCTGTCGGGACACCTTCGTTCTGGAAATCTGCCTCGATACAAACGTACCGCGCCACGGCTATTGCCCCGTGCTAATCAATACATCAAATGGGCATCTGCCAATTCCGCATTTGTAAACATTGCACTGACTGCAAAACCACGTTCGTGATGAACACTAACCTGTTGATGCTACGTACTGATGTGCTTGATGCTAGTACTGTAGAGCAATGAATCGCATGTCAACACAAGCATCGAAGTCAACATTACCTTCCTTCAATTGGGCCAGCTGGCGGTGAATCGAGGAAGTACAGTACATACTGACGAAACTAAAATGAGCTCTAACATGGAAATTAAGCCTTTCCGGACACATGTCCACATAACATATTTTCTTTATTTGTGTGTGAGGAATGTTTCCTGAAAGTTTGGCCGTACCTTTTTGTAACACCCTGTATGTTGGTCGCGTACTTAATCAAAAATGGCTGGTTCAAATGGCTCTGAGCACTATGGGACTTAACTTCTGAGGTCATCAGTCCCCTAGAATTTAGAGCTACTTAAACCTAACTAACCTAAGGACATCACACACATCCGTGCCCGAGGCTGCATTCGAACCTGCGACCGTAGCGGTCGCGCGGATCCAGACTGTAGCGCCTAGAACCGCTCGGCCACTACGGCCGGCCCGTACTTAATCCATAGCTGCACTATTTTAACTGTAGGCATACATTTTCTGAAAATTATAATTAGAGTCATGGCAAGCTTTCCTTTCAGTATCTCTTGTGGAGATTATCGTTTCCTGTGTCAGGATATTGTACGTGACGAACATTGGTAATCATTTCTTCGGTTATTTCATTCTGCTCCACCTTCACTGCGACTCTTCGCGGCATTTGCTGGCCCTATTCGAAATTTTGTTCTGATCTCACTTATTGAAGAAACAAGTTCATTTAACATTATGTAACCCACAAACTACTTTATCCACAAGACACACCACTAAAGCAGAATACAGCAATAGAAAAGTTGACTGTGAGCGTAGAGAACAAGAGAGCCACTGTGCTCGCGTCTTATGTTTCCTTTTAAATTCTGTATTTATTTCGTATTTTTAGTCGCGTGTATTTGGGGCTTATGTGTAAAACTTGTCGAAGGGTCACCTAATTCGGTGAGAGAAACCCCCGTTAAACCATATACGGACTTGGCGCCGTGCCATTAACCCGACTACCGGATTCAAACGGGATCTGAGCCGCCTCTCGTATACCGTTCAAGTTCACGGTTTCTCTACAGTTGAAGTCTGTTGCTGTAGTCTTCCGTCCGGTGAGTGGTTTGTTGCAGCTACACTCTCTAGCCTATCCTGTGCAGATGTCTTCATCTGTGCACAGCACTTCACTTTGAAAAAAAGTACAATATACAGAACCACTTGTAATTGTTCCAAATTCTGTATTGGCCAGTATGGCAGGTCAATATCCATCCGCTTCAAGGAACAGTATAGAAGTTGGAGACTTAGAAAAGGAGATTCTATTTTGCATAACAGACCCTTAAAGAGGTCCATTGTTCAAGGTGAAACATGAAGTCTTACATAACTTACACAAAGGGAAGGGAATAGATAAAAATGTGACGTATATGTGCACACTGATGCAAAGAAAGAAAATTTGTGCCAAGGGTGGGATTCGAACCCAGGTCTCCGGCTCAGTTGGCAGATGCGCTAACTACTAAGATACCCTGACTCAGTGGCTGTAGACAACTACATCAACAATCCTAGCACGCCTCCGCCTCAGTCCAAATTCCTATTCTCGCCTCAGCCGACTTTATAGTCCCCCTAAACTCGAACAACACTGCCGAATTTCTCCAGCTGTATTGGAATCGTACCTCAGCATCGAACTAAACGGTGCATCCTGCCTGAAACCGAGGCATAGGCGCTTCAGTCAAATGAAACCACATGGTTCCAGAGACCTTTTCAAGTCACAATCATCTATGATGTACATATACAGACTGTGAAAATTTGTACCATGGCGGGATTCGAATGCTGTTCGAGTTTGTGGGCTATACCAAGTGAAGTGTGAATGGGAATTTGGACTGAGTGCGGAGGCGTACTAGAGTAGTCCATGGAGTTGTGGAGAGCCACTGTGCCAGGGTGGTGTATTAGTAGGCGCATCTGCCTAGTGAGCAGCTAGTCAGGATCCTGGTCTTGGTACACTATGTGATCAAAAGTATCCGGGCACCTCCAAGACATACGTTTTTCATATTAGGTGCATTCCGCTGCCAACTACTGCCAGGAACTCTGTATCACCGACCTCAGTAGTCATTATACATCGTGAGAGAGCAGAATGGGCCGCCCGCTGTGACCGAGCGGTTCTAGGCCCTTCAGTCCGGAACCGCGCTGCTGCTACGGTCGCAGATTCGAATCCTGCCTCGGGCATGGCTGTGTGTGATGTCCTTAGGTTAGTTAGGTTTAAGTCTAGGGGACTGATGACCTCAGATGTCAAGTCCCATAGTGCTTAGAGCCATTTATTTAAAAAGAGCAGAATGGGGCGCTCCGTGGAACTCACGGACTTCGAACATAGTCAGGTGAGTGAGTGACACTTGTGTCATACGTCTGTATACGAGATTTACACACTCCTAAACATCCCTAGCTCCACTGTTTCCGAAGTGATAGTGAAGTGGAAACGTGAAGGGACATGTACAGCACAAAAGCGTACAAGCCGACCTCGTCTGTTGACTGACAGACCATCACAAAAGAATTCCAAACTGCATCAGGATCCACTGCAAGTACTATGACAGTTAGGCGGGAGATGAGAAAACTTCGATTTCATGATCGAGCGGTTGCTCATAAGCCACACATCACGTCGGTAAATGCCAAACGACGCCTCGCTTGGTGTAAGGAGCATAAACATTGAACGATTGAACAGTGGAAAAAGGTTGTGTGGAGTGACGAATCACGGTACACTATGTGGCGATCCGATAGCAGGATGTGGGTATGGCGAATTCCTAGTGAATGTGTGTAGTGCCAACAGTAAAATTTGGAGGCTATGGTGTTATATAGTGGTCGTGGTTTTCATGGAGGGGCTTGCACCCCTTGTTGTTTTGCGTGGCACTATCACAGCACAGGCCTACCTTAATGTTTTAAGCACATTCTTGCTTCCACTGTTGAAGAGCAATTCGGCGATGGCGATTGCATCTTTCAACACGATCCAGCACCTGTTGATGATGCGCGGCCTGTGGCGGAGTGGTTACACGACAGTAACATCCTGTGATGGCCTGGCCTGCACAGAGTCCTGACCTGAATCCTATAGAACACCTCTGGGATGTTTTGGGACGGCGACTTCGTGCCAGGCCTCACTGACCCACATCGATACCTCTTCTCAGCGTAGCACTCCGTGAAGAATAGGCTACCATTCCCCAAGAACCCTTCCAGCACCTGATTCAACGTAAGCCTCCGAGACTGGAAGCTGTCATCAATGCTAAGGGTGGGCCAACACCATATTGAATTGTAGCATTACCGATGGAGGGCGCCACGAACTTCAAAGTCATTTTCAGCCAGGTGTCCGGATACTTTTGATCATATAGTGTATATGGCTATGTTTCACGCCTTCTTAATTTATCTGGTACTAATATGCCTGCAGTGACAAATAGGAATTTGAAACACATTATTTGTGGTGGACATAAATATCACATCTGTTTTTTTCATTCTACTGATACTGAGGCCTGCAGTGGCATATAGGAATTTGAAACACATTATTTGTTGTGAACACAAATATCCTATCTGTATTAATGATTGAAACTTGAAAAGGTCGCTTGAACCATATGGTTTCATTTTATTAAAGACCTACGCCTGGGATTGAGGCAGGATCCTCCATTTCGTCCATTGCTGAGCAATACAGCAATACAGCAATGCAGTTGAAGAACCTTTGCAATGCTACTCGAGTTTAGGGGGAATATTATTTGGCGTGAGACGTGAGTGGGAATTTGGACTGGGAGGGAGGCGTGCTAGGGTAGTTTGTGCAGTTGTGGAAAGCCACTGTTCCAAGCTGACATAGTGCTTAGCCCATCTGCGTAGTGGGCAAAAGGTCCAGGTTTTAATTCCAGCATTTGTACAAATTTCATTACTTGCTTCAATCTGCTTATATACATCATGGATGCCTGAGATCTGAAATGCTCTTGGGAACCATATGGTTTCATTTGATTAAAGCACCTATGATAGGGTTTCAGGGAGTATCCCCCATTTCGTTCAATGCTGAGGTGGTATTCCAGTCTAGTTGGAAGGCCTCTGGAATATTGTTCGAGCTCGGGGGAAATATCAGGTGGGGTGAGGCATGAATGGAAATTTAGAATGAAGAGGGAGGCATATTAGGAAAGTTCGTGCGGGTGTGTAAAGCCGTTGTGCCAGCGTGTGGTAGTTGTTAGCACGTCTGCCTAATGAGCATGATACCTAGGTTCAAATCCCTGCTTTGGTACAAATTTTCATTTCTTCTGACTGCATATATATATCATAGATGACTGAGACTTGAAAAGGTCACTGGAAGCATATGTTTCCATTTGATTAATATATATATATATATATATATATATATATATATATATATATATATATATATATATATATATATATATATGTCCACTTGCATAAGCTAGGTGCCGGCCGCGGTGGTCTTGCGGTTCTAGGCGCTCAGTCCGGAACCGCGCGACTGCTACGGTCGCAGGTTCGAATCCTGCCTCGGGCATGGATGTGTGTGATGTCCTTAGGTTAGTTAGGTTTAAGTAGTTCTAAGTTCTAGGTGACTGATGACCACAGATGTTAAGTCCCATAGTGCTCAGAGCCATTTGAACCATAAGCTAGGTACTGAAAAATCAGACAAGTCCCCTTACACACAACTGCAGATACTGCTAAAAATCCCATCCAGACCTTTTTTCAGATTATACCTCCTACTCACGTGCCCCATTTTTCCTCTATTTCATTTACTATAGCTTCGTTTGTTCTATTAAAAAATTACTTTCTATAACTCCAGTTGTTTGGCTTAGCTATTTACACTTATGGCCATTAAAATTGCTACACCACGAAGATGACGTGCTTTAGATGCGAAATTTAACCGACAGTAAGAAGATGCTGTGATACGCAAATGGTTAGCTTTTCCGAGCATTCACACAAGGTTGGCGCCGGTGGCGACACCTACAACGTGTTGACACGAGGAAAGTTTCCAACCGATTTCTCATGCACAAACAGCAGTTGACCGGCGTTGCCTGGTGAAACGTTGTTGTGATGCCTCGTGTAAGGAGGACAAATGCGTACCATCACGTTTCCGACTTTGATAAAGGTCGGATTGCAGCCTATCGCGATTGCGGTTTATCGCATCGCTACATTGCTGCTCGCGTTGGTCGAGATCCAATGACTGCTAGCAGAATATGGAATCGATGGATTCAGGAGGGTAATGCGGAACGCCGTGCTGGATCCCAACGGCCTAGTATCACTAGCAGTTGAGATGACAGGCATCTTATCCGCATGGTTGTAACGGATCGTGCAGCCACGTCTCGTTCCCTGAGTCAGCAGATGAGGGCGTTTGCAAGACAACAACCATCTGCACGAACAGTTCAACGACGTTTGCAGCAGCATGGACTATCAGCTCGGAGACCATGGCTGCGGTTACCCTTGACGCTGTATCACAGACATGAGCGCCTGCGATGGTGTACTCAACGACGAACCTGTGTGCGCGAATGGCAAAACGTCATTTTTTCTTGTGAATCCAGGTTCTGTTTACAGCATCATGATGGTCGCATCCGTGTTTGGTGACATCACGGTGAACGCACATTGGAAGCGTGTATTCGTCATCGCCATACTGGCGTATCACCCGGCGTGATGGTATGGGATGCCATTGGTTACACGCCTTGGTCACCTCTTGTTCGCATTGACGGCACTTTGAACAGTGCACGCTACATTTCAGATGTGTTACGACTCGTGGCTCTACCCTTCGCCGGCTGCGGTGGCCGAGCGGCTCTAGGCGCTGTAGTGTGGAACCGCGAGATCGCTGTGGTCGCAGGTTCGAATCCTGCTTCGGGCATGGATGCGTGTGATATCCTTAGGTTAGTTAGGTTTAAGTAGTTCTAAGTTCTAGGGGACTGATGACCTCAGAAGTTAAGTCCCATAGTTCTCAGAGCCATTTGAACAATTGTTTTCTACCCTTCATTCGATCCCTGCGAAACCCTACACTTCAGCAGGATAATGCACGACCGCATGTTGCAGGTCCTGTACGTGCCTTTCTGGATACAGCAAATGTTCGACTACTGCCCTGGCCAGCACATTCTCCAGATCTCTCACCAACTGAAAACGTCTGGTCAATGGTGGACGAGCAACTGGCTCGTCACAATACGCCAGTCACTACTGTTGATGAATTGTGGTATCGTGTTGAAGCTGTATGGGCAGTTGTACCTTTACACGCCATACAAGCTTTGTTTGACTCAAAGCCCATGCGTATCAAGGCCGTTATTGCGGCCAGAGGTGGTTGTTCTGGGTACTGATTTCTCAGGATCTTAGCACCCAAACTACGTGAAAAGGTAATCACATGTCAGTTCTAGTATAATATATTTGTCCAATGAATACCCGTTTATCATCTGCATTTCTTCTTAGCGTAGCAATTTTAATGGCCAGTAATGTAGTTTCGCTTTTAATATATTACCTATTTGTAATATTGAACCCGTGATGCACAAAATTATCTTGTTCAGTCAGCACATTGGAACATTATCGTAGATTGTTTAGCATACTTTTCTTCCCAGCATTGTTGTAATTTGTCGTGTGGTTCATTATATAATGAGTCATATTTTATCTAAGCTAATTTTCACTGAAATAATTAACTTTGATTTAGTTCGAAACCAAACATTAACAATATTGCCAACTTTGGAAACCATTGATAATTTACCAGTAACACATAATTATCTTCGTACCTGATGATGGCATTCCAGCTGAAAATCGCTTGGTAAAATAATAAATATTGCAGAATATTATACGAGAGTCGTGTGTTTTTTCATTTATAATGTATAAAATATTCTACCAAGAACCTACGGAACAGCAAATTAATGCAACAGCTTCATGCTTTGAGATATGTCCTATTAACCCATCCCTGCTGTTGTGTCAGAAATTGATTTTCTTGTCAAGTGATTCAGTATATCTGTAGAGTAAGCAACATTCTTCTGTGGCACCACATTTCAAGAGCTTCTATTGTCTGTCCGTCTGTACTGTTTAACGCCCACGTTTCGCTACACTCCAGACAAATACCTTGAGAAATGTCTCTCTAAGATTGCAATCTGTGTTACATATTAACATATTTACGTTTTACAGAGGAGTTGTTCTTTTTACTACGAGTCTACATTCACGATCTTTATTTCTGAAATAATCACTTATTTTGCTGCAAAAGTAGCAAAACTTGTCAATGACTTCTAGTGCCTCATTTCCTAAACTTTTTGTCTCAGTGTCACCTCATTTAATTCAAATACATTTGATTACTCATGTTTTACTTTTGCTGATGCTCAGCTTCTAACATACTTCACAAGACACTGTCCATTCTATTGAATTGATCTTCCATGCCCTTTGCTGTCTCTCACAGAGCTACAATGTCATAGGCAAACGTGAGAGCTTTCATCTCTTCTAATTGCGTTTCCAAATATCTGCCTTGTTTCCTTCCTTGACTGCTTGTTCAGGCAACAGTTTGAATAAAATGGAGGGGGGGGGGGAGAGACTAAAACACGTTCTGATTCCTTCTCATCCAGTGCCTGCCTCTAATGTCCTTCGACTTTTATAGCTGTAGCCTTCTTTCTGTGAAAATTGTAGCAAACTTTATGAGGATGCGAATCAGATTTACTTTAAATACAGGCTGTAACGGTCGTGAGCGTTAGTTACCTCTTAGATTGGACGTGGTGGCTTGATGTTAGTCAAGAATGCTTTGAAGCTGACAAAGACGCCATTATCAGTACCTCAATGAGTTTGAACGAGGTCGTGTAATAGGGCTAGGAGAAGATGGATGTTACGTCTGCGATACTGCAGAAAGACTTGGCAGGAATGTAGCCACTATACATGATTGCTGGGAGCAGTGGTCACGATAATGTACGGACGCAAGAAGACCGGGTTCCAGACGGTCACGTGACATTACTGAGAGGGAAGAGCATCGTGTTCAATGTATGGCTCTGGTGCATCGCACTGCAACTGCAACAGCAACTGGAGCAGCAGTTGGCACCACAGTGACACAACAAACTGTTACAAAGCGGTTACTTCAAGGACAGCTCCGAGCCAGGAATCTTGTAGCGTGCATTCCATTGACCCCAAACCACCGACTTTTGCGTCTTCAGTGGTGTAAAGCGAGAGCTCATTGGAGGGCAGGGGCAGGTCTATTCTGTTTTATGATGAAACCTGGTTCTGCTTCGATTCCAGTGTGGCCGCGTGTCTGTTAGAAGGAGGTCAGTTGAGGGCCGGAAACCAGCCTGTCTGCTAAACACGCTGAATTTACACCTCGGACTATGGTCTGCGGTGCGGTTACATATGACAGTTGGAGCACTCTCGTGGGATCCTACGTACCCTGACTGCAAATTTGTATCTCAGTCTGGTGATTCGACTGGTTGTGCTACCATTTGTGAACAGCATTCCAGGCACAGGCAGTATCTTTAGTAAATGTATTTTCGCGCCAAGTGACTTAACTCCACATGTCAAAAAAATGGTTCAAATGGCTCTAAGCACTATGGGACTTAACAGCTGAGGTCATCAGTCCTCTAAACTTAGAATTACTTAAACCTAACTAACCTAAGGACATCACACACATCCATGCCCGAGGCAGGATTCGAACCTGCGACCGCAGCAGCCGCTTGGTTCCGGACTGAAGTGCCTAGAACCACATGTTGTCAGTGCACCTGAACTTGTATGTGTGATAGATTATTAGAACGATGGTAACATCGACACTTCAGTACATATTTAACAACATATTACGATGTAATAAGTGTCGTACACATCGGATCATGTGGGACTCTCACAGTCAAAAATCTGCATTTTGACGACGACATGTACTCATGTCAGATAGTTTTATATTTTATAATTGAGCTACTTTCTTAATGAAATGTTTGCTTTTGTATTTTTGTGTTTAGGTAACTTTTGCAGTGTTACTTGAAAATGGCCATAAAGCCGAAATTGCAATAGTAATAATAAATATTTTATACAGTCAACGGCGACTATGATGTCTTTTAAGAAATATTATATGACTGTGAATCCCAACCATGAGAAGTTAATTCCAGGGGAAGCTTTCCATCTGGATAACGCTCGCCCACATACTGCTGTTGTAACCGAATATGCTCTACAACGTGTCGACATGTTGCCTTGGCCTGCTCAATCACCATATCTGTCTCCAGTCGAGCACAGATATCATCGGCTGACAACTCTAGAGTCATCCACAACCAGCATTAATCGGTCCTGTATGGACCGACCAAATGCGACAGGCATGGAACTACACCCAAAAATCTGACATCCGACATCTGTACAACACAATGCATGCAAGTTTGCATGCTTGCATTCAACATTCTGGCGGTTACACCGGTTATTAAGGTACCAGCATTTCACATACGCAAAGCGAGCGAGATGGTGCAGTGGTTAGCACCCGGAATCGCATTCGGGAGTACGACAGTTCAAATCCGCTTCGGGCCATCCTGATTTAGGAACCCCTGAGTTCCCTAAATCGCTTCACGCAAACGCCGGGATGGTTCCTTTGAAATGGCACGGCCGACTTCATTCCCCATCCTTCCCTAATCCGATGGGACTGATGACCTCGCTGTTTGGTCCCCTGCCCCCAAAATCAATCAAGCAAACAACCACATTTGCAATTGCTTATCTCGCGCTTACATAAACCTGTGATTTAGCAACGTTACTCACTTAAATATGTTACCTTGACAAATATATTCGAGAAATTTCATTACTCTACATTAATTTTTTTGGTGTTGCAATTTTATTCTTCGATGGATAGGTATTAGGATCAGTAATCTCATTTGAATAAATGGCATAACTGTCCAAACTTACAACTGTTTTTTTTTTTTTTTCACGCAACTCTCAAGACGAAGTAACGGGGTGGAATGTTGGGATGAAGAGGAATAGTCAGGGTCTCGCTAATTGTACACGATTCCTTTTAATAAAAGGAAATACAAATCTCGCTTGAGAATATTAGGTCGTTTGTCTTCCTCTGGCATCGGAAGATAAGCGGGAAGCGAGTGCAGGGCTTCCTTTTAAACGGTGCGGTAATTGGAAGCGGAACCTGGCGCCTGTGACGGAGGCCTTGGCCAGCCGGCAGCGTGACGGTTCTGCCTGCGTCCTCATTAGACGGAGTCATCGCTCTCGCGGCCGCCAGCTGCGCTGCACGCCAGCTGCGCGCTGCAAATGTTTGCAGGAGGCTTCACCGCCGGGTCAGCAACATTTAATGAAAGTCCGGAGCGCTTCCAGTCCAGCTGCAATGCAGAAATATGTGCAGATATATGGACGTCCTGCGTGATGAGCAGAGTGCCGAATCGAAGACTCCAAATTAATGTTTAAAGATTCGTTTGTGATTTCGGTGAAAGTAACGGTTAACTACAATGCTTTCCATTAAAACTGCAACACCAAGAGGGCAGCAAATAATGAAGTTCTAGATTGCCTCAAAGAATTAGGGGAACATGATTGGGCGTCTGCCATACTCCGCTGAGCAATAACCGAGGACTACAAGAACGAAATTTTCACTCTGCAGCGGGGTGTGTGCGCTAATGTTAAACTTCCTGGCAGATTAAAACTGTGGGCCGGACCGATCCTCGGATTCGGGACTCAGCACAACTTACTGCCCGCCCTCACAGCGTTAATTTTCAGCAGTACATCGTCTCATACCTTCCAAACTTCATAGAAGCTTGGTGGTTCATTGAACCCTCTGTCAGGCACTTTATTGTGAATAACAGAGTAATCACGTAGATGTAGATGTAAATGAAGCTCTTCTGCACACTTTGCAGAACAAGGACCACTGGAAGAAAGGATATTACGGAGACATGGCTTACCTAGGGGTGTTTACAGAATGAAATTTTCACTCTGCGAAAGGCAAAGGTCCCGAGTTCGAGTCTCTGTCCGGCACACAGAATCGTGTACAATTAGCGAGACCCTGACTATTCCTCTTCATCCCAACATTCCACCCCGTTACTTCGTCTTGAGAGTAGCGTGAAAAAAAAAGGAAGCCCTGCACTCGCTTCCCGCTTATCTTCCGATGCCAGAGGAAGACAAACGACCTACTATTCTCAAGCGAGATTTGTATTTCCTTTTATTAAAAGGAATCGTGTACAATTAGCGAGACCCTGACTATTCCTCTTCATTCCAACATTCCACTCCGTTACTTCGTCTTGAGAGTAGCGTGAAAAAAAAAAAAAAAAAAAAAAAAACAGTTGTAAGTTTGGACAGTTATGTCATTTATTCAAATGAGATTACTGATTCTAATACCTATCCTGACAGGAAGTTTCAACTAAGGACTAGTTATATTACCAAATTACACCGTTGTCTTTCACAAATAAAGCACACAACAAAACATCATTACATCCTCGATCGTTTACATAAAAAGAACTGAAATGTCCGAGAGGAGACGAAAACAAAGTGTAAACAAGCATTCATTCCGCCATTATCGGCTCTTTTCGTTGGACTTTGGAAGCTTCAGTAAAGTTTATGCCCTCCGTGAGCGTTTATCACTGCCTCGCATCTGCCTGGCATGCTCCTTGTGAGTCTACGGAGTAGATGCATTACAACCCTAAGTGAAGACCTCTGGTATCTGTTCCCATTATTCAATGAGAGCCCATGAGAATTCCTGGAGGATCTGTCGTGGAGCAGAACTACCACGAACACCTCTGTGAAGCATGTCTCACATAGGCACGATGGGGTGCAGGTCGTGACTCACCGCCAGACATTCCATTACTTCGATGTCCACGCTTTGCAAGCCATCCCTGCTGACGCCCGCCACATAGGCCCTTTCACTAGAAGGAACCAAGGGCCACCACTGTGTGCAGCAGCCACCACCTGGTCCAACAGGATCTGTTCGATGTACTGCCTGGCGGTAAGACGACCACAGACAACGACCAGATCCATATGGCTTTCAGCACTGGAGCCTCCCCATACCACCACAGAACCTCGGAAATCTGTCGATTTCTTGGACAAAATTTGGCATGAACCGCTCAGCACGGGTCGCCGCACACGAACACGTCTATCACCTCGCGCCAGACGATATCTGGACTCGTCTGTGAATGACACGTTTTGCCAGTGACAAATTTGTTGGTTGGCATGGGAAGGCAGAACTGAAGGCGAGCTGCAAGATGTGTCAAGGGGGGTACTCGAACAGGACGTCTGGGTGCTAAGGTCTGTTCGTTACGGTCTGGTGGGACACAGCGAGTCCAGTGGCCCTTCTGAGATTGTCTTGCACAGCTATGGCTGGATCTATACGAAGCAACGCAGAGATGGACACAGTTCGGTCTTCATGTGGGGTTGTTACGTGTCGGCGACCTTGTCAGTTTCGCCTTGTGTACTGACCTGCCTGCCTGTAGCGTGTCCACCAACATGTGGATGATACATGGAGGGGCATTGGCATCTGCAGCAACACGACCGAAAATCCATCTTTTTTTGGTCAAACAGACCTCCCTTGCAACTTGCATTGCATTAAGATGACGCTTTGCATGTGCTTGGTTGAATTGAACGTCAACAAATGACAACTACCCTCAATCTACCCTCGATATGCTAGAAAAATTATACGTTTAAAGCCGGCGATAGGCATAAAGCATCATCCGAAATTGTACTGAATACTTTCTCAGAAAATTATTTTGAACAATTAGTTTATGAGCACACTCGAAGCGCAAATGGTTGAGAAACCATACTTGACCTTTTAGCAACAAATAATCCTGGACAAATACATCTACATCTACATCTACATTTATACTCCGCAAGCCACCCAACGGTGTGTGGCGGAGGGCACTTTACGTGCCACTGTCATTACCTCCCTTTCCTGTTCCAGTCGCGTATGGTTCGCGGGAAGAACGACTGTCCGAAAGCCTCCGTGCGCGCTCTAATCTCTCTAATTTTACATTCGTGATCTCCTCGGGAGGTATATGTAGGGGGACGCAATATATTCGATACCTCATCCAGAAACGCACCCTCTCGAAACCTGGCGAGCAAGCTACACCGCGATGCAGAGCGCCTCTCTTGCAGAGTCTGCCACTTGAGTGTGTTAAACATCTCCGTAACGCTATCACGGTTACCAAATAACCCTGTGACGAAACGCGCCGCTCTTCTTTGGATCTTCTCTATCTCCTCCGTCAACCCGATCTGGTACGGATCCCACACTGATGAGCAATACTCAAGTATAGGTCGAACAAGTGTTTTGTAAGTCACCTCCTTTGTTGATGGACTACATTTTCTAAGGACTCTCCCAATGAATCTCAACCTGGTACCCGCCTTACCAACAATTAATTTTATATGATCATTCCACTTCAAATCGTTCCGCACGCATACTCCCAGATATTTTACAGAAGTAACTGCTACCAGTGTTTGTTCCGCTATCATATAATCATACAATAAAGGATCCTTCTTTCTATGTATTCGCAATACATTACATTTGTCTATGTTAAGGGTCAGTTGCCACTCCCTGCACCAAGTGCCTATCCGCTGCAGATCTTCCTGCATTTCGCTACAATTTTCTAATGCTGCAACTTCTCTGTATACTACAGCATCATCTGGGAAAAGCCGCATGGAACTTCCGACACTATCTACTAGGTCATTTATATATATTGTGAAAAGCAATGGTCCCATAACACTCCCCTGTGGCACGCCAGAGGTTACTTTAACGTCTGTAGACGTCTCTCCATTGATAACAACATGCTGTGTTCTGTTTGCTAAAAACTCTTCAATCCAGCCACACAGCTGGTCTGATATTCCGCAGGCTCTTACTTTGTTTATCAGGCGACAGTGCGGAACTGTATCGAACGCCTTCCGGAAGTCAAGGAAAATAGCATCTACCCGGGAGTCTGTATCTAATATTTTATGGGTCTCATGAACAAATAAAGTGAGTTGGGTCTCACACGATCGCTGTTTCCGGAATCCATGTTGATTCCTACAGAGTAGATTCTGGGTTTCCAAAAACGACATTATACTCGAGCAAAAAACATGTTATAAAATTCTACAACAGATCGACGTCAGAGATATAGGTCTATAGTTTTGCGCATCTGCTCGACGACCCTTCTTGAAGACTGGGACTACCTGTGCTCTTTTCCAATCATTTGGAACCTTCCGTTCCTCTAGAGACTTGCGGTACACGGCTGTTAGAAGGGGGGCAAGTTCTTTCGCGTACTCTGTGTAGAATCGAGTTGGTATCCCGTCAGGTCCAGTGGACTTTCCTCTGTTGAGTGATTCCAGTTGCTTTTCTATTCCTTGAACACTTATTTCGATGTCAGCCATTTTTTCGTTTGTGCGAGGATTTAGAGAAGGAACTGCAGTGCGGTCTTCCTCTGTGAAACAGCTTTGGAAAAAGGTGTTTAGTATTTCAGCTTTACGCGTGTCATCCTCTGTTTCAATGCCTTCATCATCCCGGAGTGTCTCGATATGCTGTTTCGATCCACTTACTGATTTAACGTAAGACCAGAACTTCCTAGGATTTTCTGTCAAGTCGGTACATAGAATTTTACTTTCGAATTCACTGAACGCTTCACGCATAGCCCTCCTTACGCTAACTTTGACATCGTTTAGCTTCTGTTTGTCTGAGAGGTTTTGGCTGCGTTTAAACTTGGAGTGAAGCTCTCTTTGCTTTCGCAGTAGTTTCCTAACTTTGTTGTTGTACCACGGTGGGTTTTTTCCCGTCCCTCACAGCTTTACTCGGCACATACCTGTCTAAAACGCATTTTACGATTGCCTTGAACTTTTTCCATAAACACTCAACATTGTAAGTGTCGGAACAGAAATTTTCGTTTTGATCTGTTGTTGTTGTTGTTGTTGTGGTCTTCAGTCCTGAGACTGGTTTGATGCAGCTCTCCATGCTACTCTATCCTGTGCAAGCTTCTTCATCTCCCAGTATCTACTGCAACCTACATCCTTCTGAATCTGCTTAGTGTATTCATCTCTTGGTCTCCCTCTACGATTTTTACCCTCCACACTGCCCTCCAATGCTAAATTTGTGATCCCTTGATGCCTCAAAACATGTCCTACCAACCGATCCCTTCTTCTAGTCAAGTTGTGCCACAAACTTCTCTTCTCCCCAATCCTATTCAATACCTCATCATTAGTTACGTGATCTACCCACCTTATCTTCAGCATTCTTCTGTAGCACCACATTTCGAAAGCTTCTATTCTCTTCTTGTCCAAACTAGTTATCGTCCATGTTTCACTTCCATACATGGCTACACTCCATACAAATACTTTCAGAAACGACTTCCTGACACTTAAATCTATACGCGATATTAACAAATTCCTCTCTACTTCGACCATCATCAGTTATTTTACTCCCTAAATAGCAAAACTCCTTTACTACTTTAAGTGTCTCATTTCCTAATCTAATTCCCTCAGCATCACCCGACTTAATTTGACTACATTCCATTATCCTCGTTTTGCTTTTGTTGATGTTCATCTTATATCCTCCTTTCAAGACACTTCCATTCCGTTCAACTGCTCTTCCAAGTCCTTTGCTGTCTCTGACAGAATTACAATGTCATCGGCAAACCTCAAAGTTTTTACTTCTTCTCCATGAATTTTAATACCTACTCCGAATTTTTCTTTTGTTTCCTTTACTGCTTGCTCAATATACAGATTGAATAACATCGGGGAGAGGCTACAACCCTGTCTTACTCCTTTCCCAACCACTGCTTCCCTTTCATGTCCCTCGACTCTTATAACTGCCATCTGGTTTCTGTACAAATTGTAAATAGCCTTTCGCTCCCTGTATTTTACCCCTGCCACCTTCAGAATTTGAAAGAGAGTATTCCAGTTAACATTGTCAAAAGCTTTCTCTAACTCTACAAATGCTAGAAACGTAGGTTTGCCTTTTCTTAAGCTTTCTTCTAAGATAAGTCGTAAGGTCAGTATTGCCTCACGTGTTCCAACATTTCTACGGAATCCAAACTGATCTTCCCCGAGGTCGGCTTCTACCAGTTTTTCCATTCGTCTGTAAAGAATTCGCGTTAGTATTTTGCAGCTGTGACTTATTAAACTGATAGTTCGGTAATTTTCACATCTGTCAACACCTGCTTTCTTTGGGATTGAAATTATTATATTCTTCTTGAAGTCTGAGGGTATTTCGCCTGTCTCATACATCTTGCTCACCAGATGGTAGAGTTTTGTCATGACTGGCTCTCCCGAGGCCATCAGTAGTTCCAGTGGAATGTTGTCTACTCCCGGGGCCTTGTTTCGACTCAGGTCTTTCAGTGCTCTGTCAAACTCTTCACGCAGTATCTTATCTCCCATTTCGTCTTCATCTACATCCTCTTCCATTTCCATAATATTGTCCTCAAGTACATCGCCCTTGTATAAACCCTCTATATACTCCTTCCACCTTTCTGCCTTCCCTTCTTTGCTTAGAACTGGGTTGCCATCTGAGCTCTTGATATTCATACAAGTGGTTCTCTTCTCTCCAAAGGTCTCTTTAATTTTCCTGTAGGCAGTATCTATCTTACCCCTAGTGAGACAAGCCTCTACATCCTTACATTTGTCCTCTAGCCATCCCTGCTTAGCCATTTTGCACTTCCTGTCGATATCATTTTTGAGACGTTTGTATTCCTTTTTGCCTGCTTCATTTACTGCATTTTTATATTTTCTCCTTTCATCAATTAAATTCAATATTTCTTCTGTTACCCAAGGATTTCTATTAGCCCGCGTCTTTTTACCTACTTGATCCTCTGCTGCCTTCACTACTTCATCCCTCAGAGCTACCCATTCTTCTTCTACTGTAGTTCTTTCCCCCATTCCTGTCAATTGTTCCCCTATGCTCTCCCTGAAACTCTCTACAACCTCTGGTTCTTTCAGTTTATCCAGGTCCCATTTCCTTAAATTCCCACCTTTTTGCAGTTTCTTCAGTTTCAATCTGCAGTTCATAACCAATAGATTGTGGTCAGAATCCACATCTGCCCCAGGAAATGTCTTACAATTTAAAACCTGGTTCCTAAATCTCTGTCTTACCATTATATAATCTATCTGATACCTTTTAGTATCTCCAGGATTCTTCCAGGTATACAACCTTCTTTTATGATTCTTGAACCAAGTGTTGGCTATGATTAAGTTATGCTCTGTGCAAAATTCTACAAGGCGGCTTCCTCTTTCATTCCTTCCCCCCAATCCATATTCACCTGCTATGTTTCCTTCTCTCCCTTTTCCTACTGACGAATTCCAGTCACCCATGACTATTAAATTTTCGTCTCCCTTCACTACCTGAATAATTTCTTTTATCTCGTCATACATTTCATCTATTTCTTCATCATCTGCAGAGGTAGTTGGCATATAAACTTGTACTACTGTAGTAGGCATGGGCTTTGTGTCTATCTTGGCCACAATAATGCGTTCACTATGCTGTTTGTAGTAGCTAACCCGCACTCCTATTTTTTTATTCATTATTAAACCTACTCCTGCATTACCCCTATTTGATTTTGTATTTATAACCCTGTAATCACCTGACCAAAAGTCTTGTTCCTCCTGCCACCGAACTTCACTAATTCCCACTATATCTAACTTTAACCTATCCATTTCCCTTTTTAAATTTTCTAACCTACCTGCCCGATTAAGGGATCTGACATTCCACGCTCCGATCCGTAGAACGCCAGTTTTCTTTCTCCTGATAACGATGTCCTCCTGAGTAGTCCCCGCCCGGAGATCCGAATGGGGGACTATTTTACCTCCGGAATATTTTACCCAAGAGGACGCCATCATCATTTAATCATACAGTAGAGCTGCATGTCCTCGGGAAGAATTACGGCTGTAGTTTCCCCTTGCTTTCAGCCGTTCGCAGTACCAGCACAGCAAGGCCGTTTTGGTTAATGTTACAAGGCCAGATCAGTCAATCATCCAGACTGTTGCCCCTGCAACTACTGAAAAGGCTGCTGCCCCTCTTCAGGAACGATATGTTTGTCTGGCCTCTCAACAGATACCCCTCCGTTGTGGTTGCACCTACGGTACGGCCATCTGTATCGCTGAGGCACGCAAGCCTCCCCACCAACGGCAAGGTCCATGGTTCATGGGGGGTTTGATCTGTTAGATAGTCTGAAATCTGCCTTCTATTACTCTTGCTAAACAGATAAACCTTCCTCCCTTTTTTTATATTCCTATTAACTTCCATATTCAGGGATGCTGCAACGGCCTTATGATCACTGATTCCCTGTTCTGCACATACAGAGTCGAAAAGTTCGGGTCTGTTTGTTACCAGTAGGTCCAAGATGTTATCTTCACGAGTCGGTTCTCTGTTTAATTGCTCGAGGTAATTTTCGGATAGTGCACTCAGTATAATGTCACTCGATGCTCTGTCCCTACCACTCGTCCTAAACATCTGAGTGTCCCAGTCTACATCTGGTAAATAGAAATCTCCACCTAAGACTATAACATGCTGAGAAAATTTATGTGAAATGTATTCCAAATTTTCTCTCAGTTATTCTGCCACTAATGCTGCTGAGTCGGGAGGTCGATAAAAGGAGCCAATTATTAACCTAGCTCGGTTGTTGAGTGTAACCTCCACCCATAATAATTCACAGGAACTATCCACTTCTACTTCACTACAGGATAAACTACTACTAACAGCGACGAACACTCCACCACCAGTTGCATGCAATCTATCCTTTCTAAACACCGTCTGTGCCCTTGTAAAAATTTCGGCAGAATTTATCTCTGGCTTCAGCCAGCTTTCTGTACCTATAACGATTTCAGCTTCGGTGCTTTCTATCAGCGCTTGAAGTTCCGGTACTTTACCAACGCAGCTTCGACAGTTTACAATTACAATACCGATTGCTGCTTGGTCCCCGCATGTCCTGACTTTGCCCCGCACCCGTTGAGGCTGTTGCCCTTTCTGTACTTGCCCAAGGCCATCTAACCTAAAAAAACCGCCCAGCTCACGCCGCACAACCCCTGCTACCCGTGTAGCCGCTTGTTGCGTGTAGTGAGTGTTGAGTGTTGTGACGAATACAGGGATTAGCGACCACAAGGCAGTTGCTGCTAGGCTGAATACCGTAACACCTACAACCAAAAAAAAAAAAAAAGAAACGCAAAGTATATCTATTTAAAAAAGCTGATAAAAATGCTCTTAACGCCTTTTTAAGAGACAGTCTTCACTCCTTCCGATCTGATCATGTAAGTGTAGGAAAGTTGTGGAATATTTTCAAAGAGACAGTATCAACAGCAATTGAGAGATATATACCACATAAATTAATAAGTGATGGTACTGATCCGCCATGGTACACAAATCGGGTCAGATGGTTGTTGCAGAAGCAACGAAAAAAGCATGCCAAATTTAAAAGAACGTAAAATCCCAAAGATTGGCAAAGTTTTACAGAAGTTCGAAATATAGCACGTACTTCAATGCGAGATGCTTTTAATAATTACCACAACGAAATTCTGTCTCGAAATCTGGCAGAAAACTCAAAGAGATTCTGGTCATACATAAAGCACACCAGTGGCAAGACGCAATCAATACCTTCACTGCGCGATAACAACGGTGAAGTCACTGATGACAGTGCCACTAAAGCAGAGTTATTAAACACGGTTTTCCGAAACTCCTTCACCAAAGAAGACGAAGTAAATATTCTTGAATTCCAATCAAGAACAACTGCCAAGATGAGAAACATAGAAGTAGATATCCTCAGTGTAACAAAGCAGCTTAAATCACTTAATAAAGGCAAGGCCTCTGGTCCAGTTTGTATACCAGTCAGGTTCCTCTCAGAGTATGCTGATAAAATAGCTCCATATTTAGCAATTATATACAACCACTCGCTCACAGAAAGATCCGTACCTAAAGGCTGGAAAATTGCTCAGGTCACACCTACCCAAAAAGGGAAGTAGGAGTAATCCGCTGAATTACAGGCCTATATCACTAACGTCGATTTGCAGTAGGGTTTTAGAACATATACTGTATTCGAACATTGTGAAGTACCTCGAAGAAAACGATTTATTGACATATAGTCAGCACGGATTCAGAAAATATCGTTCTTACGAAACACAACTGGCTCTTTATACTCATGAAGTAATAAGTGCTATCGACAGGGGATGTCAAATTGATTCCATATTTTTAGATTTCCAGAAGGCTTTCGACACCGTTTCTCACAAGCGTCTTCTAACCAAACTGTGTGCCTACGGACTATTGCCTCAGTGGTGTGACTGGATTCGTGATTTCCTGTCAGAAAGGTCACAGTTCGTAGTAACAGATGGAAAGTCATCGAGTAAAACAGAAGTAATATCCGGCGTTCCCCAAGGAAGTGTTATAGGCCCTCTGCTGTTCATGATCTATATTAATGACATAGGAGACAATCTGAGTAGCCGTCTTAGATTGTTTGCAGATGATTCTGTCATTTACCGCCTTGTAAATTCATCAGATGATCAAAACTACTTTCAAAATGATTTAGATAAGATATCTGTATGGTGCGAAAAGTGGCAATTGACCCTGAATAAAGAAAAGTGTGAAATTATTCACATGAATACTACAAGAAATCAGCTAAATTTCGATTACGTGATAAGTCACACAAATCTGAGGGCTGTAAATTCAACTAAATATTTAGGGACTACAATTACAAATGAACTAAATTGGAACGATCACATAGATAGTATTGTGGGTAGAGCAAACCAAAGACTGCGATTCATTGGCAGAACACTTAGAAGGTGCAACAGGTCTACTAAAGAGACTGCTTACACCACGCTTGTCGTTTTGTATTGTTTGCAGATGATGCTGTCATTTACCGTCGTATAAAGTCATCAGATGACCAAGAAGAATTGCAAAATGATTTAGATAAGATGTCTGTATGATGCGAAAAGTGGCAATTGACCCTAAATAAATAAATGTGTGAAGTTATTCACAATGAGTACCAAAGATCCGTTAAAGTTCGATTATGTGATAAGTCACACGAATTTGAAGGCTGTAAATTCAAGTAAATACTTAGATAATGTTGTGGGTAGAGGAAACCAAACACTGCGATTCATTGGCAGAAAACTTAGAAGATGCAACAGGTCTACCAAAGAGACTGCTTACACTGCACTTGTCCGCCCTATTCTGGAGTATTGCTGTGCGGTGTGGGATCCACATCGGGTGGGACTGACGGATGACATCGAAAAAGTACAAAGAAGGACAGCTCGTTTTGTATTATCGCGAAATAGGGGAGATAGCGTTACAGACATGATACGTGAATTGGAGAGACATTCATTAAAACAAAGGCGTTTTTCGTTGCGACAGGATATTCTCATGAAATTTCAATCACCAGTTTTCTCCTCCGATTGCGAAAACATTCTGTTGGCACCCACCTACATATGGAGAAATGATCATCACGATAAATAAGAGAAATCAGGGCTCGCACAGAAAAATTTAAGTGCTCGTTTTTCCCGCGTGCCGTTCGAGAGTGGAACGGTAGAGAGACAGCATGAAGGTGGTTCATTGAACCCTCTGCCAGGCACTTTATTGTGAATAGCAGAGTAATCACGTAGATGTAGATGAACTACCATCCGTGTAGCTCACTAGACACTGGGACGCCGATACTCACTTGCTTCTGAGGTGCCTCCTGACACTGTAATTCATAACACAGCCAATAGATGGTGACTGATTTTAATTGTTGCTTTCACTGAAATCGAAGATCTCAAACCGTGCAATAAGATCACAGGTACCACTGTTAAAAATCATTCATCTACCAAGATCGCATAAAATATTTCTTTATTTAAGAGAACCTATTTCAATAGACTTTTCTGTCATCTTCAGGTTTTAAAAGTCTTTTTGTTGTAAAACATGTTCATTTTACGCTCAACCTCATACACAAGATGTCAAGTTCATAGAAGTCAGCACATTATAAACACTTTTTCATAGCTGAAGTATTTAAAAACCTAAAGCACCTTGTGCAGAAGATCATGTCCATATACATATTGTTTACAGATGCTTGTTATGTCATTCAAACACGGTACACAATAGCACATCTGTTTACAACTTATAGGCTATTTAAAGAGGAGTCGCACAGTTTAAAATATGCCCAGCATATGTAAACAGATGTGCTATTGTGTACCGTATTTGTATGATGTAACAAGCATATGTGAGCATTATGTATATGAACATGGCCTTTTGCACAAGTTGCTCTATGTTTTTAAATAATTTAGTGATGACAAACCTTTTGTAATGTCCTGATTTTTGTTTGCTTGACGTCTTGTGCATTAGGTTCAGGGTAAAATGAACGTTGTACAACAAAAAGATTTTTAAGACCTGAAGATGACAGGAAAGTCTGTTGAAATGGGTTGTCTTAGATAAAGAAAAATTTTATGTGATCGTGGCTGTTGAATGGTTTGTAACAATTAAAACAGATCGCCCTTCAGTACTCTCAAAATGAGGAAATTCAACCACAGGTATCGCCTGTATCAAAATAGATTTAACAAATGTTCAAATGGATCTGAGCACTATGGGACTTAACTTCTGAGGTCATTAGTCCCCTAGAACTTAGAACTACTTAAACCTAACTAACCTAAGGACATCATACACATCCATGCCCGAGGCAGGATTCGAACCTGTGACCGTAGCGGTCGCGCCGTTCCAGATCGTAGCGCCTAGAACCGCTCGGCCACTCCGACCGGCCTAGATTTAACATGTCGGACGTTTATACACGTGTTCCCCTAACTCCGTTGAACAGAGTCCTTATTGTGCTATACAATATTAAAGAGTCTACATTAGCAGATTTGTAGGTAATATGGTGATGTGCATGGCGTGAAGTGCACACAGTTGCCATCTCTAATAACAACAATCGCTCTAACGCGGTTCTATTAGAACTGTGTTAGGATGACAGATACGAGTGCGTCAGTCCATATTGCCTCAAGTGTACGCCAGAGTTCATCAACCGTAGTGGCCGGTGAGTGGTGACGTGCCAGTTTTTCGGCAGCCCATTACCAGTTATTTCAATGTGTGAGACATCTAGAGAACTAGTTGGTCTGGGCAACAGTCGAACGCATCGAGTATTTTTTCGGAAGCTTGACTCCACAGAGGTCTCTAAGATGGACTACAGCCACTGCCCATAACACGACAGTAATGTAGCTCCTGTTGTGCAAATTCCCCGCGATGCGAACCAGAGGTAATCGCTCTGTGTACCCTATGGTGTCCATAGCATCACGAAAGTGGTGCGTCCAGATGACGATGGCGATTGCACTCTGGCAAAGCTCGTTCTCCTGGGAGTCTCTACACAAGGACACGTTTATCGTGGTGATGCTACCGTGGGTAGGCAAAAGAATGTGAACGCCTTTACTTACTTGGGAATGGTTTATTAATAAGAGGTTGGACCCCTATATGCTCGTAATACAGCTGCGATTCTTCTTGGAATACTGGCATATAATGATTGAGGAGGAGGAGATTAGTGTTTAACGTCCCGTCGACAACGAGGTCATTAGAGACGGAGCGCAAGCTCGGGTGAGGAAAGGATGGGGAAGGAAATCGGCCGTGCCCTTTCATAGGAACCATCCCGGCATTTGCCTGAAGCGATTTAGGGAAATCACGGAAAACCTAAATCAGGATGGCCGGAGACGGAATTGAACCGTCGTCCTCCCGAATGCGAGTCCAGTGTGCTAACCACTGCGCCACCTCGCTCGGTATATAATGATTGCATAGTCTCCAGTGAAATGTTACCTCTCTCTTCGATCAGAACCTCTTCTAATTCCTGTAGGAGACGGAAATCTGCTCCGGAGTCTGCGCTCCAATACCGCCCACAAGGGTTCGATAATGTTCAAGTCCGGGCACTGTGCTGCAGTTCAGTTGCATGCTCCTCATAGCGCGATTGTACTGTCCTGGCTGTATGAATGGGTTCATTATCGTCCTGAAATACTGTATGGCATTACTGCTAGGGAACAACGTTTGAATCAGGGGGTGCACCTGATCATCTAAAATGTTCACATAATCTTGGCTGTTACACGAGAGTAATGATGGAACCAACAGAATACCATGATATGGCTGCCCACACCATCACACTTCCACCTCCATGGTTAACCGTTGGAATCAAGCAATCAGGATTGTAGGCTTTTTTTGGCATTCTACAGTCGTAAACCCTGCCCGATGTTGGAGATAACGAAAAAGTTGACTCGTTGGACCATATGACCTGTTTCCACCGATCAGCCGTCCCGAATTTATGCTCCTGACACCATGTTTTATGCTTCTTTGCGTTAGTTGCCGTCGCTAATGGTTTCGGTATAGCAGCTCGTCCATGAATATTTGCTTTGTGGAGTTCTTGGCGGACAGTGTCGATAGATACGGAGTCTCAAAGATGACTATTGAGCTCTGCAATTACTTTAGCTGCCATAGTTTTGTGTTGTTTTGACACAATCCGTGTTAGTGTATGATTAGCTCTGTCATTTAGTTTTGATTTGCGCCCACTATTACGTTTACAGGATGATGTCGTTCCATGTTTTGTTTAGGTTGTCTTGACTGTTAGAACAGTTGCACCTGAAATGTTGAATAAGTTGCCTGTCTTGGTTACTGGTACTCCAGCTAATCGGGCCCCCACAATCTGCCCTCTTTGGAACTCTATAAGGTCTTTCATTGCACGTCGACCTCGGCCTCTGAATGCAAATACGAAGTGTGCACTGCTCGTAAACAACCTGCACTGGTGGCTAGTCCGTACTGAACAAGCACAGTCCGGCGCTACACGTGCTTTACATGCCTTGTTGACCGTCAAACACAATCTATCCATTACTACCACTCTTGTCATTATTTTGCTTATTGACATTTTTTGCTTATCCCCTGTATACTGACAATCGATTGTGCAAGAGATGTCGTCGCACTGTCCTTGTAGATACTTCTCTTGCTGTAAAAATCCCATTTGCTGATTTAAGGTACGCAGCTGTATGATGATACACAACCGCGCGAACAAAACGTGGCCGGTCGCTGGGGCCGAGCGGTTCTAGGCGCTTCAGTCCGGAACCGCGTTGCTGCTACGGTCGCAGGTTCGAATCCTGCCTCGGGCATGGCTGTGTGTGATGTCCTTAGGTTAGTTAGGTTTACGTAGTTCTTAGTCTAGGGGACTGATGCCCTCAGATGTTAAGTCCCATAGTGCTCAGAGCCATTTGAACAATACGTCTGTGCTCTCGGGCGCTATTCGCGTGGGTCTGTCGAGATTACACATGGCGTTGAGCGTGGCCCTTCTAAAACCACCGATTTCGCATCCGCATTACAGTCGTGGGATTCCGAAAAACGCGATCAGCAATATCGCGAAACGATAATCAACAGTCTTGATCAGTTACGACCCTGCCGCTGTCGTATTTCTACACGAGCTGGTAGACAAATGGCTCCGAGCACTATGGGACTCAATATCTATGGTCATAAGACCTCTAGAACTTAGACCTACTTAAACCTAACTAACCTAAGGACATCACACAACACCCAGTCATCACGAGGCAGAGAAAATCCCTGACCCCGCCGGGAATCGAACCCGGGAACCCGTGCGCGGGAAGCGAGAACGCTACCGCACGACCACGAGCTGCGGACAGCTGGTAGACGTTTAAGCTTCTTAGACAAGGCGTAACATGTTCTTTTCACAAACAATCAACATTCAACTGCGATTTCTGAGTGTGAAACCCGATGCGCAGTCTTTCCTTACACAAACTGTATATGGCGTTATTCCTATTTTGTTCAGTTTCTCTGAACTACTTCTCATTTGCATATCCAGACACAGTACATTTCACTTTAATTTGATGTTTGTTGCATATCGTCTTCGTGTTGTTGCAAGTATGTCTTGCAGTGTCGATACGTCCCGAAATTAGCATGGTGTACATATTTTTTTGTAATTTCAACATTTTATTTCCCATCTTCTTCCCATTTATTTACAACAATGAAGAATTAAATTATATATAGCTGCCACATTCAGCTGATATTTCTTAGTTCGCTTTGGTTAATAGAGAACTGACCTCGAAGCTGTTACAGCATATACTGGCACTGATTTTCAACTTATTCAGCCACTCTTGTTTGTCATTTCCTATGTGCAATTTCAGTATGAAGCGGGGGAAGCAACCTCTTCATCAAGTGTTTATAGCAAGTGTCTGATCATATAGCAAGGATGCAGAAAACCTTATGGAGTGGAATGCTGAAATACGACCTAATCCTGTAAGAGCTATTCTGCTCGGTTCCTCAGAATGTAACAAAACTGATGATACTATTCACATACCTAGACACACTGAGTTTTCAAAGTTTGTGTGTATAGTCTCAAAAACATCATTTAAAGCCAAGTATCGACTGCTGCAAAATATTTTATTATTCGTAGATGATTAAAACCACTGAAGCGCCAAAGAAACTGGTATAGGCATACATATTCAAATACAGAGAAAGCCTATGTAAAACAACAAGTGTCTGGCGCAGTTGTTAGATCGGTTACAGCTGCTACAATGGCAGATTATCAAGATTTAGTTGAGTTTGAACGTGGTGTTATAGTCGGTGCACGAGCGATGGGGCACAGCACTTGCGAGGTTGCAGTGAAGTGGGGATTTTCCGTAAATATCAGGAATCCGGTAAAACATCAAATCTCCGACATTGCTGCGGCCGTAAAAAGATCCTGCTAGAACGGGACAAATGAGAACTGAAGAGAACTGTTCAACGTAACAGAAGTGCAACCCTTCCGCTAAATTGCTGCAGATTTCAGTGCTGGGCCATCAACAAGTGCCAGTGTGCGAACCATTCAACGAAACATCATCGATATGGGCTTTCGGAGCCGAAGGCCCACTCGTGTGCCCTTAATTACTACACGACACACTGCTTTACGCCTCGCCTGGGCCCGTCAACACCGACATTGGAATGTTGATGATTGAAAACATGTTGCCTTGTCGGACGACTCTCGTTTCAAATTGTATCGAGCGGATGGACGTGTACGGGCATGGAGACAACCTCATGAATCCATGGACCCTACATGCCAGCAGGGGACTGTTAAAGCTGGTGGAGGCTCTGTAATGGTGTGGGGTGTGTGCAGTTGGAGTGATATGGGACCCGTGATACGACCCTGACAAGTGACATGTATGTAAGCATCCTGTCTGGTCACCTGCATCCATTCATGTCCATTGAGCATTCCGACGGACTTGGGCAATTCCAGCAGGACAATGGGACACCCTACATGTCCAGAATTGCTACACAGTGGCTGCAGGAACACTCTCTTGAGCGAAACACTTCCGTTGGCCACCAAACTTCCCATTCACGAATGTTATTGATTATATGTGGGATGCCTTGCAACGTGGTGTTCAGATGAGATTTCCACCCCTTGTACTGTTACGGATTTATTGACAGCCCTGCAGGATTCATGGTCTCAGTTCCCTGCAACACTACTTCAGACTTTAGTCGAGTCCATGCTACGTCGTGTTGCGGCACTTCTACGTGTTCGCTGGGGCCCTACACTAAATTAGGCAGGTGTACCAGTTTCTTTGGTTCTTCAGTGTGTATACTATCTGATTAAAAGTATCAAGACACCTATTGGTGGATATTTATGTTGAGTGTGTCCACGCTTCACCTGTATGACGACTTCAACTCTGCCGCAGACACTTTCAAAGAGGAGTCTTAAACTCTATGGAGGAATGGCAGCCCATCTTCTTTAGTAGCCGAAACCACAAGAATTAGTGATGTTGGACGCTGGGGCTGGAGAGAAATCGACGTTCTAACTCATCCCAAAGGTGTCTGACTGGGTTTATGTCAGACTCTGAGCAGGCTAGCCCGTTTCAGGACCGTTACCGTCCACAAATCATTACCTCGCAGATGCTGCTTTAGACAGGGTGCATTGTCATGTTGACACAATCATTGTCTCAGAACTGTCCCTCTACTGTACACAGTACACAGTGCTGTAAAATCATATCCTTCCGCATATCCCGTTTTCTTAAGCTCAATAAGCGGACCACACCCTAACCACGAGAAATACCCCCTAACCGTAACATCACATCCCCGTATTTCTCTGTTGGCATTACACATGACGGCAACTTACGTTCTACTGGCATTCGACAAACTAAACCCTTCCATCGGAGCTGGCCAGAGTGGCCGAGCGGCTCTAGGCGCTACAGTCTGGAACCGCGCTACCGCTACGGTCGCAGGTTCGAATCCTGCCTCGGGCATGGATGTGTGTGATGTCCTTAGGTTGGTTAGGTTTAAGTAGCTCTAAGTTCCAGGCGACTGATGACCTCAGAAGTTAAGTCCCATAGTGCTCAGAATCATTTGAAGCCTTCCATCGGACTGTCAAAGTGTATAGCGTGAATCATCACTCCAAATAACTTGTTCAGTCATTCACTCTCCAGTGGCGTCGCTCTTTACACCACTTCAAGCGTCGCTGAGAATAGGCTACAAAAATGTGTGGAGCTGCTCCATTGTTTTTAACTCTCTACGCAGAGTCATTGTGCTGGCAGGCCTGCTGGTGGTACTTTGGAACTCATGGGTGATTCCTTCCACTGATTTCATGGGGTCTTTTACAAATACCATCCCCAATGTTCGACGGCCCCTGTTCGTCAGTAAATACGGTGTTACTGGTCTTGGATTAGGTGCGGCTGCTCCTTCGCGTTTCCAATTCTCAGTCATATCACCAACAATCGAGTGGGGCAGTTTTAGAAGGGTTGAAATGTCCCTGATGGATTTGTTACTCAAGTGACATCCAAATCGACGTTCGAAATCACTGAGCTTCCTGAGCGAGCCATTCTGCTATTACTGCTTCTCTACTGGCAATACAACACTCCCCGCCTCCTCTTATACCGACAGGCTCGCCTCTCTTGGCATTTAGTGGTCAACTCTGCATTGCATAGGGCTGTCCGGATAGTTTTGGTATATAGTGTATTACTAAGTAAGAGCACTGAAGGCACACGAAGTGATTAGATGCATACAATGTGTGCCAGGAGGAATGGTCAATACAGGTATTCAGGGTTATGACAGGAACGATCATTCGAAACAAAATATTCTAGTAAACATGGGCTCTAAAATGCATACGTTAAGAGCTATGGGCACTTCTCCATCTTCGATACTGTGAAAGAAATCTCTTCTACTGCAAGTTCTTTGCTTCCCATATTTTTGGAAGTGCTAGTACGGACCAAAACAAGATAAAAATTTCCAGTAAACATGGGCACTTGTTCATCAAAAGAGATGTGTTGCACAATACATCCGTACAGAAAGTCAGACTATGGCCAATAAGGTCCCTCATAGGTATGTTAGCCTATTCGTCATACTGTCACACCTGAGTTTGGTTGCGTCGTCCAGGTGAAACACTGTGACGCATAGGCTAACTTATCAATGAGAATACTTTTTGGCCATAGTCTTTCTGTACAGAAGCTATTCGTGCCTTTTTGCATCATACTGAATGACTAGGTATGGTTAATAACAAGGAGTGTGATTTGAGAATGGGCGTGCCAGCCCGAAACCGTTAAGCACTGCAGCAAAAATTGTATATTCATACAGCTGAGACGTACAAAATAAAAAAAAAATCAAATATCCTCATTACCAGCAGTTGCTGGCCTATCATCTCGAAGCAGCATGCCTAGAATGAGCAACATGTGTACCCCCAATAATTCTTAATAGTCACTTCGAAAAATGTAACATAACTCACTAGAATCATACACCCGCACACACGAATGCTGAGCTTCCTGTACTGACAGAATAACTTCATCTATTACTGCGGATTGTTAACTCCCAAATTCAGAAATCTGAAAAGCTTTTAAATATCACTTCCGTCCCAGAGGGTTCACTCCTAAATCCAAAAGGGTTGCTGCCCAACTCCCCATTTTTAAAGCTCCCGGTGGCTCCTGAAATTTTTCAAATATTCGGGCCTTTCACCCGATAAGCCTCAGTAGCAGAATGCAGGCACTCCCATGGGTCATCCCTTCTGCTACTAAGAGCACGTCTCTGGAACGTGTTGCCGCTGTCAGGACACTGGAAAATGTCCGGATGTCATGGCAAACTCTCTGACCTTAAGGCCAACTTGGTAGGCTCCAACCAGAGTGCTCAGTATGTATCGCGTACAAGGGGGAGTCGTCAGATTTTAATTACCACGTTGACAAAGTAAAGCTACGTAATTATTTTTGTCTGTTTGCAGATACGTGCCTACAATCGTTATTATACACTGAAATCCAAGCGCCACTGTCCTGCCGACATGAACCTGCTGAACTTATATTTCGGCAAGATAATGCCAGCCCGCGAGAGTTTGTACTGCTTATCTTTGTGCATGTCAAACCTAACCTTGGCCAGTAAGGTTGCTGGATCTCTCCATAACTGAGAACGGTTGTAGGATTATGGACGGGACCTTCCAACAATCTCGGGATTTTGACGATCTAATGCGCCAGTTGGACCCAATTTGATCCGACATCCCTCAGGAGGACATCCAACGACTGTCAACCAATGCCAAACCGAATAATTGCTTTCATAAGGGCCAGAGGTGGACCAATGCGTTCTCATAACATCTACATGAGATATGTGTTGGTACCAGCATAATCATGGCACGGTCTTATGCAAATACAGGTTCTCTAAATTTACCGAACAGGGTTTCGCGAGGACTGTATCGTCTTCCTTCTGTGGGTTCCAGTTTAAGTTACCCTCACATTTCTGTTACTTTTCCGTGCTAACCCAGTCCTAGCAGCGTGTCTCTAAATTTATTTCATGTTTCTTTATCACGCCTACTTGATAAGGACTCTAAACACTGGAACAACAGTCTAGAATTGATCCCACCAACGTCTTGGATGCTGTTTCTATTTGTTGTCTAATGCCATCGTGAATTTCAAATTGTGGCTCTTCAAGATAATAATTATTCGGTCTAATCTTGCCCCTGTAGGATGCCAAAACACATATGAAAAGTTGTCATTAATTCAGTGGATTGCAACAAACACAATTCATCGCATGCCATGAATTGAGGACCTGCATATTGCACATCTCAGCGGTGGAGCAACCCAGCAGCTACCTACGGAATAGCATGCTACGATACAACACAGACATGATATCCTACAAAATATCTTGGTGTACAATAATTTAATAGTAAAATAAATCAATCGGAAGAACGTGCAGTAATTTTTGTCCCTGCGCGAAGACGTTCTGTATGCTGGTACAAGAAAATGATAGTGGACATACAGATTGTGTAACTTACATTCGCGGCCTACTTTGCATGTGTCACATTGTTGTCACGATGCAATGGGACTCCCTGAAATCATTACGGCTGCTACCAGCGAACGAAATGAGGCAGATCCATCACTTCTTTTCGTACACTATTAACACAATAATCACGTGTGAACTTACACGGTTACATGTTTTCTGGCAGACAGACAGCAGGTCCCAGTCAGGCAGTCCGCCATTTCCTCGAAAGTAGTAGATAGCGTGAACGCGTTAACGCGTCGTTTACTGCCTAAATGACGGTGCGTTCCGATGCCAGAGGGCCAGGCGGTCTTCTATGGAGGAAGTCAGTCCAGCAGAGGAAGAAACATTTCCGGCACAAGAAGTCGTCACGCTGTTGTAGCATACATGAGTGGATCTAACGGGCTGCTGATTCGGCGAACTCTTCCAGCAAGCACTTAAAGCAGTCGATTCAGCAGCTCTTGCACAAATGCTCTGGGATTAAACTGCCCGTTCTAGGACGGTGCGAGATGGACCAGATTTAAGATATCGGGAGGACGATGGTTTAAATTTCCGGGCAGCCATTCAAATTTCGAGTTTCAATGATTTCCCTAAATGACTTAAGATAAATACAGGGGTGATTCTTTTAAAAAAGATTTTCCTTCTCTATTCTTTTCCTATACGACCGTGATTCAAATCCCCTTCGGCCATCCAGATTTAAGGTTTCTGTAATTTCTATAAACTGCTTAACGTGAAAGCCGAGACAGTTCCTTTGACAGGGCACGGCTGATTTCCTCCTCCATCGTTCCTTAATCCGAGCTTCTGCTCCGTCTCTGATGGACGCTTCATCGACGGGACGTTTACCTTAATCTCCCTTCCTCGTTTCTATCCAATAATCGGGACATTTCAGGTCCTGAGTCACCGACTTATTCTACTAGAGATCGAAGCGTTTCCATCCTTACGTGCCTCTAAGAGTAATCAACTACTAATGACATCAACCATCGCTCTTTTAAGACCACAAGAGACGACCCTTAATCGGTCCGACAACACGAGGATTGCATTGCACCTGGGTAAGAAATAAAGCCATACGTGCTCGTGCTGTTCAGGAAAATACCTCATCAGTCCAAAAAGTCCCGAGACTGGATTAACAAAAAAATAGACAAACGTTAAGAAGACGATTTTAATGCTTCAGGTGTCCTAGTAGTCTCTCCCCATGTGAGTGCAACGCACAGAACGTTCATACAACCAAGTGAAACTATCAGAAAAGGCTTTAGGGTTGTTCAACTCGCACGTCATATTGGCTTGAATGTCGGTTATGTCTTCAAAGAGTTGGCCCCTTGATGTGAATTTCTACACTTTTTCGCGTTGTGGTAGGTTCGTATTGGTTACACCAAGTCTTGTCACCCGTGTTAATTTGTTTCGGAAAAGAAGTGTCCGTGTTTTGCATTTCAGTCAAGTCGCGACAGGCGTCCACGCGTCTCAATTCTTGTTCGAATCAGAGTGTGCACACACTTTTCTCTCCTTCAAAATATTCTGGACAATGATTTGAATATTTTATGTAGAGATGTTACTCCAGTGAGATATGTAACACAACGACGCTGACACACTACGGCCGGTTGTCCACTACTTAACAACACCCCCTCACATCTGGCTGTTCGACTGCAAATCTATTGTTTACAGTTATCATTCCAACTGCCGCTGTAGTTACTGCGCTGGCCTCACTTGTACTCCAGGAATACAATCAGTATCGGAACTTGTTGGGCGGACGGTGTACGCTTCATTCTTTGCAGACATCTAGGTTGTCTACTGATGACTGTCGGTTTGCATCAGAGGTATTAGTGGCTCCTAGTACAGGTAATGAACTTCCGACGAAAAGTTGACTTCGTCGAAGGTGCTCGAAAGGCAACGTTTCAGAAACATACACTCTAAGAAGGAAAAAAGAGAAAGAAACAGCGCACCACGAAGGAATTATCCGCATTGGACAGAAGTCTGTAGATGTGACGTATATGCACAGAAAAACAAATGGTTACAATTTCAGAAAAATTGAATGATTTATTCGAGAGAAAGAGCTTCACAAATTGAACAAGTCAATATCGCGTTGGTCCATCTCTGGCCTTTATGCAAACAGTTATTCGGCTTGGCATTGATTAACAGAGTTATTGGGAGTCTTCGTGAGGGATATCGTGCCAAATTCTGTCGTATTGGGGCATTAAATCATCAAAATCCCGAAATGATGGAGAGTCCTGCCCATATTGATCAAAACGTTCTCAGCTGGGGAGTGATGTGTTGACTTTGCTGGCAAAGGTAGGGTTTGGCACGCAAGAAGACAAGCAGTACGAGCGCTCGCCGTGTGCAGGCTGGCATTATCTTGGTGAAATATAAGCCCAGAATGGCCCGAGAGCACAGACGTATTGTTCAAATGGCTCTGAGCACTATGGGACTTAACATCTGAGGTCATCAGTCCCCTAGACTAAGAACTACTTAAACCTAACTAACCTAAGGACATCACACACATCCATGCCCTAGGCAGGAGAAGTGACCATAGCTCTTAACGTATGCAGTTTACAGCCCATGTTTACTAGAATATTTTGTTTCGAATGATCGTTCCTGTCATAACCCTGAATTCCTGTATTGACCATTCCTCCTGGCACACATTGTATGCATCTAATCACTTCGTGTGCCTTCAGTGCTCTTACTTAGTAATACACTATATACCAAAAGTATCCGGACAGCCCTATGCAATGCGGAATTAACCACTAAATGCCAAGAGAGGCGGGCCTGTCGGTATAAGAGGAGGCGGGGAGTGTTGTGTTGCCAGTAGAGAAGCGGTAATGGTTCAAATGGCTCTGAGCACTATGGGACTCAACTGCTGTGGTTATAAGTCCCCTAGAACTTAGAACTACTAAAACCTAACTAACCTAAGGACATCACACACATCCATGCCCTAGGCAGGATTGAACCTGCGACCGTAACAGCAGCGCGGTTTCGGACTGAAGCGCCTAGAACCGCTCGGTCACAGTGGCCGGCTTCCTTTGACAGTGCGCCACCCTTGCTGTGCAATGATTTTGGAGCGAGACGTGTGTAGCTTACTTTTCAGAGTTCCTCGCATTTGAATTAAATATAGGTAAAATTTGCTTCGTTGATACAGTCCTTTTCTTACCCTGCATTTGCCAAAACGATGTTTGTTTATAGTTACAATATGTTATTTTCTAAAATGAAATAGTGATTTTCGCATGCATTAAATCTTTGTTCCTTTCTTTAAAAAATATTGAAGTTTGAAGTGATATTAATAAATCGTATTGAATACCTTAATGATTTCAATTCATTCAACGTTTTTAATTTCATCAATTCATTAATTGATAAATTGTATAGCAAAATTTTATACAACTAAAAAATAGTTTCTGCGTTAAACACTTTTTATTCAAAAATTGTTCTCAAGTACCACTACATGCGGAGAGTCTTGTACAACCAATACTAATTGTAAAATATGGTAAATAGTACGAGCAATTGAATTAAAGATAAATACCGTGCTGGAGAACATTCCAGTTGTGATGGCGAACGGAACTACTGGACACGTCACACGACTAGATATTCTGAGCACAGGATGGGGAAGCCCTGAGTTATTCGAATAGACCCCTCCCACTCTATCAATCTGATTGACTAATTAATGAAATTAATCAATTAATTAAGCCCTCCCCCTCTGGTAAACACCCCAGCTCTCCCCACCCACACCCTACCTGGAAATTGGCGACTCTGTGTTGGAGAGGAAGGATCTCAGGACAGGAAACTCAATTACATAGCGGAGGGTGTATTGTTCATTAAAAAATTCAATTTGCAGGGGGTTGGATCCCTCTTGCTCATCATTTTCTGCTGTTTGGGAAGATGCAGGTCTTGTGAAATACGTGGAAAATAAGTAATTAAATCGGTCTAAATCGATTACTAAAGGAATACCATCAACCTAACTCACCACATGTAATTACAATGTTAAAAATCTTTGACGCCGACTGCAGAGCATTGCACACCCATGCCGCCGACAGCTTCACTCGGCCAGCCGCATTGTGTATTTCTGCATGTGAAAATCATGAAATAGGAAACAACCCGGATATTGCTGTAAGCGATTTAGAGAAATCTCGGAAAAACCAAAATCTGTATGGACCGACGGTGATCTGAACCGTAGTTCTTCCGAATGCAAATCCTGGAAAACGCTACACGCCACTAGGCAGATATCCCCAGTTAGATGCTCGTGAGTGTACGACCATTTGTGTAATGCTGTCATGCTTGATTCAGGTGGGGCACTTAAGATCTTCTTCCTTTTTGTCCTGAAGTGTTTGCTTCTCTGAAAGTTTAAAAAATTGTGAGTAAATACTGTCCATTTTCTGGCCTAATTTCTCAAAATAAGTACTTTTGTATTGATCTGATAACGTAGGTCACGAGCAGTACGGCGAGGTGCAATTACCACTGGGAATGATATCATAGCTATTGAGCTCTGTTCCTTTCTCCAGAATTCGCAATGGTCTGGGGCACATTTCTTCGCTCAAATCCGTGTACTCAGTTAATAACGTCTGTGAAGAGTATACAAGGAGATTACGTTTAATTTTTTGCCGTCTTCAGTGATGCATTTCGTTGTGCTTGACTCCGAGTGATTGTTTTAAATATACAGTTGCGGATACACTTAACACGTTTCCTTCTTGTTCTCACATTCAGTGAATAACACTGTCTCGTCTCTTTATGAAAGCGCTGTTAAAAGACATTCTCCATTTCCTCATCCAGCAGGACATTTCAAAAGCCTAACAAATTCTCTGTCAGGGAATATAAACTACGCAGAGTCTGGACCGCTGAACGATTCGTCGTTTCTCGAAGTTCATCTCATTGTTTTCCAGTGCAGCAGCTAAAACAAAGGCTTCATTCTTTTCGTGACTTTCAAACTTTCACTCATCGTCTGCCACGCAAATAATAACTTCCTGTAATTAACAGGAGCCTTTCTGCGATTTCTCTGAGCTTTATGCTTCAAGGGCTTGCGCTAAGCCGATTTCGCCGATACCTTTGCTGCCCCAAGCTTTTCTTTCACGAAAGTGAATGAAAAGAAAGAAGCAGTTACGAACTCAGATAATGAATGTGAAATAGCAGAGGGTTTTGAACACTTGATTTTAGTCATTTCACAAGCACATATAGTCTTCACAGATGCGTGTAATCGATTCCTGCTGCTAGATAAGATTCAACACGGACGACGGAGACTATTATAGAAATGACAGATGTGCAGAAACGTAGAACGCTGCAATGACGCTGATACGACTATCCAAACCAACCCTGAGAGATCGTTATAAACGGTGTTTTCAATTTACTAGCAACATTTACTACTGTTTGTAATCGTCTAAGGGCATTTTGCAGCTCACTACTTACGTCCGTGTTTGCTCAACAGTAAAGCACTTTGAGGATGCCGCCTCGAGTACAACACAGCTTGCTGATTTTCACTTTTACTCAGACAAATGTCAATCACGCTGAAACATCATGCGCATTTTTCTTTAATTAGTGTTGACAATAAGTTGTATTGAAAAAAAATATGCAGAGTGTCTGGATATTCACAGCCAAGCTCTTCATGATGCGATACACCTCTGGATTTTAAACCAAAAATATTATTTGAAGCGCATGAGAGATACAAACTGTGTGGCACACCAGCACTCGAACTCGGAAATATCTTTTCTCGGGCAAAGAACTTGCCTTCTTAGTTGTCTTTATATTTTGCTAAAATCTTTTATTGTGCTGAAATACGATGAATTAAAATGTTGTACAAATGTTGATGCAAAATTGATGCACTGACAACAGTTCTTTCAAATTATTTCATTAAGCAAGCCATTAAATAAAAGAATAAACAAACAATAAAAAAGGAGTTCATACCAGGCTACATTTGTATACACAAGAATATACACAGTTTTGTAAACAACATAACTTGAGTTTAACTTCGTCTTACAGAACATTTTTTTCTATAATTCTTTGATGTATTGTATGAAACGTTTTAAGACGTCAATTGCAAAAAGTAAATATCAGAATTGTAACAACTGCCACAAAATATTTGTTTTCCCTAAAATAAGAATTTCAG